>NC_069659.1:344464249-344766454 GCF_027244095.1 Hemicordylus capensis | reverse complement strand
TTGCAGTATACAAGGCTGCAGAGGACCTGGCTGATTGATCCCTCTTTGCTGCTGCATCCACTCCTCCTCCTTCTCAAGACTCAGCTGCTGCTATGTGAGAGCAAGAGAGGGAGCCCAGCCTATTCTCAGCCCACATGATGCTGCCTCCCACCTATCCCACTTCCTTCTCTGTCTAACTGTTGTTGCCCAGGAGGAGGAGGAGGAGATAAGAGTTGAGCTACACAGTTGCCTCCCGTCCATCCTGACTCTTTCTCAATTTTCCAGGAAAGAAAGGAGGCAACCGGGCAGCTTGCTGCCGCTTCCTCCTTCTCCTCTCCTCCTCCTCTTCCTCCGCAATGGTTAGCTGGGCAAGGGGGAAGCACTAAGTGGGCAAAGTTTAATTGGGAGTCATAGGCAACATTTCCAATGGCTGTCTACATCTGTGTCACTGCCAGAAGGGGAAGGGCTCATGGTAGAGGAAATACTTGCTCATCCTCTTTTCCTCACTGGAATGAAAGTTGGGGACATGGGTGAGTATATTTTGATTCTCCACAATCAACTTTTCTGCTGCACATCTGCATGTCTCTAACTGATACAGCACCAACTTTGACTGCAGCAGAGAGCCTTTGCACACACTGTAGTGTCTATCACTGACTTAGTACAATCTAAATGGGTATTGTTGTGGGGGTTTTTTTGGGGGGGGCAGGTATTAAGCCTTGGTTCAGGAACCGGACCTTCATTTATAACATTGTTTCCTATGCAAAAATAAATCATAACATGGTTTCCTGTGCAAAAATAAGTTCCGAGTTTGTTTTGACTTAGGAATCAATTTACAAGAACCAGTTATGTTGTAAGTCTGAAGACTGCCTGTAATTGGAGCAATGGATACACATTTTTCTCTTCTTTATCATTTCTGCTACAGCATCCAGAATACACATACAAATGTTTAACATTCCAGAGTCAGCATTTGTCTCTCAGGTCTCCCAAGCAGGGCCGTCCTTGGGGTAGGGAGACCGGGGCAATTGCCCGCTCTGGGCACACTGCAGTGCAGCCTGCCCTCCTCTCTCTCCCAGTCCCAGCCACTTCTCTTTCCTCGCAGCCCAGCCTGAGCCCATCTTTTGTATCTGTGTGCCACTTGAGAGGCTCCCAGGCCAACTGCTAGAGCTCCATCTCTCCCACCTCTCAGCTGTTTGGTGGGTGGGCGGGGCTTTCAGAGAGGCCTCCATGCAGCCTGAAGCTCAGGAAAGAAGCAAGCAGGCAGGCAGGCACAGGCAGGCAGAGAGTGTCCAGCACCAGAGCTCTCTGCAGTCCATCTGCCCTTAGACCATTAGCCTTAGGAATGGAGGCATGATGTGATTTCCTTTTTGTGGTTATCTCCCCCCATATTGAATATTTAGGAATTGGCTTGTCATAGGGCTTTGGTATTGAGATGTAGGGCAGGGTGGGAGAAATATGTATATTTAAATTGAAGTGGATTGGACAAATTGTTGGTTTTTAATTTTTTTCTTTAATTTAAAAAACCCCATCCAAAAAGTCCTATAAGTGGCTTGCTTCATGGCAGAAAATTACAAAAATGACTGGAACTGAAGCCTTCCCTTAGACCATCATTCCACCCCCATATGGAAGAATCTGCCCTTTGCCTTCATAAAAAAGGGTAAAACGCCCCCCACCTTTCTGCCCCAGCCTT
Source organism: Hemicordylus capensis (assembly GCF_027244095.1). Classification (NCBI taxonomy): domain Eukaryota; kingdom Metazoa; phylum Chordata; class Lepidosauria; order Squamata; family Cordylidae; genus Hemicordylus; species Hemicordylus capensis. The sequence goes on along the minus strand of NC_069659.1, from coordinate 344,764,788 downwards.
TAGATCACCTGTCCTGGAATGACTTGGCATAGGACTTTGGTATTGATCAGAGATGTAGGGCAGGGTGAGAGGAATAAGTATATTTAAATTGAAGTGGATTGGACAAATTGTTAGTTTAAAAAAAAAAAAATCCAAAAAGCCAATAAGTGGCTTGTTTCATGGCAGAAAATTACAAAAACTTCTGGAACAAATATATATATACATATATATATATATATATATATATAGAGAGAGAGAGAGAGAGAGAGAGAGAGAGAGAGAGAGAGAGAGAATGAATGCACTATGCTCAAGTTGATTTGCAACCCAGAAGGTCTAAGAACTGTGAAGCATGTGTAGTGCTTTTTATTTTTATGTCTTTAGAAATGTGTTATATGTCCAAGCTGGTTGGACATGTCCAAAAACCTCACTCACACTATTTACACTGTATGTCATCAGTCACTATGATTCTGTAATGATATGAAATGTTAAGGAGGCCCTGCACATGCTGATTCGCCCCCAGCCCTGCACCCCACTAGGGACGGTCCTGCTCCTCAGTTTAGTCTTCGCAGGATCAGTCCTTCCAAAAGATTTGCAAGGTTAAAGCAGTTCCAGAATTTGCAGTGATGCAAACATAACAAAAAGTACAAACAACTCCACACATCTATTTCATGAAAAATAGATTTTTTGCACAGCCTCCTGTAGGGAAACCTGCAGGTTGTCTTTGCATCTAGTTAGCTTTTTGGGTGGGCAGGGTTGGGGGAAAATCAGTTGTGGTATGTGTTTATCTAGCCCTACCTCAGCGGTGTTTCATTGTAATTAGATCACAGCAGCCCCTCTTTCGTTATGAGATTTGTGGCAAGAAAATTGACAGTAACTTCTGCTAGACACCCAATGACTCCAGCTCAGATGCCTAATTGATATCACAATCAATTATTGGGCAGTAGACTCCATGATATTCATCTAAGCTGCCTGCAGTTGGGGAAAAATCATTTTAATTATGATGCACCACCTGTTTGCTCTAACTAAGGCAAAGAGATACAGAAAATTGTATTTGATTGTGCACTTTAATGAGCTGTTTATTGAATGTGACTTAATACTGCTTGGACGTTTCAAAAGACACAAAAGAAATGACAGAATCAATTGGGCCAAAAGGGAGATTTTTGTGAATGTTTTTGCAAGCACTGAAAACTGACCCCCTTCCAGTGATTTTACAGGGAGTGCTGTGATGCGGGGGATGAAAGTCTTTTTTTCTATTCAGGAAGCATTGCCCTCTCTCTCTGATTAGTTTTTTTTATCCTCAGTGATGTCAGCACATAGAGAACTCTGATTGGCTAGATAGTGCATTTGTATTAGCATATACAACATATTCTTCTTTGCTATGAACCACACCGCCCATTGAGATCATCAGGAGAGGTTCGTCTGCAGTTGCCACTGGCTCGTCTGGTGGCTACTCAGGGACGGACCTTCTCTGCTGCTGCCCCAAAGCTTTGGAACACGCTTCCTGCTGAAATAAGAGCCTCCCCATCTCTTACAACTATTAAAAAGGCAGTCAAGACACATTTGTTCACCCAGGCTTTTAATTAGATACTGTTTTAACTGTTTGATTTTTAATAGTTTTAACCTCTTAAATTGTTGTAATGTTTTAACCTTTCTATCTGTTGTTTTTACTGTTTTGTTGTAAACCACCCAGAGACTTGCGTTTTAGGCAGTATACAAATATGTTAAATAAACAAACAAACAAACAAACACTACATTATCCTTAATCACTCCCATGAGAAGTCCAAGAACCACTGCCCTTCACTCTAAGTAGGCTTTACCCCCAGTGATATCTGAATGTATCCAAATGTTTTTAGCTTCTGAGCATTGCATTGTCATCATGCGCATGACATGGTCCTCAATTAACTAGGAGTCCCTTTAGGAAAGAGAAGAAAGCCCTGTCCAAAAAGAAAATGGCACTGGAGGAACAGCTGATAAGGGAAACAATGGCAGAAAATTCCTTTTTGGAAAGGAAGGAAGGAAGGAAGGAAGGAAGGAAGGAAGGATCTTATTAAAGGAGATTTGGGGGAACGTTCTGCTCCCATCTGAAGGCACTATGTTAAGTCCCAAAATCGAAATGCTCTGAGTGAACATTCTCAGCAGCCTTATTTTATATCCATTTTTTGAATCAATTTTTACCAGTGAAGGGATGTGATTAGTCTAGTTCAATAACCAGACTTTTGTCTTGATGGGCCTGGGTTCAAATCCCCACTTGGTCATTGACCCACTGGATAGTTTGGGCAAGTGTCTACTATATACTCATCCCCAAATAATGGAATAGGGCAAAGATCACCTTGCTAGCAGGAGCTAGGCAGGTTTCCTTGTGTGTTTTAATATATTGGAAGAGACATGCAATCTAATGTTGAGATCTGAAAAAACAATCTCTGAAGGCAAACAGGGGAAGTGGGGAGAATAATGGAAATGAGGGGCATTTAAACAACTTAAGGGGAAAGGTGTGGGTAACTTGTTGCAAAAATATCACAAGCTTCAACCAGTAAGCACCCATGACACTTTTAGTATCCTATATCTGACCAACAATGGCCAGTTGCCCCACACTAATGAATTGGTAGTAATGGGCCATGGCTTTATTAATTCAAACAGTCAATTAACTTTCCACCTCCCACTACAGTTCAGGAACTACATATACCTGAACAGCCCAGCCATGAGTCACTAGCCCACATTTTGATGGGCTATTCCACCCCAGCTCAAAGTAGCATCTCAGCCCTGAGACTGATTGCTGCTCTTCTCAACCAGCCACTAAGGTCAAAGTATGTGGTTCACCTACAGCATACTGATCTCACAGGAGAGGAGAGTTGGTCTTGTGGTAGCAAGCATGACTTGACCCCTTAGCTAAGCAGGGTCTGCCCTGGTTGCATATGAATGGGAGACTTGATGTGTGAGCACTGCAAGATATTCCCCTCAGGGGATGGAGCCGCTCTGGGAAGAGCAGAAGGTTCCAAGTTCCCTCCCTGGCAGCATCTCCAAGACAGGGCTGAGAGATGTTCCTGCCTGCAACCTTGGAGAAGACACTGCCAATTTGTGTAGACAATACTGAGCAAGAGGGACTTATGGTCTGACTCAGTATATGGCAGCTTCCTATGTTCCTTATCTAGGGATCCTCAGACTTGCACTGTACCCACCTATTGTGACAAGGGCAAATGTAGGGAATGACCAGGGAAAATGTAGGGAATGATTTGAACCAACCCCTCTTTTAGCAGAGAAACCCAGTTTGATGAGAACAGCGCTCACAGAGGAGATCTGGAGACAATTGCTTAAGGTCTAAAACAAGTAAAGATTTATTTGAAAAAGTTACAAACTTAGAGAGAAAAGTCTGCAACCTGTATTAGCTAGCTCATGGTGGGAGGAAGAGGGAGGAACAGAGAAAACAAAGAAGAAGGGAGTGTCCTAAGAGTATCGGTCCACCAATCACAGAACCTCAGAGACACAGTTAGAGCAGAGACACATAGGGGCTATTCTTACGATCACAAAAAGTGGGCTAGGAAAATCCTAGCCCAATTTTTGTGATTGTAAGAATCACCGGGCGCGCAGCCGAGCCCAGTGTTTCTAGAGCGGCTAACCCGCTCCTGTAGCCCACCCCCTAACCTGGGTTTGTGGAGCGAGCGCTCCGCAAACCGGGGCTATGTGCTCGTGAGTAGCCGTGGCGCGGCTCCGCGCCACGGCTACTTGCAAGTGGACCCCTGGCCGGGAGGCTTAAAAGCAGCCTCCCGGCTCAGGGGTCTCCCCAGTATGCCCTGCGCGCTCGTGCAGGGCATACTGGGGCTTCCGGGGGCCATGCGGCCACCGAGCTCCCCACCCCCCGCCGGCTCCGGCTCAGAGCCGGACATCGTGTGGGCGGCCGATCCGGCCGCTCAGGGCTCCCTGCCTGCTCGTGAGCAGGGAGAGCAGGCTTAGCCCGCTTTTCCCGCTCAGTGCCCTAAACCAGGTCTCACTGATCATGAGACCCGGTCCATAAATAGGAGAGAGCAAGGGTCAGTCCTATACTCTCTAGCTCTACTCTTAATGTCCTTAGTGGTCACTAGGAGATATTGGGGCTATTCTCACGACCAACAAAAATCGGGCTAGCAGAGGCTAGCCTGATTTTTGTTGGTCGTCAGAACCACCGGGCTCACAGCCAAGCCCGGTGGTTCTGGAGCGGCTAACCTGCTCAAGAACCCTGGGCAAAAAGCAGTTTGCGGAGTGAGCACTCCTGCAAACCTACTTTTTGTGATCGTGAGCAGCCGCGGCGTGCCTTCGTGCCACGCCTACTCATGAGTAGACCCCTGGCCAGGAGGCTTAAATGCAGCCTCCCAGCTCAGGCATCTCCCCAGTATGCCCTGCGCACTTGCGCAGGGCATACTGGGGCTTGCGGGTGCCGCGCGGCCCCTGCTCCCCCCACCCCCGCTGGCTCCGTCTCGAAGCCTGCCATCATGTGGGCGGCTGATCCGGCCGCCCAGGGCTCCCTTCCCGCTCAGCGCCCTAAACCGGGTCTCACTGATCGTGAGACCTGGTCCATTGTGTTGAGAGTTGATCACTATAGAGTCACATCTCCAACAAAAAACCTAACTATGGAGAATGGTGTGAGGTAGGAAGATCACCTAATTCAAGCTAAATCATGGAAGAGCAAAAAATTGCTACCCATTCCTCAACAGGACAACCAGCAAAGCCCACTCTATGCTCCAGGGAGGGGCAGAGGGCTACCACTTCAAAGTCAAGAGAGTCTGGGCAGGTTCACTCCAGAACTGCATGCATACTCTGTCCACCCTGGACTCATCCACCAATCAGAAACCATCCCCAGTGTTTCCGTAAAGACTGGATGGGACAAATATGCTGTGCCGGGCTGAGGCAGGCGGCAACATTTTCAAATAATTTGCCACATGATTGCTCACAAAGACAATGGACTAGCTTTGATAAAGAGGTCACATCCTGGATTCTAAGATACCACTCATATAGCTTTCTCCAGTATGCACTATACTCATTTTAGCCACCATTAAGCACAGAAAGGCAGAGCTAACACTAACATAATATAGTTATGATCCTGTGCATACATAGCAGTGAAGCAGAAAGAAGACGAATAGCTGTACAAACAAGTGACGATGTAGATACCCTGCCAGACACTCCTTCAGCACTGCAAAGTGGCACTGCGAGCTGATGACATCTCCACATTAGCAATGCATGGAGGTGTAGGCATTTTCCAACATGTTACCCCCCTGCTAACTTGGCAAAGAGGCAACTCTTAAGGTGGTGATTCTCTTTATTTAGCAGAGAGAGAGTAACTGGCCCTATCTACCCCCAGCACAGTATCTCGACTGTTGCTGGTGTCTATCTTATGTTTCTTTTTCGAATTGTGAGCCCTTTGGGGACAGAGTTCCATCTTATTTGTTTATTATTTCTCTGTGTAAACGGCCCTGAGCCATTTTTGGAAGGACAGTATAGAAATCGAATTCTTCATCATCATCATCATCATCATCATCATCATCATCATCATCATCATCATCATCCCAGTAGTAACTGGCGCCCTAGATGCAATTCAAAAACACCTTGAAGAGCACCTCAACACCACAGGGGCCACAGAAATCACCATCAGCCAATTACAAAAAGCAGCTTTACTGGGAACAGCCTATATTTTGCGACGATATCTATAATAACCAACAGTATTGATGATAAAATTCTGGCATCCCAGGTCCTTGGGAAGGACTCGATGTCTGGATAAAACAAACCAGTCAATAACACCTGTCTGACTGTGTAAACAACAACAACAACAACAATGCCTAGAAAGCAGGGCTCAACATCCAGCAATGGCACACATGCCATCATGACATCACTCCCCGCAAACCATGTTCCTCTGACATGCCGTAAACATTTTGCTAGGAATAGCTCACAGTCACATCTCCCTGGTCAGGTGACTCAACAGCTGAAGGGCAGCAACTAGAGATGGGCAATCTGTCCCCTGATTGCTTCATATTAACTCAGGAATTATCTGGTTTCTCCCCTAAAACATGGGCAAAAATAGGGCCATTTCCCAAGCTAATCCCTTTGCAGTCCCTGCCAGCCCCCTAACACAGTCTTCACCAGTTCCCCAGCACCCTCCTTTTACTTACCAGTCTGGTCGTGGAGGGAGCAGCAATGGGGTGTGGAGAGTGTGTGTGTGTGGGGGGGGCAGTTCCTTCCCTTGATTATTCCTCTGAGATGCTGCAAGGCAGCACACTGGAAGAAAGGTATGGCAGACCTCGGAAAGTAGCACAAGTTTTAAGAGTCACCTTTTCTTGGAAGATGAAGGGAAGCGGGGAGAAACCCTTTGCACACCTTGCATGGCACTGCAGTAGCCCTCAGGAATTTCTTTATCACTAAAAGGCCTTAAATGCAGTATTGCTGTGAATAACAGCACTGGGAAGCAATCTGAGTGGGGACTCTTAGGAACACAGGAAACTGCCATATACTGAGTCGGACCATTGGTCTATCTAGCTCAGTATTGTCTTCACAGACTGGCAGCGGCTTCTCCAAGGCTGCAGACAGGAATCTCTCTCAGCCCTATCTTGGAGAAGCTGCCAGAGAGGGAACTTGAAACCTTCAGCTCTTCCCAGAGCGGCTTCATCACCTGAGGGGAATATCTTGTAGTGCTCACACTTCTAGTCTCCTATTCATATGCAACCAGGGCAGACCCTGCTTAGCTATGGGGACAAGTCATGCTTGCTGCCACAAGACCAGCTCTCCTCTCTTGCTTTCATGCTCTGTGAGCATTCTGGAGGCATCTAACCGGCTACTGTGGGAAACAGCATGCTGGGCTAGGAAGTAACCCAAGGAGGGGAATTCCCTGTAAGTTTCTAGATCAGTTATTATTACTGTATTTTCCTAAGTATCTTTCTCCAAGATCTGCTTTTAAATAAGCAGTATCCCCAGAGTGACCAAAAATAATAATTTTAAAAATCCAGCTTGAATGACAGTTCTGTTTTTAGTCCTAAAAATCCCTTTGTTGGAGAGAGCACATGCCCCAGAAGAACTGGGGTGCCACTTCTTTAAATATGTGAAGCTTGGAGGTTATATCTGAAAAAGCCCCATGTTTTCCTCCTTTCCCAGGAAAAACTGCCCTGAGGAGGAGTCACTATATGGCACCAGCACCAAACTACCTCTGGCCAGCTCAATGCAGCCTTACTTATAAAGCCCTACACTTCAGCCAAAAAAAAAAAAAAAGTGGTGGTGGTGGTGGGGAGAATTGATAAGCACTTTATTAACAGGAACAGGAAAATATGTCACTTGAATGAAATAGTTATTCAAATAGGGCTTGCTTATTTATTTATTTATTTATTTATTTATTTATTTATTTATTTTTGAATTTCTATACCGCCTTTCATTAAAAACAACCCCAAGGTGGTTTACAAAAGTTAAAAACATACAATAAAAATGACAATTAAAATATTAAGCTAAAAATATAAAACACATCTAGTTTAAAAACTATAAAATACAAGCATAAAAACACATAGACAGAAGGATGTTTTATTCACATTAAAACAGCGATTTCTCCTTACATTCTATATTATTCTTATTCTTATTATTCATATTACTATTCATATTATTACAAATATTTAATGTTTGTAATAATACTCTGCAACAAAAAAGTTCACTAAGTGGTTTACACAGAAAAAGAAATAAGAATAAAATGATTTCCTATCCCCAAAGGGCTCACGTTATTTTATTTTATTTTTAAAGTTTAAAAAGTGCACTTTGGGGAGGAGGGAGACATTCCAATCTCACTATCTCTTGTGGATGTCTTTAATGGGGTGCGCTTCCATAGACAACAACCTTTTTCTCAAAAAGCATGCAGTAGGCAAACTAAAGACAAGCAGAGAGTGAAGGATCCTTGAGAGTGGAACAATAAGCATATCATCAGTGAGACATGTGGTCCCAGAATATCATTCAGGACAGAGACCACATGTCTTTTAATCCAGCGCTGCCACCAGAAATCATTCCTCCAGCTGTTATGTGCTATCCATGCATTACTAGTATATTACCAATGACAAGTAGGTGCCCTTTAGCACCACCTAGTGATATTCCAAGTCAAGTTACCCCACATCTGTCAGGCTTGTAACAAAGACAGCTGAGCAGTAATGAAATCAGCAGGAGCTGTGACTCTTTCACACCTCAGGGAGAAAGAATCATATGCTTTTGGCTAACAATGGAGCTGATTTCTAATTGATTTTATAAGCTAAGGTTAGCTCTTGCATGTTTTTCCTCTCCCAGCTGAGCTAAAAAGTTCTAAAGGCAAAGTTCTAAGAACAAACCAATACAAATAATTGTTATTTTAATCTGTGAATAAAAATAAACAAGGAATAAAGCAACATTTTGCAATTACACCATACCCTGAACATGAATAATGGATATTGGATATCAAAAATTAGTTACATCTGAGAATGTCATCAGGACATTAGAGGGGGGAATGTGATTTTACAGGATGTGAGAAGAGATATTCATGGTGGCTCAAGCTGAATGAAAAGGGTTAACCAATCATCAGAACACAAAAGTGCTGTAGTTCTCAGATATTTCTTACCAAGGGGATGGCTGGCTCAGATTTTGTATCTTCTCCCTGGCAGGTCCCAGACCACCATATCTGAAGAGGGTCTTCATATAATAAGCATGTACATTCATTTTCAGAATAAATCAAAACTTATTCGAAACGTACCCATCAGTGTCTTCTCTAACAGGGATTCCCAGATGTTGTTGACTACAACTCCCATAATCCCCCAGCAAAAGCTGTTTCAGCTGGGGATTCTGGGAGTTGTAGTCAACAACATCTGGGAATCCCTGTTAGAGGGAACGCTGGTACCCATGTCTATTTACTTCCATTCAATCTGAAACAGATTCAGCCTGGAACCAAAGATAGTCAATGGAGGTTCTGTTTACCTTTAAAAAAAAAAAACCATACAAGAAACTGTGACCACATTAGCACATAATACGAAACTCGAGTTGAAGGGACCTCCGGTTACAATTTGTGTACGTCTGAATGTGGGCAACTGCAGTTACGACTGAAAATGGACCCACAGTTTCCCTCCCCAAATTCCATTTAATACCTTTGGTTTGTAGTGAGTTCTGCTGCCTGGACCTCTGGTTCTGTGGTGCCAGTGTTGCATCCCAACGTGGAACTGCTGTCTGGCTGTTCTGCAACCGGAACTGAGGGAGGAAGCTCCTCCTCGTTCTGGCTTCTATTGGCTGCTGGGGCTGTCCTTCAGTCAAGAAGGAAGCCCAGGGCCCTCTCCTCCCTGCAATCTTGCTTAATGCAGAGAGGCAGCTCTCCATTACGTCCGAATTCAGACAGGAGAGCAGGGGGAGTGGAGCAGAACCACGGGTCCATTGGACCCACAGCTCCATGATACGTGTGAATGTGGCCACTGTAATCATACTTCAGCAGTTGGCTCCAGACTGGAGCTCTGGCAGGCACCTGCTTCTCCCTTGTAGCCATCTTATTTGATCATATGACCCCAAACACAGTGTCTGCAGGACACACTGCAGGACACTGATGTTACAAACTGGTTGCCACCACTTTAAAGAAGAGTACTCCGTAACGATGCTGTATCATGGTTATATGATAAAATGGTCACCAGGAGGATGTGGCTGTGCACTTCAGAGGTAACAAGTCAAGAAGGATTACACTGTTCCTTTTACTTAATCAAACAGACATCCAAAACAAAAACAATGGGGCAGGAAATGAAGCAAAAATAAATAAATGAACTGAATGAAAATGAAAGAATAATAATTAAAAAAAAAACCCTAAAAGCAAATGAAAACAATCCTGGTTGTCAATCCTAGTTAAGTGCCAGTTAACCAGAGTGGTTTGAGCAGGATTGCCCTGAAATTCTGGGTTCACACAAACAATGCCAATCCGCTAGGCTCACTAATCCCAATTAGCATTTTAAACAGGATCCTTGTGACTGTGTGAACCTAGCCAGACTGTTATACATATTCCAAATCTAGTTGAAACAGGGTTTCATTTGCAGCAAGGTTCACTAGGACTTGACCCAGGAACACGTGAGTTAATAGTAAAGAACATAGTGTCCCTGAGCATATGCTGAGTACTTTTCCTTTTCCTAAGTAACTGTACCTAGAATCAATAAACTGGGATTAGAGGAATAAGGATTCCAGGGTGGCTTGAGCTGAGGTGGTATTCTTTTTAGAAACTAATCTCTGAGACAGGGGCATGACTCTCAAAAGCTCATCATTCATCAGGGGATTTGGTGCAGGGTGTTAGCAATATGCTGATGACACCCCAATCTATTTCTCATGTTCGCTTCATCAGAAAATGGCCTAACTTCCCTAAATACCTGCCTGGAGGTGGTAATGGGCTGGATGAGGGAGAACAAACTGAGGCTGAAGATGAAGGTACTCATTTTGGGAGATTGGAACTTAGGAAGTGGCTTAGATCTGCCTGTTCTGGATGGGGTTGCACTCCCTTGGAAAGAGCAGGTATGTAGTCTGGGAATACTTCTGGATACAAACCTCTCTCTGGTTTCTCAGATTGAGGCAGTGGCCAGGAGGGCTTTCTGTCAGCTTCTGCTGATATGCCAGTGAAGTTGATTTCTGGAGATAAACTACCTTAAAACAATGGTGCATATGCTGGTAACGTCCAGAATTGACTACTGCAATGTAGTCTACATTGGGCTGTCTTTGCACATAGTCCAAAAACTGCAGCTGGTACAGAAGGCAGCAGCCAGGTTGATCTCTGGGGATTACTGAAAGAGATTATAGGAGAGCTGGTCTTGTGGTAGCAAGCAAGACTTGTCCCCTTAGCTAAGCAGGGTCTGTCCTGGTTGCATATGAATGGGAGACTAGAAGTGTGAGCCATGGAAGATATTCCCCTCAGGGGATGGAGCCGCTCTGGGAAGAGCAGAAGGTTTCAAGTTTTTTACCTGGCTTCTCCAAAATAGGGCTGAGAGAGATTCCTGCCTGCAACCTTGGAGAAGCCACTGCCAGTCTGTGAAGACAATGCTGAGCTAGATAGACCAATGATCTGACTCAGTATATGGCAGCTTCCTATGTTCCTATGTACTCACATATTAAAAGAACTGCATGGGCTGCCAATAAGTTTCTGGGTGAAATACGAAGTGCTGGTCATTACCCATAAAGCCCTGAACAGCTTGGGTCCAAAGTATTTAAGAGAATGCCTTCATCTTCATGAACCCTGCCGCCTATTAAAATAATCTGGGGACATCTGGTTGTGGTTGCCACCGGCTCAGTTGGTGGTGACTCAAAACTGGGCCTTTTCTAGGGTTGCCCCAGGACTGTGGAATGCACTTCCGGACAAAACTAGAGCCTCCCCTTCTCTGGATATTTTAAAGAAGGACCTGAAAACATACCTGTTTAATGAGGCATTTATTGGGGCTATTCCCACGATCAGGCAAAATTGGGCTAGGGGAGCCTAGCCCGATTTTGCCTCATCGTGGGAGCCACCAGGCTTGCAGGCGGGCCCGGTGGCTCCCAGGTGGTTAACCCCCCTAAGTAACCCTCCCCTAAATCTGGGTTTGCGGAGCGAGTGCTCCACAAACCATTTTTTTTTATTGTGAGTAGCTGCGGTGCAGCTCCGCACTGTGGCTACTCACAAGGAGACCCCCTGGAGGACAGGTGAAAACCCACCTCCCAGCTCCAGGGGTCTTGCCAGCATGCCTTGCGCACTCACGCAGGGCATGCTGGAGCTTCCGGGGGCTAATCGGCCCCCGCTCCCCCCAGCCCCCACCGGCTTCGTCACGGAGTCGGCAATTGTGTGGGCAGCTGATCCGGCCACCCAGGGCTCTCCCCGCTCACTCTCCAAAGCCAGGTCTCATTGATTGTGAGACCTGGCTCATTATATTTCCCAGATAATGGGGAAAGATACCAATAAATCTATGCACTCACAAGCCAGGCATGAAAGCCATTGGTCTGAGATACCAGAAATATTTGCACCTCCAATATTCCTGTTTCCTCCCCCCACCACATGGAGGCAGCCAACCCCAGGGCAATTGCCCCAGGTAGTGTGTGGTTGTGCGGTGTGTGTGTGTGTGCATTCTTTAATTTCCAACCCAGCACTGGTGCATGGGAAGCTGGGCATATGCAAGGAATGCTGGGAGGATCTGTGGGGACGGTGGGGAGCCATAAAGGGGATGCTAGGAAAGAGCATGGGAAAACTGGGAAAGAGTGTGAGGATGCCTGGGGACTATAGTTCCTTCCAGAGCTTTTCCCATGGGGGGAAATGGACAATAAATTCAATTTATAAGCCAGCAGTGTGACACAACTGCTAGAAGAGCTAATGCAATCTTAGGCTGTATTAACAGGAGCATAGTGTCCAGATCACAAGAAACTTGTTTGTCTCTATTTTGCGCTGGTCACACTTGGAATGCTGTGCCCAATTTTGATAAACATTGATAACCTGGAATGGGTTAAAACAAGGGCAACCAAGATGGTGAGGTGTTTGGAAACCAAGTCCTGTGAGGCAAGGCTGAAGGAACTGGGTATATTTAGTCTGGAGAAGAGAAGACAAAGGGCCATTTCAAATATCTGAAGGGATGTCACATGGAAGGCGCAGACTTGTTCTTGGTTGCTCCTGCAGGCAGGACTACAACCAATGGGTTATGCAGATTTAGGCTAGATAGGAAGGAGAATTTTCTAACTGGAAGGGCTGTTTGATAGTGGAACAGTCTGTTCGTGCATTGGATGGCTCCCCTTCACTGCAGGTTTTCAAACAGAAGCTGGACAGGCATCTGCCAGAGGTTTCCTGCCGTTTCCTGCACTAAGCAGGGGGGACCTCCAAGGCCTTTCCAACTCTAAAATTCTTTGTTGCTGTGATTCTGCAATCCCTCTAATTTGTCTAATAGAGAGCTCATCCAAACATTGATAAGTCCAGGGATGCTTACTTCCAATAGAATGTCTAAAAAGAACATGGCCAGAGCTCTATAAAAGGAATGCAATGCAAACATTTTGATTGTCTCCAAGATAAATGAAGAGCTGTGATATTGCTCTTAACTTGATGGGTTCACATCTCATGTGGCCTCACAGTAGATGCCATATCTGCTACTGTAAATGAGAAACCTAATCTATCAAACCAGGAAATATTTATTTATGTATTTATTATTTATTTATTATTATTAACAACAACAACAACAACAACTTTATTTGTTAGCCGCCCCGTAACAAATTGTTCTCTGGTGGCTCACAACCCAACGTTAAAACACATCCAATAAAAACACATAAAACATGACAAACAAATCACAACACAAAACAAAAAATACAAAATACAATACAAAACATTTTGTACTGATCATAAGGAAGATCATAAGGTGGTTGACAGCCACCTTTGGTGATAGCCTCATAGCACCTGTCAATGCAACTGAATGAATGAGCTGAAACTCACTGGTGGAATACCTGCTTTGTCTAGAGAAGGTCTTGGATTCAACCTCTAGTATCTCCAGCTTTAAAAAAAAATTATCTCAGGAAGCAGGGCCTGCTTGATATCTTGGAGAGCCCCTGCTAGTCAGTATAGACAATGCTGGGCTAGGTCAACCAGCTGTTTGGCTCAGTACAAGGCCACTTCAAATGTTTGAACTTTCTGAGCATCCACAATGTCATAAGGGGACTATGAGCTCAATGATGAAACTTTAACCCCCTGGGATTATCTAACAGTATTGCTTATGATCAGAGGCGGATTAACGTAGTAGCAAATGTAGCATTTGCTACGGGCCCCGTGTTTTCTAGGGCCCCGCACACCTGGCTTCCAACTGGGAATTAAAGTTAAAACTTTACCTGTTTTATTTGGTCCCTGTTAGATAAAATATCCCTTTTCTGCTAAATGGCCCTATCCACCCCCAGCACAGTAGCTCCAGTGACTGTTGCTGGTGTCTATCTTATGTTTCCTTTTTAGATTGTGAGCCCTTTGGGGACAAGGAGCCATCTTATTTATTTATTTATTTATTTATTTATTTATTTATTTATTTATTTCTCTGTGTAAACTGCTTTGAACCATTTTTGGGAGGGCGGTATAGAAATCAATCAAACAAACAAATAAATAATAAATAAAATGTGCCTTTTAAGAGAAGGCCCAGCACAGCATCTGTCTAGGGGCTGTTGCTGGTGCCTACCACACTTTTCTTTCTAGAGTGTGAGCCCTTTGGAGACAGAGAATCATCTATTCACTCTTTATTTTTCTATGTAAACCACCTTGAGAATTTTGATTGAAAAACAGTATATAAATGTTCACTGTTGTTGTGGTAAGTGTGAGTTTGTGGCTTGGTCTTGGTTTTGTGGCTTGGTCTCCCATACTCCAAAATATAGCAAATTTTAAAAAATGAATTACTTTACTATGCAAGTAAATAATTTATGTTTTAATATTTATGTGCATTTTTTAAAATTCAGGGCCCCTTTATAACATATGCTACAGGCCCTGCACTAGCTTAATCCGGCCCTGCTTATGATATGAGGCTTATCTAGGGAAGTGCAGAATATCCAGAGGTAGCACTATGTAATTTTAAAATGTGTTTTCTATGGTACATATCCCTTCTAAATATACTAATTGCCTTTGAAATATTGTGTAACTTTGTGGTAATGATTATAAAAGTTACTAAACATGTTGAGCACTTAGGCATAGGATGGCTATAAAACTAAACCAAATCATTGAACAATGAATTGTTCAATATTGCAAATATCTTCTTGTTCCTGCAAAATGGTTGCAGGAACAAGATAGTTGCCAGATTGGGTGTTATTAATTTCAGTGTTTAATAACTGTCACCAATAATAAAACCACAATACTTTAAACCACATATTTCTATTTTTCATCTTTCTCATTCCCAAACCTTTCTCCCTTCCCATGCAAAGCCATGCAAATGCAAACCCTCCCTAAAAGTTCCGACGAATTAAAATCTATGGATTCTTTGTTTTGAACCCTTTACATAGCCAATCATTTCATGTCTCCATTGAAAAATCAATGTTTGTGGGCAGTGTGAACAGATGCTGGAAGTGGCACCTGTTTTGCTACTATTCAAGGATAACTGCAGCTTGTGCTGGCAGAACGTATACTGTACTTCCAGCCCTGAAGACATCCAGATGTCTTGGATACTTCAAGAGTATGCCACAGTCATTTTATTCATTAATATTGTGCTCTGATGCATGGAGAACTTAGCAGCACATGCCATTTATGTAGCAGAGACTGGCTACACATTAAACTCACTACAAGAACTGCCTGTTGAGAATTCTGAAGGTTGCCCACTAACAGGGCCCAAAATTGAGATAAATCATCTATCTCCCCTTATCTCGTCTCTTCACCGTCTCTGCTCCTTCCCCTTCCACTTCCCAGGGAAAGTTTATTGCTAAGAAGAGAGCTAGGGGAAAATAAGCAACTGGTGAGAAAGACTGCCAATGGTTCCTTCTTCACTCTGTCTGTGATTTCTATTCCCTCCAGGTTTCAGTGCCTGTTGGTAGGGAAGCACTCAGAACACTCAACAGAGAGATTGTGGGGTGGCTCTCAAATAATGAGTGCAATACGTAGCCAGGCTCCTGATCATTTCCATGTGATGCTCTGCGTAGTGGTTTCTCTCCTCTCCTTGGAGACCTCAGGAGCAAAGGGGAGAGGGTTTGTCAGTCAACAAGTCCCTCCTCCCAGTGTGGGCTGTCTTTCTTGGCCAACTCTGGACTCCCTTGTATGGCTGTCATCTCTCCACCTCTCTCCACTGCCTCTTCTCTTTCCCCTTCTAAAATCCATTCCCATCACTCTGTAGGCACATGGAAGCTTGTCCCACCCACACTCTCATGAGAATCCCCTGGTTCACCCCCACCTGTTGCCCAGTCAATCTTTCTTCCCTGCACTGTGGTGTGACTTCTGGCTTCTCCTACATAACACTGTCTGAGGAGCAAACAGCTGTCCTGAACGGCTTAGGTCCAAGTTATCTTAGAGAGTGCCTTCCTCTGTGCGATCCACACTGCACGTTAAGGTCATCTGAGGAGGTCTACCTTCAGTTGCCACCAACATGTCTGGTGGCGAGTCAGCCGGCCTTCTCTTTAGCTGCTCCTGGGCTGTGGAATGCACTCCCGGCAGAAATCCGTAATCTGAGTTCATTACTGTCTTTCAGGAGAGCCCTTAAGACCTATCTGTTTGGCCTGGCCTTCCAGACTTTTTATACTGTAAAAGTTTGGCCTGGTTTCCCAGGGTTTTAAAAATTGTCTTAAATGTTTTAATAATGGTTTTGTGTTGTTTTTATAGTTTTTGATTCTAACAGTTAATTGATTTTAGTTTTATTTTAATGTACACCGTCCTGAGCCATTTTGGGAAGGGCAATACATAAAGCAGATAGATAGATAGACAGATAGATAGATAGAAGCCATGGCTGTAGGTGAGTCATCTGCATTCGCTGTGATGGGGGGCTGGGAATCCTGAGACTATGGAACATAGGAATTATCTATAGGAGTACTTCCTTAGGCCAAATCAACTGATGCTTGCATACATCTACCAAGCAAATGGTTTGTGCAGTCTTGGGTTAGGATTAGGGTACCAATCATGAGTTGAGGGAAGGGAAGGGAAGTCTGGATACAAAACTCACAGGGCCAAAGCTGACAATGCCAATCATCTGTTGGACAGGTGTACACTCAGCTTGCATCCACCAAAGAGAACCACAGACACAGCCCTGAGGGCTAGAGCAAAACAACATCCCCCTGCAGGTAAAGGAACCGATCCAAAAGAGAATGCACATATGGAATCTTGCATTCAGGCATAGATTGCCCATGCTGAATTCAGGCACTTGTCTTTAAATTAAACTGTGGGAAGCTATGCTCCACCAATCAGTTTCAATAATAGAAAATGAAAACTCTTCCTCTAAGTGCATTCATTTAGTCTAAGAAAATGTAGAGTCAGTTGTTAACATGCAATTAATTAATTGCTCTACAATTTCTATATAATCGGCTGCATCATATACCCAGAATGTGTATAACCCCCAAACATTTGGTTCCTAAAATAGATACATGGCCTAGAATAGATTGTCTATACTAAAAATAGCCTGATGTCTCAAGATATTAATCCATTCTACTGGCAATTAGACTGATTTAAAATGCTATTATTATAATATCCGAGAAGGTTTTTTTTATTCCCTTGCACATTTAAAATGCTATTATTATAATATCCAGGAAGTTGTTTTTTGCCTTGCACACCGGCACATATTCCAGAGGTACTTTTTTGCTTTTTTTTTTTTTAAAATACAGAATTACAATTATAGCCTCCAAAAGAGAGGATTTTTTTTAATCTCTCAGAAAATGTACTACAGGCTGTAGAGAGTCTATAGTTGTAAAGCCACACGCAGGTCATAGATCAAAAATATGTGGAGGTCCGCAACATGCAGAGCTTAAAAAGGGGGAAAAATGTCACATTCTTTCATTTTCAGCATAAGAAATGGCCAACTTGTTCAGGGCAAATAATGGTTTGAACTGAGGATTTTATTATTAATCTCTGAAGACTGCTGAATTTAGGGTCACAGTAAGGGTTGATTAGGTACAAGGTGCACAAAGCTCTCCTCTGTCGATGCTATTGAAAGGAGCAAGTAATTTAGATTCAGAATTGGTCTTGGATTGAAGCTCACTCCATTACTGGCCATTTTCAATTTCAGCTATACAATAAACATCAAGCTCAGCAAGGAAATTAGTACATTTGGTAATGCATTGGGGGAGATGGGTGGGTCTTTCACAAGATGACACTTATCACCAAAGCTTCAGTTAATGAAACCCTTGAGTGGTATCTGCGTTTGACATATTTTGACATTTTTTGAAATCACATCCAGCGTTTTCTCTCTCTCTTTCTCTCTCTCTCCCTCCCCCCCCCCCCAACTCCAACCACACAATGTTCTGCTTTACGGGGGGAGGGGCGTGATTCTATCTATCTTTAAAATAAGTGCTAAAGAGCTGAAATATTGTTGACAAAAAATTAAAGAGAGTCTGACTGCATCAAGAGAGACAGAGGGAGAGAAGGAGACTTCTCAGAGCATGGAAGGTATTGCTGGATAAACATTAGTCAGATTAAAAATGTGCCCAGGTGGATTTGTCTTCGTAAATTGTTTTCAGGCATTTCATTGTCTACACAGGAAATTTCAGGTATCAAGCTGGATGTTTGCATCTGTTTATCAGCAAATACTGAATTTACATTACCACATATATGATGTGGTTTTGATTATTGGGATAGTTGATAGCTAATAAAATGATAATAAATAATAATAATAATATTAATAATAATAATATATTTAATTTCTAACCTGCCTCATTTATTAAGCAAAAAGCACAGAACAGCTGTTTTAAAACATAGACCATATAAGACACATGAGAAATACATATAAAAACACGCACTTCTTAATTACCCTGTTAGCCAAGTCTGGGTGTATTTTCCATAATCACACTGGGCAGTACTCATAGAAACAAGTTCAACATTTTCTTTTAGAGCTATATTTTAAAAGCAAGTTTCTAGCCCCTATGGCTCACTTTGAAAATGGGCAACACTGTGGGTAAAGGCTTGAGAAACCTCAGCAGTTCAGGGAGAGGCTTGATACTGTTTCCAATGGCCATGAAGTAGGCTTCAGTGCCATGAAGTACCTCCCCATGACTAGCAAAAGCAGAATATGGCATCCTAATTAAGCAAATGCACACACACACACACACACACACAATCTTTTCTTCGTCCAAAATTTATACAAAGAGAGAAGTTGCAATTCCCTGTGCCACCAAGCCTCTAGGAATGTGAGCAACTCCTCACCACACTAAACATATGCCTCGGGGTGCTCACTGTTAAGCTTCCTTACCTGCACTTTACCAGCTGCAGTGACAAAAGTGAAGCTAACCATGGAGGACAGTGGCTGACCTCCAGTGCAACGAAGCCTTTGCAGAAGGATGTTGCACTAGCAGAAAACTGTTGCTTGCACGAGCTAGCTGTGCGAAGTCTGGAACTTGCGCTCCAGTCGCACAACAGCGGCATGCCTCACTTGTATCAATGGAGAGGTCTGCGCTATAGTGCAGTAGCACAATGCTGTAAATGTAGTGCAACTCAGCGAACATGTTGCGCTCATTCAGATTTGCTCACTCATTGACCAGCGATTCATTGCTCTGGGTGTGGCCCAGTGTGTGGTAGGCAAATCAGACAAAGAGCCAAACATTTCTACCCCACCCTCAACAGGATGAACTGCCGAAATGCACTGCCTGGGTGGGAAGGAGGGAAGCTTCAGAAATGCTGAGTGAGGAGCTTGTTGGGCAGGAATCTCCAATAGCCCCGATGTTCCGCTTCCCAAGGATCGCCTCCAACCACTGATCCCTCCCAATTTCATGCTTCATTAAGGCTTGGTGGGGCAAAGGTAGCACACTCAAGAGTGGACTCAGGTGAATGACAACCTTCTTAAGCATGTAGAAGTCAGGTTATTTGGGGCTTGACAATTAATCAAAAGGCCTTGAGAGCACGCATCCTCACTGATGTGTACCAGTTTTGATGGTAAAATAAAAATTTTGGTGACATTTGTATCCGACTGACACTAATCCTCTCAAGATATCTGTCTGCCCAGTAGAAAAAAGTTTGGTTCACCCTCCCAAATTACTCCAAATAACTATGTGGAGAAGGATTGATGCAAACCTGATGCTATACATTGTGAGCCAGCAATGCCAACTACCTCCACGGTTACTGAGAAGTAAGAACTGGGGTCCCCCAGGGATCTGTACTTGGATTGGTGCTTTTAAATTTATTCATAAAAGATCTAGAAGTAGGGATAAGCAGTGAGGTGGCCAAATTTGCAAATGGCACCAAAATATTTAGGGTAGTGAAATCTAAAACAGATTGTGAGGAGCTCCAAAAGGATCTCTCCAAACTGGGTGAGTGTGCAGCAAAATGGCAAATGTGTTTCAGTGTTGGCAAGTGTAATGTGATGCACATTGGGATGAAAAGCCCCAACTTCAAGTATACACTGATGGGATCTGAGCTGTCGGTGACTGACCAAGGAGAGGGATCTTGGGGTTGTGGTGGACAGCTCGTTGAAAGTGTCGACTCAATGTGTGGCAGCTGTGAAAAAGGTCAATTTCTTGCTAGGGATCATTAGGGGGATTGAAAATAAAGGTGCTAATATTATAATGCCCTTATACAAAACTATGGTGTGACCACACTTGGAGTACTGTGTACAATACTCTTATACTCTTACTCTTATACAATGTATAAGGGCATCCGTTGTAAACTGGAAAAGGTGCTGAAGAGGGCAACCAAGATGATCAGGGGCATAGAGCACCTTCCTTATAGGCAAGAACTGGGACTTTTTAGTTTAGAAAAAAAGACGACTGCGGGAAGACATGATAGAGGTATATGAAAGAGAATAGAGATAAATTTCTCTCACACACACATCACACTAGAATCAGGGGTCATCCCATGAAATTGATTGCCAGGAAATTTAGGACCAACAAACGGAAGTACTATTTCACACAACGCATAATCAACTTGTGGAATTCTCTGCACAAGATGTTGTGACAGCCAATGACATGGATGGCTTTAAGAGGGGTTTGGATAAGTTCATGGAGGAGAGGTCTATCATCGGCTACTAGTTGCAGGGCTATGGGCCACCTCCAGCTTCCAAGGCAGGATGCCTCTGAGTACCAGTTGCAGGGGCGTAACAGCAGGACAGAGGGCATGCCCTCAACTTCTTCCTGTGGCTTCCAGCAGCATCTGGTGGCCCACTGTGTGAAACAGGATGCTGGACTAGATGGGCCTTGGGCCTGATCTAGCAGGGCTGTTCTTGTGTACTGGATCACATAGAAGTAAACTTTCTGGTTATTCTAAGGTTTTAAAAATGGAGTCAATGCCACATGTCAGCCATTTGATCCCATGAAAGTGGCTTGTTATTGGTACGTGCCCATTACCAGTAGGGCTGGTAACCCTTTCCCCCTCAAACAGAAAAAAACTCTCCATGCTGGTCTTTTGTTTTTTTGTTTTAATTTGATTTAACTTTCAGAGGAGGTTGTGATTATATTGAGGGGGCTGCTGTTGGGGAAATAAAATATAAATACCACTGGGCATGTGCAAGGCCTTCCAGGCAGCTAAGGGGCTCCTGTATCCTGGCCCTATTCTCTGAAACATCATTTTCTTGGTAGGTGTTGGGTGTGTGAATAAATATTTAGCCTTAAAGTGGATGCCTTTTGTTTTCCCCCTTATCTATTATACAAATGCACTAAGCCATTCAATATAAGATACCATTAATGGTATTATAGCATTCAAATGTTGCTACAACCTGAAAAGTTGTTTGTTATTTTGATTTGTTCTTCCTGGAAGTTTTGGAAAGGAAAAGAAAGAACTTTTGGAAAGGAAGAGAAAAAGAAAGGAGGGAGAACATATATATCCCTTTTTTCTGTCTTTTAAAATAAAAAAACTAAATGCAAAGACAGCATGGAATCTCATAACCTTGAACACACAAAATCAAGTTAAATATGTTTAAAAATGAAAAGAGGACAGTCTGAAACTAGCTGAGAGGGAATACATAATTGCTGCCCTAATACTAGTTCTAACTAGTTCACAACCCAAACACGCTAGCATCGGCTCTCAGATCACTTTAAGTGCTGCATTGTGACCGGCTGGGATGCAAGAACAGATTTTTAAAAAGAGGTCCGGGGTGGATGAGGCAGAAGCTTTAAAGTTCACTCATTCTAAGGGATTTGATATTTACTCTTTAGCTCCTCTGAAAGGCGAGGGAAATGATTATAGATTCATATATTTCAAAATCTCACACAGCTCTATTATTGTTCATTTTTCCTTTATTTTGCTCTATTCAGAAGGGTGAGAACAATTAAAACAAAAATACAAAGCAACCTAAATAGGCCATTTCTGAACTCAACTGGACCTGCCAAGATAACACTTACCGCTTGAGTTCCTAGCCGGGTGGTCCCTCCCAAAGATATTTTTCCCGTCACATGTGGGAGGTCATCTTGAAGATTTCAGGGATGGGAACTGTATTGTCAAGGATACCTACTCCTGAAGAGTTGCATTGTGCTGAGCAGCCATTTTTTTATTTAAAACCTTGCCCTCAGATGACACTGCTCTGAGCATTTCCCGTGCCTCCTTCAGGCAAGGTTTAAGGTGCTGGTGCAGGAGCCCTGGGTACGTCTGCTCCTTGAAAGCTCAGAGATGGAATAATAGAAGCAGCATATCTTCTGAACCAAAAATAAATCCCGTATCACAAAAGAGTTAATACTTATTTTTCTAGTTGGGTGTGAGGGATTCTTTCTTTCTTTCTTTCTTTCTTTCTTTCTTTCTTTCTTTCTTTCTTTCTTTCTTTCTTTCTTTCTTTCTTCTGAACAGTTGTGATCTCTGACATTTATCTACCCCCTTCCCTACATTTTCAGTTTTGTATCCATAATACTTGGCTAATGTTTTGTTTTTGCCAGAGATTTGAAGCAGGCAAAGAAGTAGCAAAACTGAAGATGCCCCAATACTATATAGATGCTATAAGTATTACACATCAAGAATAAATAAGAGCGGGATTGATTCTGAGACTATTGATTTGGTAAACAAACTTGGGGTATTAGGGCATCTTCAGTTAAAATTGTTTTATTATTATTGAGAGGATTTGCACCATTGTTTTCAGCCTAGTTAGGTGATCTGGATGAGGCTTGGGAAGCTGCAGGCCAACAGACCACATCATGCTCTTCTGGTCGAGGTCAGAAGCATACAGCTCCACACCTTACTTTACAGGTGCGTCTCCCAGAAGAAAATGAGAACTTACATCAGAGATCTATCTATTTATCTATCAAAAAAATCTTATAAGTGAAATCACAAGGAAATTACTGAAATTTGATAAGGCTGCTGGAGAGCAAGTAAAATGACTCACAGGGCATCAGATGGGCCATTTCTGAACTGTGGAATCCTTTCCAGTTGTGTGATTCCTTATTAAGGTCAATATGTAATCAAAAATTATATATTTTGTGTCTGCTCCCTGTTTGTCTGAGCAGTGAGAAGATCCAGGGTGCAGAAGTACATGGATTCTGGCTTCCTTTGGAGGAGAAAGGACTTTGAAGATTATCAAACCTTTATAATATTTATTTATTTTTATTTAACACATTTACGTCCCGCCCTATATAATATCGCAGGGCAGTTTATAATTTATACAAATAGCAACTAAGATATACAAATTGTATAGAACAGATGAAAATGACCATAAACAAAACTTTAACACTTTATTGTGATAACAATAAATCATATGATGATGATTTATATCATAAACCATCTAATATGTGATTTATATACCAACATACGTCAGGCATTAGATGGAATTGAAAGAGCAGAACTCTGTTACAAATGAGCAAGAGCTTACATTAGTTCTCAGAGAGCAGCCCTGCAGCACAATTTTTCCAGCCCTCCACCCTGCTTCTTCCAGCCTCTCCAAAACCCAGCCTTTGCCTCTCTCACACAGAAGCTGCCTGAAACTGCTGTTTCTTTTCACTGACCACTCAGACACCCCTGGCTGGGGTGGGGGAATGGGGATTTTATTTATTTACTTATATATTTATTACATTTTATATCTCGCTCTTCCTCCAAGGAGCCCAGAGCAGTGTACTAAATACTTAGGTTTCTCCTCACAACAACCCTGTGAAGTAGGTTAGGCTGAGAGAGAAGTGACTGGCCCAGAGTCACCCAGCAAGTATCATGGCTGAATGGGGATTTGAACTCAGGTCTCCTTGGTCCTAGTCCAGCACTCTAACCACTACCCCACGCTGGCTCTGATGAGTCACCTTAAATTTTCACATCAGCCCTTCCAATCAGATGAAGGATACGTGCTCTTTTACAAGGTTCTCAGACTCAGTAGCTTCCTGTCTCAGGCTTTTCTCTCTCTCTCTTCCTTCCTCAAAGCTATTAATGCCAAAATGGGTGCTTGCAGACTCAATACAGAACAACATTTGCTTTTAACCAAGCTTCCTAAAACAAGCAGAGAATCCCCTCTGCAGGTTTTTCCTGAGGAGCCAGGAATCCTGAGGAGCAGATGATTCCTTATAGGAGGTGTCACATTCCTGGGAAGGCTCAGTTTGGAAGCAGCTCTTGAGAATGCAAGGCTTCTTATTCATAACTTATTCATAAATGATCTAGAAGTTGGGGTAAGCAGTGAAGTGACCAAATTTGCAGATGACACTAACTATTTACGGGTAGGTAGTAAAATCCATAACAGATTCTGAGGAGCTCCAAAAGGTTCTCTCCAAACTGGGTGAGTGGGCAACAAAATGGCAACTGTGGTACAATGTAAGCAAGTGTCAAATGAAGCATATTGCATATATAGAGACTAGGACGTCTCTGTGGCTGACCCAAAGCTTTGGAATGTGTTCCTTGTCAATATAAGAGCTTCTCCATCTCTAGCTGCCTTCAAAAAATTACTTAAGACGCACCTGTTTTCTCAGGTCTTTTCTTAAAACTATTTTTTTAAATTTTATTTTTTTATAATTGTTTTGATTGTTTTATTTATTGTTTTAAGTTGTATACATTGCCTTTTAAGTGTTAGGTGGTTTATAAATATGAGAAATAAATAAACGAATGAAATAAACAAAATAAATAAATGAGCTTCCACATTACATCTGAAAGCGTCCTCTGACCTTCTATGGTCATTCTATGAACAAAACTAACTAGCATTTATAATAGTAACCTCAATTTCATTAACATATCTTTAATGACAATATGTGACAGAGTCCTCATGGTTTATGCTGGGCTTGTGGATGACCAAGCTACTTGTTTGGGAATAGAAAAATCAAGAGCAGCTTTCCTTCATTCTTTGTATTAATGTCTCTGGATCAGGGTTCTTGATTAAGAGTAGTTGACCCTTGGTCAACAACTTATTTTGCCAGGGAACCCCTTTGAGAAGAGATGAGATGAGATGGGGTGGAATGAGATGATATGCTGAGACAACTGATCAGCTTAGACAGCTTTAAAAAGGAGTTAGACAAATTTATGGAGGTCATTATCAACCATGAGAAGCCATGATAGCTAAATGGAATCTTCATGTTCAAATACACTATCCTTCCAAATACCATCTGCTGGTAAGTAATTGTCTTCATGCCCAGCTTGAAGCATTTATCTTTCCCAAAAGCATTTAGTTTTCCTCTGTAAGAAACAGAATCCTAGACAAGAGGTGTTTTGGACTGATCTAGCAAGTCTTTTCTTATCACTTAAGCTAATGTGTTTTGCCAAGACCTGTTATGAATGTCATTCCTCCTCTTCCTCCTTTTAGTTCATTCCTTGGAGGAGGGGCACCCAATGCTCCTTAAGGTGCAGATAAGGTAATAGGACCATCCATGGCTGATCCCTGCAGGAAGCCATTGTTTGGTTGATTAAGTGCCAGCAAGTTGGTGCCAACTCTTAGTGACCACATAGATTCTCTCTTCAACTTGGCCTTTTCTGAAACCACCGTGAACATCCAGCATTTCCCTTTCCACGTAGGGCTCTAATCTGTGTTGGTTGATCCTGACCATTATTTTGCTAGCATGTGAAGTTAAGGATATTGTGCTATGGTCTGTGCAATCTGTTAAGTCTCCTTTCTTTGGTATGGGTAAGTAGACTGATCTCTTCCAATCTGTTGGCCGGGGCATAGCTATAATTGAGCGAAAGGGTTCAAAGAACACGGGCCCCCAGCTCCTGAGGGCCTTCAAGCTCCATCCCTCCCTATTTTCTTCATTGTCTCCCTCACTCTGGGGGGCCGCCAGAGAGAGGGATGAACACAGGACCCCTCTCTCCTAGCTACGCCCCTGCTGTTGGCCACTGTGTTATTCTCTAGATTTGCTGGCATAGTTTGGTTAGAGCCTCGACTGAGTCTTCTTCTATTGCCTGCCATATTTCTGTAGCTATTCCATCAATTCCTGTAGCCTTCTGACTTGGTAATGACCAGAGTGCTGATCTAACTTCATCTTCCTGTACTGGAGGTTCTTGCAAGTAGGGGATATCTTCTAGAATATCTTGGATGTTGACATCCCTGCTGTACAGGTTTTCAGTATACTCCTTCCATCTCTGTTTGATCTTCTCTGAATCAGTTACTATCTGTACTTTGGCATCTCTTGACATACCAATTTGAGGTTGGAACCTCCTTCTGAGTTCAGAGATCTTTTGGAAAACTTTCCTTGTTCTTCCATGTCTATTTCCATCCTCAAGGTCTTTACAGATGTCATTGTAGTATTTCTCCTTTTCTCTTCTAACAGCTTTCTGAAATCCCCTATTAAGTTCCTTCATGAGGTCTTTATCTTACTTAACTTTGAATTCTCTCCTCCACTTGGCAATTTCCACCAACTGTTTTGACATCCATTTTGCTTTCTTCTGTTTCTTGGTCTTTTGGCATTTTCTTTTAACATACATTCCAGGGGTGTAGCTATAATTGAGCGGATGGGTTCAAAGAACCCAGGACCCCCAGCTCCTGAGGGCCCCCCAGCTCCTTCCCTCCCCACTATCTCCCTCACTCCAAGGGGCCGCTGGGGAGAGGGGTGAACACAGGCCCCCCTCTCCCCTAGGTACACCCCATATTCATTCTTAACACTTTGTTCCACAGTTCCTCTGGTTCCTTATCAATGAGGTTCAGAACTTCAAAGCGGTTCCTGGTGTTCTTATTGAAAATAGTGGGTACATTCTCAAGATCATATCGTGGAAACTGGATAGATTTGTTTTTCCTCTTTAGCTTGACTTGGAACTTGCACATGAGCAGTGATCTGTTCCACAATTGGCCCCCAGTCACATCTTTGCTGATGTAGCTAAGCTCTTCCACCTCCTTGCACCAATGATGTAATCAATTTGATTTCTGTTTACTCCACCTGGTGATGTCCATGTGTATATGTGCCGCTTTGGTTGTTTGGAGAATGTGTTAGCCATGAAGAGACCTTTGTTGGAGTGGCAGAAACTAATAAGTCATTCTCCTGCTTAATTTCTGTTTCCTAGGCCATACAGTCCAACTCTGTTTTCCTCCTTACCATTTCCAACTTTGACATTCCAGTCTCCAACCACCAGTAGCACATCTTGCTTGCATGTTCTGTCAATTTTGGACTGAACTTGAGCATAAAACTCATCAACATCCTCTTCTGCATCAGGGCATAGACTTGAAAAACTGTCATGTTAAAGGGTTTCCCACGAAATCTAATTGATATTAGTTGGTCATTGAACGCATTGTACCCAAGTACTGTCATTGCTGTATCCTTCCTGACTATGAAAGCAACACTGTTACTTCTTTGTTTTCCATGTTCTGAGTAGTAAACAGTATGATTTTCTGACTGAAAGTGTCCAATTCCAGTCCATTTTAATTTGCTGATGCCCAAGATGTTGATCTGGGCACAGATGGTAAAGTGAAGGGGCATTATAGGGACTTTACAGGATGGGTTGAGATTGAGGGTGCAGGAATTCACTAGTTGTGGCAATGTTTCTCCGGAAGCCTTCCATTCCCGCCCCCACACAGAGACCACCTAGAACAATACTATGTAATGCCACAGCATAGCTCTGAGAACAACTTCTGTGGAATGGAATCCTAAGAAGCACTGGGGTCCACCATTACTTTCCTAGAACCCCAGCCCCCATCAGAAGCAATGCTTCATCATCATACAGTGGATGGGTAGTCTCTAGGAAATAAAAATGGGTTATTGTTGGCCACTAACTTCTAGGAAGACGGCAAAACATCCCTGCAAAACATGGTGATGAAAAAAGGCATGCTCGTGGGTTAGTTTTGCCCCGCAGCCATGCAAAGTTCAAGCCAATTTTTTTCCGTAGAGAACTTTCAACTCTCACCTTATAATTTAAAGATATTTCCTTATATAGGACGCTATTAACATTAAGGAAATAGTAATTTGAAGACATGCCCAAAATTCACATGGGGTTGTGAGAGCAGAGGAATGCTTGAGACTGCTAGATATATGGTTGAGGAACTCTGCAGATTAAAGCTGTTTTTAAAAATGTCAGATAAGTTATTTCCTTGCCCATGCTTATTATTTATTATTATTATTATTAATTCGATTTCTATACCGCCCTTCCAAAAATGGCTCAGGGCAGTTTACAAAGAGAAATAAAACAAATAAGATGGCTCCCTGTCCCCAAAGGGCTCACATTCTAAAAAGAAACATAGGACACACACCAGCAACAGTCACTGGAACCAGCAACAGTCCCAGAAATAGCATACAACCCATCTCAATGGCTGCCACGATGGAAAGCAAGGCAGGGGATGGGTGAAAAACCTCTCCAGTCCCACCTCAGCATGTCACTGAGGCCCTTACTGCTGAAGCAGACAAAGGAAGGAGTGAGGTCAGGCTCAGCTCCCCTAGATGGGAAGTGAGGTAGTGAATAGGGATGGGGAGAGGATGGAACTCACTTACACGCATTGGCCAGCTTGCTTCTACTTTGATAAAATCATGTAAGTGTTTCTTTTAAAATTACCTCTTATTTTATTTGACTGAAATTAATTTTAGCTTGGCTTTCTTTGTGATTTACATAATTAGAAATGTACATTTATCCAATTTGGGGACAGTTTTCTCTTCCAATTTATGTGAAATTTTGTTACTGCTGTGCCTCTGAAAGTAGCCATGAAGGGATTAAAAATTACACCCTAATTGCAAGTATCTGCTCATTGCTCACATGTTGGTGTGGATTAATTAGTGTAATTAGCTTCCTAGTTGTAACCAATGCCCAACACATACAGTATAAAAGAAAAAAGCCCTGCAAGCACAAGCAACTTCATTATTTCAGCTAGTGACTTGTTCGAAGTCATGGCTTCTACAAATTGAAAGACATTTGTATAATTTCCGGATGTTCCAGGGAAGTTGCCAGCCATCTTAAATTTCATTTCCTTAGCCAAATTAATCCTGTGTTTATATTTTTTACAATGACACTTCTTGCCAATATCAGCTTAGCACAAGGGAACCCCTACTCAAGAAGTGATCCAAGCATTTATTTGTATGCTTCATTGAGCTGAGTAAGTCATGAATAAGTGAGGTACTTTGCCACGTTAAGAACTGTCAAGCCATATTCATGTTTGGTTCTACTTGTGAAGAGCCCTATGGGTGTATGAGTCACAGCTTCGGAGTCTGCCCAATGCAGACTTCTCATTGGAAGCAGAGGGGGCATTGCCCCCCTCTTTGCCAGTCCTACATTTTTGCCAGCCTCCCATTTTCTCACCAAACATATTGGCTGAATTCAGACAGCACAAAACCAGAGTTAAACGTGGCAGAGATTGGAACTCTAGTACATCCAAATTCTTGAAACTGCAGTTTTGTGCCAAAAGGGACCTGCAGTTCACCTCACTAAACTCCAGATTAACCTTTGGTTTGCACAAAGGTTCGCTGCTGAGACCTCCGGTTTGTCTGCCAAAGCGTTACATCTGATCCCAGATGCCGCCATAACTGCGGTTTCGTGCCTATTTCCAAACTGCAATCATAGATGTGGTGGCACAGATGCATCCGGGATCATGTCCACTCCACGGCTATGGCAATTCTCACTGGCCGCCTCTCTCAGCACCAGCCCTACCCCTCCTGTCACCTATTCAGGTATGGGGTTGCCCAGCAACAGGGATGCTACCACGTCCCACCCCAGACTTGTCACAGACTCTCAAGCAGCACAGTCACATATTGGCATTCCCTCTTCCTATTCTGTCTCTTGCTCCCCCCACATGGCAATCAGGAGGGAAAGGGGACAGGACAAGAGGAGGGGCACTAAGTGCTTTCATCTCCAAGAAGGAAGCAGCAAAGATGTATGTTCACAAGCACAAACACTCTAGGTGGCAACATAAGGTGGCAACATAACTCCAGATGGCAACATAAGCACCCCATCACAACACCGGGAGGGGATCAAATGGCTGAGGGTGTGCCCAGGGTTGGGTTTAAATGGCAGCCCCAACCAGTGATTCTCAAGCAGCCGCATTCTATTTTTTTCACATAAAGGTTTTCACCCACCCTTCCTGGTAGTGGGGGTGATTTGCGGTCTCTAGGCCTCCTCATGAGAAGGGCTGGTCACCAGGGTCAGCAATACTGATCAGCAAGCAAATAATCAAAGGTAGGGAGAAGGGGTGCTTGGAACATAGGAAGCCGCCATATACTGAATCAGGCCATTGATCTATCTAGCTCAGTACTGTCTTCACAAACTGGAAGCAGCTTCTCCAAGGTTGCAGGCAGGAATCTCTCTCAGCCCTATCTTGGAGATGCTGCCAGGGAGGGAACATGAAACTCTGCTCTTCCCAGAGCGGCTCCATCCCCTAAGGGGAATATCTCACAGTGCTCACACATCAAGTCTCCCATTCATATGCAACCAGGGCAGACCTTGCTTAGCTAAGGGGACAAGTCATGCTTGCTACCCCAAGACCAGCTCTCCTCTCCTGCCCAATTCTTGCTTGGATTGTACTCTGTCTCACTGAGAGGGTACCAGTGGAAGGGGGCTCCATAAACAAAGTCACAGATGGACAGCGATCTCCAATCCTGCAGGAAGAGAATTCCATTTGGCTACATGGCATAGGGGATTTTCCACCTCTTTTGCAGGCAGTTCAAAAAGAGCTATGCACCAGGGAGACATTGTAAAGCTTCACTGCATCTTCATGCCAGCCATAACTTCAGATACTGGATGGCTGCCTGTCATGCAGCTGTTAAAGACAGAAGAGTCCTGCCTGGGGAAAAAAGCTGGCAACTTTGCATCATTATCACCACATACCCCAGCTTCATGCTGGGGGCAGCAGCTTTGCTTCACCCAACACTGCAGGGGCGCATGAGGCCAATTTGATTGGTTGGAGCACTAGGTGGTGGTGGGGAGCTTGTTGAAGCCCCTGACTTGCTTCCTTGCCAATGTGGCTTCCCTCCTTCCCACCATGGGCACAAAATGGGCTTTTCTGGTTACCCTTTTGGGGACTGAGTAGGGTTGTTTTTTTTTAAAGAGTTGTTTTATTATTATTATTATTATTTGCTTTCTTTCTTTCTTTCTTTCTTTCTTTCTTTCTTTCTTTCTTTCTTTCTTTCTTTTTGCTTCCCAACAAATTGGCTGAGTCAGGAAGTGTTTTCACCTACTCCATTCTGTTCTCCTTATTTAGTTAGGGTTTAGATCACAACTGGCAGTGTGTAGAGGAACTAGGAGTTGGGCTTGTTGTTTGATGGGCACCCTTGGGCTGATCTGAGAAAGGGGAAAATGCTCAGTCAACTCTCAGAAGCTTGGTGGCTTGAGGGCCATGACTGGACTCCTCCTTGCTTCAAGGGCCCCACCAACCTCAAAGGCTTAACAGCTTGCAATGGGTGAAGCCTGACCCCTTTTGAGGATCGGCAAAGAGGAAGAGGGATCCACAATGCTCCGATCCACTGCTCTGAGCCAGGGTGTGACTGCCCTGAAGTTTTTGGGGAAGGACGCTATTGTCTGATTTCCAACCTATGTAAAGGGTCACACTTCTGGGAGTGGAGTTCTATACCTGCTGCAGTCGCATTGATTCTTGATTAACACAGTTGTGGCTCTTTCTCTAATATGTTGTCTCATAGTCTTTATTGCCTCTTGGTGTCAGGGCAAGACTGACCGTGTTTCACCCTATCAGCTTCTCGACTGCAACATGCCTCCTCCCTACCAAATCCTCACTAAGCCCATGACATGCCCCACTATTTCTGCCCTATTCTTCTAATTCAGACTGCAAGACCTCTGGGTAGGCACTGTGTCAATTTGTGTTCTGTACCGTACCTAGCACCCTTTTCAAGCTATATTGATTTTAAGTATTAGAGGGAATGCTAGGATTCATGCAGAATCTCCAAAGTCAGATTCTGAAATATAAATATCATGTCTTTTCCAGGTTTGCACAATCTTAATGTTTTTCAGATGCAAGAAGCCTAAATACACTCAAAATTTAAACAAATAGCAATAAGAGATTACTGAAAAAACAACCAAGCATATGTGCATTCATATTTTTCTAAACATGTAAGTAGCTATATATCACATCAAACTGGAAACAAACAAAATGTAGTACTTCAAACAGGTGGACCTTCCCCCGCAAAAAAGGCAGATTCCTAATTATTCTTATGCTGTTGAAATTATTTTAATTTTGCATCTCAGCAGATCCACATTTGTATGCTGAAAACAGGTGTTCATCAAAAGGAGATGATAAAGAGATGCCGCAGTCAAGGCTTGGAACCTCGCCGGCATGGTGTGATGACAGATAAATTAGAAAAAATATCCTGCTCAACATCTCCCTACTTCAGAAGGAGATTACACCTTTTTAAAAAGGCAAAACATGCAGTTCAATTACTTATTGTCTTGGCATGTGGTTGTGATGAAAGAGGCAGTCTTAAACATCAATAGAGCTAAACTAACATCCCCAGATGGGTTTCAGAAGAGGGAAACCTACAGCAAACTCCACCTGCACATGAAGCAATGTTTTGTTGCCAATGTGTTTTTTGTGTTTTTTTTAAGGGTAGAAATGTCTCTCCATCCTCCCATTCAGAGTGCGCCTTCATCTAAAACGACCATTTCACCTGGAACTTAGGGTGGGTTTCTTTTCCAGATAAAAGAGGAATGAGTGTTCCCACCTCTAGGATTAATGCTTTCTCTCCTTAATGCTCCAATTACAGAGGCATTCGAACATGTGCATAAAAGAGGGAGGGGGAGAGCTCAAGGATGAGCACATGAGTTACAAACATAATAGAGTCAGTGGCCCCAATCCACCAGCTCAAGGATGAGCACATGAGTTACAAACATAATAGAGTCAGTGGCCCCAATCCACCAGCTGGAAGGAATTCTTGGGCATGAAGAGCTTCGATGCACATATAGAGGCTCACATAAGGAAGGGGCTACCTCGTTCTGTTCAAGCAAGTGGGGAGGGAACATTCCATGGATGCAATGTCCACAAAGCCCTAACTCTATCCCCTGCTAACTAGGCAAAGAGGCGTCTTCCAAAGTGGTGATTCTCTTTATATTTAGAAGGGTGGGGGAGCAACTAGCCCTGTTCAATTGCAGCACAGAATTCCTCCAGTGGTTGCTGCTGGTGTCTCCCTTCTGTTTATTTTTAGACTGTTACCCCTTTGGGGGCATGGAACCACATTGTAGTAGTGGTGGTGGTGGTGGTGGTGATAGAAATGGGTTTGAGGACTTTTTCACTGCAAAGCAGTATATAAATAGTAGCAGCATCAGCAATAGTAGAGCATTTTCTGCCGCTCAAGATCATGGAGGCAGGATTGCTCATGCAAAACTCTGTGAAGAGCAAAGCCCTGACAAATTCTTATTCATGACCATTCCTGGATTGATTGGTAAAAATGTCCAGAACTAAGTTTTCCCTTCTTCAGTATTATTATGTTGGAAGCTTCAGGGCTTTACACGAGGTCTGTTTTTCTATCAGGTGACTGCACAGAGCACCACCCTTGCCAGGTGCTCTGTGGGACATGAGGTGAACAGGAAAAAAAAAAACAATAGTCCACAGCAGGATCATGAGCTCTTGAATCTCTAAACCACAGCAGGGTTGTTATCAGTGGTGGATTAATGGAGAGGCAGAGTAGGCATTTGCCTACAGTGGCAAAATTTGAGGAGCAGCAAGTTTTGCCGTTCCTCAGATTTTGCCACCCCTTTCTGTAGGCAGCGGTGGCTGCAGCAAGGGTAGAGTGGGCGAGGAGAAAGTCATCCCCCCCACCTTATTTTTTAATAGGTACACCTTTTTTGTCTAAGGTAAAAGGGCGGCAAACGCCTTTTTGCCTATGGGCGGCAAAAAGCTTAATCTGCCCCTGGTTGTTGTCCATAGAGAAATACAATGACCTAGAAATGGCTGTCAGGCACCGTGGATCATGGACCCTGGGAGAAGGGAACTAGTTTCCTCCTCTCTGCATTACTATGGAAGCTGTTCAGAAAATGAAACTGCAAGTATCGGAGTCCAGCAATGTAGCTTGTTACCAGTAGCAGCAGCAAACTGGTCCTGCTTTTAGCCCTATGTACACAGTCACATGAGCTGGGAAGTGGGCTTGCGGGGAGCTGGAAACAATGGAAGGAGCACTGCGCTGCTGCCTGGAGCTGGTTTTAAGTCATTCCACAGTAGCCCCATTGTTACACCATCAGGACTACCTTTTAAGTTGTGCAGTAGCCCCGGCAAGTCCATACCATCAACGGAGGGCCGCCCATAATTCAGGAAGTATACAAAAGGACTCTGCCTATATGTTACTTCAGCAGGTTGGTTAGATATATTACTTCCGTGGGTTGGTTAGTTGGTAAAACTATGGTGGCCATTTTGGAGAAACAAAATGGCCACCATGCATGAGCAAATGACCTCTGCGAGGCCATGGGCTATGCCAGGCCTTGCAGAGGCCATTTCCGTATGCACGGCGGCAGCCAAAATAGCTAGTGCGCGCAGTTACGGAGGCCCAAAAGGGCCGAAAATAGTCCATTTACCTGGCTGCTGAAGTGATTTCAGAGGCCGGCAGGGGGAGGGGGAACCTTCAAGGACCTCCCTGCAGCCTACAAGAAGCCCCCCGAAGGGGCTACGGGGTTTTTTGTTTATTTTTAAAAAATCGTGAAACCCCCCCGGACCAGACCAGATCAGGTGGGGAGTTCGATGGGGGCCGGACCAAACTTGGCCAATCTGGTTCGAGTCCAGTCCAGACTCGAACCGAACCGGGCCAGCCGGTTCCGTGTACACTCCTAGTTTGCAAGGGCCTTTGGGAGCCTTGGTACTGCAACCCCCATACAAGGGAAAATAGGCCCTCCTTGGCTTTTAGGAAATTGTCACATAATTAATGGTGAGCAATTCAGCCACACAGTGCCTGATATGCAAGCTCTAAAAGATTCAGTAGTATTTTTCTACTGAATCTTGGCTTTATTGGAATAAGTCAAATGACCTTGCTTGTGATGCCAATTTACTACAGTAGTTTTTAATTTCTTGTATCTAATCACTGTGAATACCTTGAAGCATTTCTAGCTGTTAAACAAGGAAACCAAGTTTGAATTGCAGAATTCAAATTCATGTTTAAATGATCAAATTACAGGTTGTAATTACAAATTAGTTTCATGTCAGGCTTGACATAAACAAGAAAAAGGGCAGGTTAAAGTATATATCTTCATCAGTTTTCTCGGCATTTGGGGCTCATTATTATTGCAAATTTTGTTTGAATCTACGTCATTCAGTAATTCAGTTTCCGTTATGTTTCCTCCTCTTGTTCACAGTGAGGGTAAATGTGAATTGGCAGGAAAATTATCTCATTATAAAAAAAGGAGGGAAAGATTGCTTTGGTTTAAATAAATGTCTTTTTGTACTAAGGACTTTAATTCAAAAGTCATCAGGCAAAAATAAAATTCAGGGTGTGCATTACATGTTGTAATACTTATGTCAGATGTTGATCCCTGTGGCTATTTAATGAAGGAAAATGCATTGGGACAAATGCAAAAATTAGTAGTGCAATATATGAAAGATTCTGCTGCCATATTTACTAGTGGGGATCTTTCCAGCAGAGTATACAACTGGACAGTTGCTCCTTCTCTGCAGTTTGTCACAGAATAGCCAGCTGTCACGATAACAGAAGTTATGTTACTGTTCAAACATTTGACAAAATACAAAGTTCCAGTGAGGAACTCAGACCAGCAGAAGAATATACTTTCAAATCATAATCCAGGACAGAAATAAGCCACTTACTATACCAGATTGTGGCTTCCCTATCTCACGGTGAGCAGTACCAATACTAGAAAACTTTATAACTTTATTATAGATGATACTCAGCTGTATATTGCCACCCCAGGCCATTCTGGAGATGCTGTTTCTGTGCTTGCCCAGTTTCTGGAGGCTGTCAGGGTCTGGATGGGTCAAAACAAGCTCCGACTTAATCCCTCCAAGACTGAGTTGGTTTTGCTTACTTCTCGATGTGGCCAATTGCCGAGTCTGAGTCTCTCCCTTGATGGAGTTTTGCTGCCCCTGAGGTGGGTGGTCCGCAACTTGGGGTTCTCTTGGACTCACAGCTCCTGTTCAAGCAGCAGGTGGAGGCCATGGCCAGAGGTGCCTTTGCCCAGCTTCAGCTGGTTCGCCAGTTGCAGCCTTCGACCAGCAGGCCCTGGCAACGGTAACTCATGCCCTTGTCATTGCTTGCTTGGATTACTGTAATGCACTCTACTGGGTGGTTGCCTTTGAAGATGACCCAGAAACTTCAGTTGGTCCAGAATGTGGTGGCCCACCTGCTTATGGGCGCTAGAAGATATGATAGTGTGACACCTCTTCTGCAGCCGCTGCACTGGTTACCTATTTGCTTCTGGGTCCAATTCAAAGTGCTGCTTCTTACTTTTAAAACCCTTCAGGGCTTAGCACCTGTTTACTTTCAGGACCAGCTCTCCCAGCCAGTCCTGTCCCATCCTGTGAGATCTTCTCAGGTTGCCCTTCTTTTGGTCCCTGGTCTCAGAGAGGTCCATAGTACTAGGGCCCGTGGAAGTACTAGGAACTTGCCCTAGGGGCAGTGTTCTCTCTAACTTTTTTCATCTATGTGCGGAATGAGTTTTGTTCTGGGTGGCAGCATCAAGGCGGTGCGTGTGCACATGCATTAAGAGTGGGACCTCCCTGATTCAACCTGAGCAGGATTTAAAATGGACTGAGTGGACATCAATAAACCTGTGAGCGCATGCACACATGCACGCCTTAAAGGGAACACTGCCTAGGGGTTGAGGCCACCCTTCCTAGCCAACCTAATGTCAGGCATCTGCATACAGCATCACACAAACACACCCCACACACTGAAGCCGCAGAGCCATTCAGGAAGGTGTTGCTGCCGCAAATTGAGGGGAAATGCCCAGCCAAAGATCCCTGAGTCGTGAAGCATCTAGGCAGGGTTGCTCAACTTTGGCCCTCCTGCAGATGATGGCCTACAACAACCATAATCCCTGGCTGTTGGCCATTGTGACAGAGGATTATGGGAGTTGTAGTCCAAAAACAGCTGGGGGGGCCTACGTTGAGCAGGCCTGGTCCTCTTTTGCTAATTGCATACCTAAGGTGCTCACCAGCCCTAAGTTGTTATAAGAACCACATTATACCTGCTTGTGACCACTGAACCTAACTAATTAAGAATACAGTATGAAGTATGCCAAAAAAGACTTGCACCAAAAGCCAAACCAGTGAGAGTCCAAAAAATTCCTACCCTGCCCCAAACAGCAGAGCCCAAACTGTATTCAAGGGATGGAAAGGAGGGGAACACTCTCCAGAACCAAACTGAGAGGGAGGAGATGCAGGACATGCTAACTGTCCTGCTTGCTCCTCCCTCCAGGCCCCAGGAACCAATCAGGTTCCCAAGCTTGCCTCGTGCTCCATGGAGGAGCTGGGGCAAACACTCTGCACTGTGGAAGGACTGTGGTGAGTGGAAGGATTATATCACAGTGGAGACACTTAACCCTATAAATGTTGATCCATCAAAATAGTGGAGGATAAACTACTATCCTTGCAATGCGAGGCCCTAATCTGTTATACTATATAAGGACAGAATGGCATGGCCACATAATGCTCATGTCCACGTGGTCTTCTTCCCATACACCCTAGATCCTGACTTCTCCTCCCTGGTGTCGATAGGATTCCTCAGAGAACCAGCCACCTGCTAAAATGCAGAATGTAGTCTGCAGAAATACAAAAGACGTCCCATTTATCTTGCTATTATACTTAGTTGCTGTAAGCTAATAAAGCAGGGCATTGCTACAAAACTAGTTGCCAAGCATATCAATCAGGCAGAAAATGAAAACCAGCCAGTGTTTCCTTCCCTAAACACTTGTGTACATGTCAGAGTCATGAAACACTGGGAGAATATGAACCCATTTTAAATAACGCAAGTGGAACTGCTAATCAGTAAATTCATGTTAATTGAAAAACTATAGTCACCTGAGAACCAATTTGCAAAACCTGTTGTACTGTCAAATATTGTGATAAGATACAGGGTAGCATGCGCTAGGCCTAACACTGTTCAACAAACAGTTTCTGACTTGCAAAATAAGCAAGAATATTATCAACTAATTTGAAGTTGAAAATGCTACCACCAAGACCTGTTATTGAAGAAAAGTGATTGAGAGTCATCCATTTAAAACTAATAGGCAAACAGATCCTAGCTCTCCTAATTTGTTAAGGCCAAGAACACTGTTTCTTTGCATTATTCTTGCTCAGTGCGTAACCATAAATAAACACAATTTTCCCCAACCTGATGTAGAGAGATATACCGTACATGCCTGACTACTCTGATAAACTGCTACCGCCATCACCACCCCATTCACCGGAATTTTCACTCCTGGGGTAAAATTAGTTTATTTCATGCTATAATTTCTATTGAAATTAGTGCAGTTCTTTTAAAAATATGAACACAGCTTTCTGCACAACATTCATTAGTAAATTCCTGCTCAAAGCATGACATTTTGCAAGGAAGTTCACAGCAGTAGCACTGTTATAGGGTCAACATTCAGGGACCTTCAGCTGGGTAGGAAGGGCTTATGCTTCTTCCCTTTTCACAGTAGGAAGCCACTGCTGGAGTAAAGGGGCCAGATTCTAAGCATAATTTACAGCATATAATCTACTGCATTTCCCCTTCTCTAAAATATACTGTTTTTAAAAAATGGTGCTAGGCATGTGTTTTTATAATTAAGAATACAGAAGACTTAGCTTCAACTTCAGTTAATTTTTGTCAGACTATGCAGATTCAGCAGACTTCTGTAAGCCTGCATCAAACACGCTGAAATCTTTTACACAGAATAGTCATAGGAGGATGCAACATATGAGCCAATTGTAACTAGTATGAGCATGACAATGCATACAAAAGTCACTCTACTTCTGTGAATCCCCACCAGGAAGCAACACTTGTCCATGTGATCACCATGTGGCTCCTCCTCCAAAGGGATACTCAGTATGAGGGAGTACCATAACAACTAAATGGTACCCATGTTTCAGCATATACATTGCCCATTACAGTAACCTGTAGGTGCTCTTTTGGCTGGTATTAGCAACATCACAAGTCTTCAGAACCTGCTACTGTCATGATATCTACCCATGCCTTCCAACAAGTGACCATATCGCTCAAGTAATATTATATGTAATAGTATATTAATACGGGATACATATAGCAGGGGTATAATATATGGGGTTCAATTAGCAGAGGTACGCCCTTCTAATTGAGCAAAGAGGCACCTTTTAAAAGTGGTGATTCTCTCTACTTAGCAGGGGGCAGGGGTGTAACTATAATTGAACAGATGGGTTCAAAGAACCCAGGCCCCCTAGATCCTGAAGGGCGCCCATCTCCACCCCTCCCTATTTTCTTCATTATCTCTCTCATTCTGAGAGCCCACTGGGGAGAGGGGTGAACACAAGCCGCCTATCCCCTAGCTACGCCCCTGACAGCGAGAGAGCAACTGGCCCTATTCACCCCCAGCACAGCATCCCTCCAGTGGCTGTTGCTGGTGTTATTTCTTTTTCTTTTGTGAGCCCTTTGGGCTTATTTATCTATATATATCTATGTAAATTGCTTTGGGAACTTTTTGTTGAAAAGCGGTATATAAATATTCATCATATTCGTACATTGGTTACCATTTGGTTATAAGTTCAAGGTGCTAGTCTT
This sequence comes from Hemicordylus capensis, assembly GCF_027244095.1. NCBI lineage: Eukaryota > Metazoa > Chordata > Lepidosauria > Squamata > Cordylidae > Hemicordylus > Hemicordylus capensis. The sequence goes on along the minus strand of NC_069659.1, from coordinate 344,725,287 downwards.
AAACTCAAAAGTCCTATTAATTTCAGCCTGAGCATAGAGTACCTTGGTTGGATTGGAATTCACTCCTCTGGGGGAAAGGAAGCACGGGTGTGGTAGAGCAGAACCTGCCTTTGCCACTGAGTAGCCAACTCCCCACTAACAGGGATCCTGTGAAGGGTTCACACTGCAGTGTATCATAATGTCAGCCATTTCCTAGTTCTTGCTTTAAAAACACTGAAGCTATTCTGACGATCAGTGGAAAGCGGGCTAAGGGTGCTTAGCCTACTCCCCACCAATCGTCAGACCCACCGGGCTCGCAGCTGTGCCCAGTTCTGTCAAAGTGGGTCACCCGCTTCTGTAGCCCACCTCTTAAAGCAGGTTTGCGGAGTAAGTGGTCCACAAACCCGGATTTTTAAATAGTGAGTAGCCCCCCCCCCCCCAGCGGGAGTCTGAAAAGCAGCCTTCAGGCTCGGGGGTCTCCCCAGTATGCCCTGTGCGCTCACGAAGGGCATCCTGGAGGCCCCCGATCCTCCCAGCCCCCGCTGGCTCCGTGACGGAGCTGGCAGTCATGTGGGCAGCTGATCCGGCCACCCAGGGCTCCTGCCCTGCTTATCTTTACCTTTACAAAGTGGGTCTCACTGATCGTGAGACCCGGCACTGTGTGACACAAAAGCTTGCTAACCTATGTCAGTCACTTTCACACCAATGACAGGAAAAAGATTTTTTAGCATGATATAAACTACAGGTCTCATTCATCATAATGAAATAAACAATTTTAAGGTTTCTATAGCCACAACTCATGGAAAGATACCTAGGTCTGTATTTACAGCAGACATTTGTCCCTTTATTATTTATTTATACAGTCAGACAGGTGTTATTGACTGGTTTGTTTTATCCAGACATCGAGTCCTTCCCAAGGACCTCGGATTTTATTATCAATATTGTTGCTATTATAGATATCGTCGCAGAATATAGGCTGTTCCCAGTAAAGTTGCTTTTTGTAATTGGCTGGTGGTGATTTCTGTGGCCCCTATGGTGCTGAGGTGCTCTTCAAGTTGTTTTGGAATTGCACCAAGGGCACCAATTACCACTGGGATGGAACACAACTCATGGAACGATACCTAGGTCTGTATGTACAGCAGACATTTGTCTCTTTATTATGTATTATTATTATTTCTTGTTTAAACAGTCAGACAGGTGTTATTGTCTGGTTTGTTTTATCCAGACATCGAGTTCTTCCCAAGGACCTGGGATGGCTGAATTTTATCATCAATATTGTTGGTTATTATAGAGATCGTCGCAAAATATAGGCTGTTCCCAGTAAAGTTGCTTTTTGCAATTGGCTGATGGTGATTTCTGTGGCCCCTGTGGTGTTGAGGTGCTCTTCAAGGTGTTTTGGAATTGCACCTAAGGTGCCAATTACCACTGGGATTATTTTGGTCTTTTTCTGCCACAGCCTTTCAATTTCAATTTGTAGATCTTGGTATTTGGTGATTTATTCTATTTCTTTTTCTTCTATTCTGCTATCCCCTGGTATTGCTATGTCAATTATTTTGACTTGTTTTTCTTTCTTTCGACTACAGTTATATCTGGTGTATTGTGTGGCAGATGTTTGTCTGTTTGTAGTTGGAAGTCCCATAATATTTTTGCATCTTCATTTTCTGCAACTTTTTCAATTTTATGGTCCCACCAATTTTTGGCTACAGGTAGCTTGTATTTTTTGCAGATGTTCCAGTGTATCATCCCTGCTACCTTGTCATGCCTTTCTTAGTAATCAGTCTGTGCGATCATTTTACAACAGCTGATTAGGTGGTCCACGGTTTCATCTGCTTCTTTACAAAGGCGGCACTTGCTGTTTGTTGTTGACTTTTCTACTTTTACTCTTATTGCATTTGTTCTTAGTGCATGTTCTTGTGAAGCCAGTATTAAACCCTCTGTTTCTTTCTTCAAGTTGCCATTCTTAAGCCATTGCCAGGTCTTGGTGATGTCTGATTTTCCACTTAGATTGTGCAAATATTGACCATACAGTGGCTTATTTTTCCATTTTTCTGCTCGGTTCTTGACTTGTTCTTTCTTGTAGGCCTGCTTTGTTTCATTGGTGTTGAATAGTTTCTCATTATTGACCATTTTAAGTGCATCCTCTTCACTGTCCTTGATATATTCTGCAAGGCCTCTTTTCTTCTCCTTTCCTGTTTGATGGACTTGCAGCATTCCTCTTCCACCTGAGCTGTGAGGGAGGTATAGCCTATCTACATCACTGCGGGGTGCAGAGCATGAGTGATGATTTCCTGGTCTTACGATCTAGCGTCTCTAGCTCTGCCTGGGTCCAGTCTATTATTCCTGCAGTGTATCTGATAACAGGTATAGCCCAGGTGTTTATGGCGTGTATGGTGTTCCTGCCATTGAGTTTGGACATCATCATCATTATTATTATTATTTTACATTTATATCCCGCTCTTCCTCCAAGGAGCCCAGAGCGGTTTACTACATACTTAAGTTTCTCTTTCACAACAAACCTGTGAAGTAGGTTAGGCTGAGAGAGAATTGACTGGCCCAGAGTCACCCAGCTAGTAATATGGGCAGGTTCAGACAATTGCCTATGAACTATTTATCAAGAAGGAAAGAGGGAAACAGGAGGTCTCAGGGAGTACACGCTCCCATTGAGCATGTCATGTCATCTGTGTATTATATATGTCCTGTCTCTTTAATATTAGATTGTGTTTGGTTGGGTGTGGCTTAGCTTTCTGTCTTCTAAGTGCAAGCTACCCAGAGTTTGTTCCATGCTTGTCTGAATAAAGATGAGTTCTAAATCTACTTTGTCTCCTGCTCCTTCAAGCCCAAGGTCAGGCCAACAAAGTGACTGGTTGTGAGTAGGGGTGTGCACGGAATCAGCTGGCCCGGTTCGGTTCAAAGTGTGTGAACTGCACTCGAACCTGACTGGACCAGTTTGGTCTGGCCCCCCTTTGAACCCCCCCTCCCCGGGTTCGGTCCAGTTGGGGGGCGTGAACAAATAATTTATATATATTTTTTTAAAAAGTATTTACCTCTGGCCCCTTTGAGGGACTTCCTAAAGGCCATGGGGGGGTGTGTCCGTGAAGGTTCCCCCTCCCCCCACTGGCCTCGGTAATCACCACTGCGGCCTGTTTTACTGTAGTTTCTGGCCAGTTTGGGCCTCCGTAAATAGGTGTGGCGGCCATTTTTCCTGCCGTCACGCATGCACAAATGGCCATCGAGCCTACTTACGGAGGCCCGAATGGACCAGAAACTACAGTAAAATGGGCCGGAGCAGTGATTACTGTGGCCAGAAGGGGGAGGGAGAACCATTGTGGAGGGAGAACCACACACACACACACACCACAGTCTTTAGGAAGCCCCCCAAAGGGGCTAGAGGTAAATTTTTAAAAATTGATTTTTTAAAATTCAAGAACTGGTGGGGGGTTCAGTCCTGGTCCGGACAGAACCGGGGGGTGGGGGTTTCGGCCCTGAACCATTGAACCCCCAAACTTAACCCCCAAACCAGTTTGCGCATCCCTAGTTGTGAGTATGCCTAACAACCTTACCTAGGGGAAGATACTACAATCTGAACCCGCCCTAATCCAGTTACTAAGATTCTCTTCCCCACACTTTACATATTTCTGTTCCTGAGATCTGGAAGACATGGGAAGAATCTTGAGCAGAGAATTTCAGTAACAGGATGTGTTGGTTCAGAAGACACGCCCCACAGAACATGCTCCTGGCAACTCCAGTTCTTTTCCTTCTTGCTTGATAAGTACCTAGGTGGTTGTCTGAGCCCATCCTAAATAACAGCAGCACTCTACAACTTGCATAAGCTATGTTTTGAACTTGGGACAATTTTGCTAGTTCATTGCTCCAAAGAAGAAGAAGTAAATATAAACTTGGCATAGATAACTGTGCACACCAAAGAACAATTGATGCAATTCTCATCGGAAAAGAGTTAACTTAGTTTGCTTTCCAGATTCCATTTTATTTTTGTTTTAATATTTGTTTTAAAATTACTCATATTTATTTAAGTATTAGACAAAGACAAAGCTTGAAACAAAACACGTATCTGAATAGTTGTTTCAGCCAAATTAGGTGACATTTAGGTGTACATCTAAGTTATATCATATTTGAAGGGATCTATCTGTTTGCTTTTTAGGGTTGTGCATTTTGTTTTTTTTCTGTTTTGTTTTTGGCCTGAATCTGAAACACCCCCATTTTGTTCTTTGTTCAAAATAAGCCAATCCAAAATACCCCAATTTTGTTCTTGAAAACGGAAAAATCCGAATCTGAAACGTTTTGAATTTTTAAAAAATGTACCCAGGGCAAAACTAGTGGGTGTGGGTGGTAGTGCCCAATAGGTGGAAACTACCACCCAAATTTCAGAAAAATTGGGCAAAGGGCTGATATTTGGTGAATTTTTGAAGTTTAAGATTTTTCCCATAGGGAATAATGGAGTTTTCATCAAATGTATAACTTCACATGGGGGGAGGGGGTGGCCCACAGCAGAGTAGGGTGGGTGGTAGTGCCCAGTGGGGGCAAGGGAGCTGTCAGAAATATTTCAAAGGAATTGGGCAAAGGGCTGATTTTTAAAGATTTAAGGGAGTTTACGTGTCTTTTAAGGTTCTTCCTCATAGGGAATGATGGAGGTTTCAGCAGCCCCATAACTGCACTTGGGGGGCACCAGGGTGGCCCAGAGCGAGTGGTGGTGTAGAGCACATAGGGTGCCAACCACCCCCATGGGTTGATAACCCATGGGGTACTGGGTTTTGTTGTTTCTGAGATGTTTTTAGTGTAGATTTTCTGGTAGCATACGAAAGTGGATTCATGGTTTGTCGTTGAAAATCTCATATGCTACCAGAGAATCTACAGGCTGGGTGCAGGCTAGCAACAAGGCAAGCATAGGCAATGGCATGGCATCTCTCAAGGGGATGAAAAAATTGTTCTGGAACAAAAAAGCAATGCAGCAGATAAATCTATTCCCAGGCTGGCATGCAGTAGCCATAGCAGGCTGGCAGGCTGGGCTCAGGCTGGCAACAAGGCAGGCAGGCATAGGCAATGGCATGGCATCATCATGGCAACTTGAGGCATGCCATGCAATGCAAACTAGTTCTCTCTATCTCTTCAATGAGGCAGAAAGGCAGAATGGCGAATGAGTAACTAACTTGTTGTATGAATTGAAAACCCCTCCTTGAATTCCCCCCCCACCCTTGCCCCTTCTTCAACACTTCCCCTGGCCAATGTGGGCTCAGTAAAGAGTAGCAAGAGGCAAAAGAGCCAATGGGGAACAAGAGGGAATCGTCAGCAGGTCAGCCCATGCTTTAGTTCACCAATCAGAAGGCTGAAAGGGCAGGAAATTCAAAGAGATGTCAAACACAAAATGGAGACTGGCTCAGAGATTGCCACAAAATGGAGTTCCGAAACAACAAAACATTTTGTAGCCAAAACAGGGACGTTTTGTTTTGTGTACAAAACTCTCAGATTTGGAAAATGGTTTTTTTGTCTACAAAACACCCGAAATGGCCTGTTTCGAGTACAAAACGTTTTGTACCCGAAACGTTTCACACATCCCTATTGCTTTTACTCCTACTGGACTTTTAAGTAAGAAAAAACTAATTGATACAATCAGAAAAAATGATTTTTCTTTAAATAGCATTTTCTAATGGTTTGTCCATTTCATTGAATTCTGATGGCCTTTTCTGCCTCTTCAGAATTCTCTTCAGTTCCCCCTCAAGGTTTTAAACAACAACAAAAAATGGAACTTAGAAAGCAAGCTAAATTAACCCCTTTCCAATGAGAATTGCATTGATTGTTATTGTTTGGTGTGCATGGCTGTCTATGCCAAGAGGTCAAATGTGTGCATGTAGAAGGAAGAGAAGGAGGAAAAGGTGACAGCAGTTATCTGGCAAAAGTAGCCCTTGTATTCATAGTGTGACCTCCCCATGCACACAGCTGATACGCCTCAGTTCTTTTCAGAACAATAGCAAGCAGTTCCCTTTAGCACTGTAGCAAATGTTGCTTATTTGGAACACCAGGGATATGAGACTTTCCTACCAAATATGTCCTTTAAGAATTAAAAATGCAGCATTTTCCACTACTTAGATGCCATGTCTTGGTCTTGGTGTGTACTAGGTGCTAGACAGAAACACTTTAACTGGGCAAACTCTGCCCAAAAGGCTTGCAGGATAACAGCACACTCAAAGAGCACTCACAGTCCAGCTGGAAACAAGAGAGAGGTGTGCCAGTGCCAAAGCTCAAAACTCACAGCAGGAAGTGACCTTGTGATGTTAGTTTGTGTACCAAGCCCTGGGTTTGGGCCTGAGAAAAGAACTACCATGGGATCAATCAGACAAAGAAGAGCCACAGTTCGTGGAGCACGGAGTGGAATTTGATCTGTGACTGAAGCTTTCATTACACTCTACCAGTTAAATTTTGCACCCCTAGAAACAGCAGCTGACATTCTCCACCATCCTGGAAGGAGAATGGAAGGAGAACTGCAGGTATGCAAGGAGCCTGAAGCTGTCTTGTGAAGACATCTGGGCACAGGGAGGCAAAGGGGAGCTATTTTTTACATCCTTCCTCTCCCTCCAAAAGCCCTTTGCACTTGAATAAATATGTTCCTGAGGGCTGTGCAACTCTCAGGAAAATTTTTGTACGAATGCAAAGAGATTTGGAGGGAGGGGAGAGATGTGAAAATCCTCCACTCCCCTCTGTGCTTGCTCCACTGCACAAAAAGCTTTCTGTGCAGAGATGCTGAAAGCTCCTTGAGGACTCACAACTCTCCTTCCATTGCCAGAGGGCTACAAAGAATCTCAGCCATCATATATGGTTCCTTTGAATTATTGGCCTCTGGACATGGCATTCGATGGAAAGAACATATACCACCCAAAATGCAAGTCTCTGGGCCGTTTACAGCAAAATAAAAACAAATAAAAAGGTTAAAACATTACAACATTTTAAAACTTAAAACAGTGTTAAAACTATTAAAAATCATCAAACTATTAAAACTGTATATAATTAAAAGCCTGGGTGAACAAAGGTGTCTTGACTGCCTTTTAAAAAGTTGCCAGAGATGGGGAGGCTCTTATTTCATCAGTGAGCACATTCCAAAGCCTCAGGGCAGCAATAGAGAAGGCCCGCCCCTGAGTAGCCACTAGACAAGCCGGTGGCAACTGCAGATGAACCTCTCCTGATGATCTCAATGGGCGGGGGGGTCATGGTGAAGAAGACATTATCTTAAATGCAGCCGTGGAGCCAGCCGGCCTGGGTCTGGTCCCGCTCGATGGCCCCCTCCAGTTATGCCCCATGCGCGTGATGTCACATGCACAGGGGCATGGCTCGGGCTCTGGAGCAGACCCGAGTGAACTTTCTGCTTGTTATTTCAGGCAGCGCTGGCTGCCTGATAGGACCTATTTTAGCCAGCGCTGCCTAAAATGACAGGCTGAGAGCTCACTCAGGCTCTTGGGAGTCTGGGCCACACCCCCTTTGTGCATGATGTCACCTATGGGCAGGTTCAGACAATTACCTATTAACTATTTATCAAGAAGGAAGGAGGGAATCAGGAGGTCTCAGGGAGTGCACGCTCCCATTGGGCATGCCATCTGTGTAGTATATATGTCCTGTCTCTTTATAGGTTGTGTTTGGATGGGTGTGGCTTAGCTTTCTCTTTTCTAAATGCAAGCTACCCAGAGTTTGTTGCAGGCTTGTCTGAATAAAGAAGGCTTCTAAACCTACTTCCTCTCCTGCTCCTTCAGGCCCAAGGTAAGGCCAATAAAGTGACATGCCTAACAGCCTACCTAAGGGAAGATACTACAATCTGGTTGTATGTTCAGACGAGGGAGTTGAAGGAGGAGATTTCATCATGCAATTTATATTCTCATGCCTTTTAGTTTAAGAAAATATGTTTAGCATTATATCGGATTTGGGGATCCCTTCTTCCTCTCGGGCATCAGACAGCTACAATATCTGACATGCCTTTGGCACAGAATTGAACCCAGCAGAAGTTTCTTTTGGAATGACTTACTGGATGGTTTTATTTAGGAACCAAATAATCACCATAGTGTGGGGAAAGAGACATATTTTCCCAGATATCAGTTTGATTAAAATCTATAGGCCCATTCACATGTTATGTTCAACACTTGTACAATGAGTGTGCATAGGAACATAAGAAGCTGCCATATACTGAGTCAGACCGTTGAACTATCTAGCTCAGTATTGTCTTTACAGACTAGCAGCGGCTTCTCCAAGGTTGCAGACAGGAATCCTGCATTTTTTCTGGCTGTGTGCACTAAAAAAGCCTTCCAAACCTCTGTCTCATTCAAAGCTAGGTACAGTGGAAAGGCTTCTAAGTGTGGAGTGGGGAAAACAGAGAGAGGCTACAGTCTTTAAATTTAGAAAGAAAAAGAAATTTTTCGCATCTCAGAACAGTCTCAACCAGCCCCATGATCTTAAGCTTCACCAAGTAGACTTTTGTATTTTTTTCTGGCTGTGTCCATTAAAACAGCCTTCCAAACCTCTGTTTCATGCAAAGTTAGGTCGGGTGGAAAGGCTTCTAAGCATAGAGTGGAGAAACAGACAATTTTTTTGACTTCAGTACAAGAAAACTTTACTTTAAAATAGTTCAATTCAAAACAATCAATATTTTGGAAAATGTAGTACAAAACAGGAACCAAATGAGCACAAGGAAGAAATAAAAAATGAGCAAAACACATGAAGTCTATCCTGCACTAATACTGGGCCCTCACTCAGAGTCCTTGCCAAGAGTCTTCTTGCAATAACTCCTAGTCAGCTTCTGCAGCAAGCCTGGCTTGTCCTTTGCTCAGCCTCACGTCCTGCTCTTCCTTCCCAGTTCTGGGCGTTCAATCTCAGACTGTTCCTTCAGCTGCTTTGGGAGTGATTCAGTCTTCCAGAGAATCACCACTCTCCCAGTGATTTCTCAGCTCTCTTTCCAGCATCAGCTCTAATTCTCTCTGACAGCAACTTGCACTCCTTGAACTCGAATTCTCTTTAGCTCTCTAACTTGCACTCTCTAAAGCTCTGCTGAAGGCAACCTCCTTATATTCTAATTTTCCCCTCCAAATGTCTTCAAACAAACCAATCAAAACAACTCAAGTTTCCTCCATTATTTTAAAACATACCCAATCAAATCAAACCTTCTCTTCCCTCCAGAATTTTACCAGTACAGTTCTTCTCCCTCCTAAACCACACTGAGCTGTGAACTTTTGACCCCTGGCACAGCTTCTTAACATAGGGAGTAAGCAAAGCAATTGCAATGCAGAAATCCTATATACAAAAAGAAGAGGTTCAGGTCTCATTCCTTGACACACACAAACATGTCTACAAGTGTACAGACATCTGTACACTCAAACAGCATAATGTCTGAATAGGGCTTAGTTTACACCCTGAAGAAACACATGGATAGGAGGAAGTGCACATTTATGGCTTTTGAGGAAGAGCAGAGGCTCCTTGTTGACCCAGAGAGGGGATAAAGAGGGCAGCTAATCAAGAAGACAGGCTGGTGTGGAACAGCAGCAATGGTGGCCAAAATTGCAGGCCGAGAAAATGGTAAGCCAGGTACTGTACCCTGAAGCCTCCCAGGTCTTTTTCAGCTGTTCTGGGGACTGATGGAAAGGAGATCCTCATCTCCTTCCATCCTCCAGTTTTCAGTTATCCAAAGTGGGGTTTCATCCACACATTCTCTGTGTGAACTAATATGGAACCTCAATCACCAGCCACAACGAAAGGTCAATGTCCACAGGTGAGATTGACTAAACAGCCTTGTCTCTTAGCAACTGGTGCAGAACTAGCTGCCTCTGTCCCCTGACAGGGAAACCCTTATGATACGAGAGCTCCCTGCTATTGAAGCCGGGCACAGGGTTATGCTAGTTTTATCGTATGGCTGTGCATTCGTTTTGTAATAAATGAAAAAGAGGTCGAAACTGGGCCCATTCAGTTCCTTTCCTTATGTACTACAGAACAATTGGGAGTGGGGGTGGGAATCCCAAATAAACCAAATGGTGTATGCAGTTTTATTCAGTAACTTCTTCAGTTTGCGGGGGGGGGGGGGCTACTTGTAGCATGGCTGCGGTGATGGGGTGGGGCTTCCCCCACCTTTGTTCTATTTCAAGCTTAAAAGGAGCAGCAGAATTCTCTTTGGAGGACAGCTTTGAGGGCTGTCATGCTTTTGTGGGAGTCCAAAAAAATTTCCTCACAATGTTGCAGGACAATGCTGTATCCACTATACTGGGGCGGGGGGGGGGGTAGATGGTGGCTACCAGGAGGCAGCCATGAAAAATAGCTCTGGCACTCCTTTTAAATTTAAAATACTGTTCAGAGGAAGGGGGGAAAGCCCACCATGACTGCCAAACAACTAATAAGCTCCCTGCTTAATGAAAATAGATATTTGTTAAGAAAATTGTGCTTTTTATGAAAAAAGGCCGCAGCTGCATCTCCTTTTCTCCCCCCCCCACCCCCACCGCACCAGAGTTACCTAGTTGTTTGTTTGTTTAACAAATTTGTATACCTCCCCAAACCAATGTCTCTGGGAGGTTTACAATAAAAACAGTATAAATTAAAACATCAAAACAATTTAAAATTTCTCTTTCCCACTGGAATTGCTTGTGATTGGTATGGGAAGCTATGGGAATTCCCATCCATCTCCTCCTTGCTCCATTAGTTTATCTAGTCATTAAATCCTACTTAGTGCTCCTCTGAGCTTAATAAATAAATAAAGATCAGCCTCTCTGAAATCCAAAGTATCCTCACCTTTAGTGTGTAGACAGTGAGGCTATTCTCACAATGGAGAAAAACTGGGCTAAGGGAGCCCAGCCGATCGTGAGAACAGCAGCTAGTCCGCCAAAGTAGCCCTCTCCTAAAATGAGGTTAGCGGAGCGAGCGCTTCGCTAACCCTGTTTTCTCAATCGTGAGACACCACTGTGCAGCTCCACATTGCGGTAACTCACAAGGAGACCCCCGACTGGGAGGCTCCAACAAGCCTCCCTGTGCCGGGGGTCTCCCCAACGCCCCACACACTCATGCAAGGCATCACACACTCATGCAAGGCATTCTGGGACTTCCGAGGGCCAGGCGACCTCCGATCCCCACTGCCCCTACCAGCTCTGTGACAGAGCCAGTAATTGTATGGGTGCCCGATCCAGCCGCCCAGGGAGGGTGGAATGGTTGTGTGTGGGGAGAGTGGGTCAAGCCCCACGCTGCTTGTGTGGAGAGCCTCAGTGAGTCTGTACTCACGATCATTACCGGGGGAGGAGAGGGTGGGAGGGGGGAAAGCAGAGATGAACTTACCTTCCCCCAGATGACCAACAGTGTCCTCTCTGGCACACCACCATGCACCCACATGATCCACACTGCTCCAAGCAGCATGGCTCACTGGAGGCCGAGAGAATGAATCCCAGCCTCCAGGAATCCCAAAATGCACCGCATGAGCAAAGCGAGTTGGGTGTTCTGGGCACCCAACTCTGTGTGTTCTCAGGCTGCATACAGCCCAAGCACACACACAACCCCAGTGTAGGGTTAGGGGTGCACTCGTGCCCTTAGCCCTTTTTAAAGGTTGGGGTAAGAAAAAGTGGGTTAGGCAGGACAGCAGCGCTGGGATCAGCCTGAATCCCGGCACTCCACAAGAGCAGTCCAACGCACCATGGGCTGCCCTAGCCTGGGTTAGGCTGCTCGTGCAAATCACATTACTGTATATATGCATTATGTATATACAATTCCGAAAATGGACCGCACCATAACCACAGTTCCATGCAATTTTTGGAACTGCAGTCATAGAGACGGTGGTGCAGACCCACCTGGGATCATGCCTGCTCCATGCCTGTGGTGCTTCTCACTGGCTGCCCTTGGAAGCACTTGCTCCACCTCCCCTGTCTCCAGTCCAACAAAGCAGTTGCCCAGCAACAGGGACACCGCCATGTCCCATCCCAAGCCTGTCAGCCTGTCAAGCCACAAAGTCATGCAGGGGCATGCCCTCTTCCCACTCTGTCCCTTGATCCCTGCATCCTGGCAAGCAGGAGGGAAAGGGGACGGGATGATAGGATGAACACTAAGTGCTTTGCTCCCCGAGAATGAAGTGACAGTGATGTATGTTCATAAGCACAAACACTCCAGGTGGTAACATAAGCAGGGCACCCGATTCTGCCACTGTGGCAGGAATATATGTTAGGGCAGGAATGCCAGGGGTTTGGTTCAAAAGGCAGCACAAGGGGATTCTTGAATAACCAATTGCAATTTCCCCCCACAAATTTTGGGGATGGGGGACCCAGCACCTTCCCCTTGGGGGTACCTCAGTGGTTCCTAGGCTTATTCATGAGAAGAGTCAGGCAGCAGGAAAATCATTGCCAACACTGAGAGGAGAGATTCCTCATATGTGATGGTAACGGATGCTGATCCTGAGTGGACCATTCACTCATAAGAGTGAAAGGCCATGAGGCGACCCTTCACAACCCATGAGAAGAACCATCTGTGGGGACATGGGTGTCAGGCAAAATAGCTAGTAATATGCAATGACAAAACACTCCTTCTCCCATGGACTGCTCTCCCACGAGAGTGTCAGGCCATGGGGGCCAGATGACAGATGCCACCCAGCCAGGTTGCTCTATACAAGCTAGCAGTGGGGAAGGGTACTCTGCCATCAGCAAACCCTGTCTTGGCGACCACAGCCAAGAAGCTGTCAAATCATGCCCTCTGCCAGCCTGTCCACCCACTTGGACATGTCCACCTTTGCCCCCAAACGGTGACCCCACTTTCCTGAGGTCACTGAAAATTGGGGCTCCCCTCTCCCATGATTCCCCATGGTGACAGATCCGCATATGTTGCCACACCGGCCCAAACCCAGGAATTTTGAATGACAGTAAAGATCCCCACCCCCACCCAGTATGCCTTCTGTCTGGACACACAGCTAGGCTCTGTCACATGGAGTGTCACAACCTCCTTTGGGTCTGTGCAAGGCTTCCTAGGGGAGAAGGGGGTTGCAGTGCAAACATTATACCATTAACCAGAGAGAGTGGGGGCCCTGCTTGAGCTGACAATTTGTAGAGTCAGTTCAACTCATGAGTGTGCAGTCTGATGGAAGACCAAGGATGTTCTACCCTAGGGTCCTCCCCACTAGACTGGCCCACTTGTGTGAGTACTAGTCCACTGGCAGCAAGCTGCGAGGAGAGCAGGAGTGTGGTTTGGTCTGCATGGATTGCTTTTCTGGGGTGAGCCCTTGCAAGAACATCCTAGGTCATGGCAGGACAGACCCCTCCGCAGAATCCTTTGCCCTCCCTCATATACATATCCCCCTCCTAGGAAGTAATCATGTTCCCTTCCTTTTCCTGAGTGACCGGAAAATAGTACTCCCTCCAAAACCCCCACCCCACCTAAAATCATGCTTGTGAAGGAGAGTTTTGTCATTCTTAGGAGGGTGACGGTGCTATCACTGTCAGAAAGAGTGCTGGCATGGCATGGGATTTAAAGGGATTTAAATGCCCTTTCCATGCCCTTTCAGTTTGTGGCAAATGGCAGCCGTGACATGCTGATGCCTTGCCCACAGTCTGGGGATGCAAACACTATGCAGCTTGCTGGGATTGGCCTCAGCGGACCAGGAAGAGGGAGGGGCTCCCCTCTCTTGATATTGGAGGTTGCCTGACCGCTGTTGCACGCATGTCTGCAATATGATTTATGATTTGAAATTCAATCTATCAATCATCATTATTACAGTCTAAGACGAGCATTATGAAATGGTATGGTCATAAGAAAAATTATGAAGTCATGTTACATTAAAATTACTATTACTTATAATTGCTGCATAAGTACAATAAATATTCTATAAAATTAGTAGAAAATATTAAGATTTATTGTAAGCCCTAATTTTAAAAAAAGCTACTCAGAAATTGTAAACAAAACTATAAAATTACTACTAAGCTCCAATACAGTATTATAAAATCAGAATAAGACACTACATATGGAACCATAAAACTACATTACTTTAAAATTATTACTCTAATATTAAACGCTATTATATTAGATGATACTTAAAACTGCTACCCTTGCAGGGAGCTATGGGATTATTAAAATTCTAATATATATAATGAAAAAGCGGTGACTAGTATATATGATAGGAGTGCTAGAAAATAGTGGCATAGATCGTAGCTCAAAACTATGCAGTGCTGTTGTAAAGGAAAGGCCTAGTCGTCATGGTCTGATGGAAGTTACAAGCTGCCACACAGAACTTGGTGGTATTAAAAGTGAAGGCCAGGGCTTCATCTGAAAGCAGCAAGCAGGTATAGATATGGTTTGGGCAGCCAGGGTACTTGTGAAGAAGCGGAGAAACAACCTTGGCCCAAGTGTCTCTGTAAAAGGGGCAAAGGAGAAGAACATGTCCTGTGGTTTCTACCTCCCCAGTGCCACAGGGGCAAACCTTTTCTGCTATTAGGATCTTTCTGTATTTGCCTTGCAGTACAGCGGAGGGGAGGGCATAGCAGCGGGCATGGGTAGAAATCCTACTGTGGCTTGGAGTTTCTAGCTGTGTCAGCTATGTGGCAGAGGAGACAAAGTATCTGAAGCTTTCCAGGGATAGGAAGGCTGGAACCCTACCTAGGTCAGCCTGGTGCTTAGTGTTCATTATCCTCTGTTTGATGGCTGTTTTCGCCTGATCATGGCCCGTGATTTGAAATTAAAACCGCGGGTTCATCAACCTCTGGTTTTGCGTTACATGCAAATGCAGCCAATGCATATATTGTGTATATACTGTGTATAGACATTAATGTATAGACATTGCAAACTATAGATACTGCAATGTCAGTGCTGCTAGTTGATGAGTATTATTTTAAAGCTGGGAAATCTGTGTATTTTTAAAACAATTAAAATGGGGGAAGGGAAAGTGGGCAGTTGGAGGAGGAGTCCCTAACAGGGTTCATTTGGAAAAGAAAATAACACTACTGTCATGCAGAGCCAATAAAATCACATCTAATCCTTTGGGGAAATCCAAACAGCTATGAAGTGAAAGTGAGTGCAGATTAACACATCGTAAATCCATTTACAACCAGGCATTGTTTACATAGTGATTTGCCAGTGCCTGCTATTCTTCAATCAATCTTTAATTGAAACTGGCTTTTTTGCCCAGGTCCCATCCAGAAAGGTTATCTTTAATTCCTTCAAATACATATTAACTGATTACATCCCAAAGACATGATTAAATCAAGTGCAGGTGTCCAAACCAAGATAGCACAGATAAATGGGGGGAGAGAGTGTTCTCGGATACATTCCCATTTATTTCAGTGGAGGGAGAACATCTTCCACAGAAGCCATTCCCAGTGGAATGTACCCATGGTTAATTAAAAACAAACATCAGTAGCTCAATTGCTGGCTTGAGTCTTAGCATTGGGGTAACAGTAGTGATTGCCACTGGACAACCAGTTCTCTTTCCTAGCCCTATGTAAGGATTTTCTGAAGGGGCAGGTGGGAAGAAAGACATTTCAAGTCAGGGACCACATCTGCACGTAACACAGAATGTGGAACCCACAATTCCGATCCCCCCTCCCCCTGCTCTCCAGTCCAAATTTGGACTTCACGGAAAGCCCATCTCTGCAGTCAGCAAGACTACAGAGAGGTGGGGGAACTGGCTGCCTGGGCTTGATTGAAGGACAACCCTGGAAGCTAGGGGTGTGCAATTTGCATTTTCGGTGTTTCAATTTGGATCCAAATTGAAACACCCCCAATTCATTTTTGGGTCTGAATCAGACCCATCCAAATCACCCCAGATTCGATTCTGATCTGAATTAATCCAAATCTGAATCTGAATTTATTCAGATCAATAAAATGGGTCTCAGGGCCAAAAGAGTGGGATGGGGTGGTAGTGCCTAATGGGTGGAGGCTACAACCCAAATTGCAGAGGGATTGAGCAAAGGGCTGATTTTTGGTGAATTGTTGAAGTTTTAGTGTCTTTGGGGCAGATTTGGGGCATAAAGTGGGATCTGGGGCAGAATATTGGGGTGGGGTGGTAGTGCCTAATGGGTGGAGGCTACCACCCAAATTGCCGAGGGATTGGGCAAAGGGCTGATTTTTTGTGAATTGTTGAAGTTTATGCGGCTTTAAGGTTTCCCCCCATAAGGTATAATAGAGGTTTCAGCAGCCCCATAACTGCACTTGGGGGGTGCTGGGGTAGCCCAGAGCGAGTGGTGGTGTAGTTCACATAGGGTGCCAACCACCCCCAGGGGTTTCTAACCCATAGGGTACAGGTTTCTGTTGTTTCTGAGGTGTTCTGAGTGTAGATTCTTTGGTAGCAAATGAGATTTTCAATACAAACCATGAATCCACTCTCATTTTCAAAGTGGCAACAGAGAAGGCCTGTCCCTGAGTAGTCATCAGGTGAGCCGGTGGCAACTGCAGACAGACCTCCCCAGATGATCTCAGTAGGCAACGGAGCTCATAATGAAGAAGGTGTTCTCTTAAATACCCTGGGCCTAAGCTGTTTAGGGCTTAATAGGTTATGAGGCTATTCACACGATGGGAGAAAATCGGGCTAGCAAAGGCTAGCCCGATTTTCTCCCATCGTGAGAACTACCGGACTCGTGGTTCTTCAGCAGGTAAGCTGCTAAACTCCTGTGGTGCTTAAACCAGGTTTGTGGAGCAAGCGCTCCGCAAAACCAATTTTTTCAATCGTGTGTTGCTGTGGTACAGCTCCGCACCATGGCAACTCACAAGTAGACCCCCAAACAGGAGGCTGAAAAGCAGCCTCCCAGCTCAGGGGTCTCTCCAGCATGCCCTGCGTGCGCGCGCAGGACATGCTGGAGCTTCCGGGGGCTGTGTGGCCCCCGATCCCCCAGCCCCCGCCGGCTGCCGATGTGGGCAGCCGATTCGGCCTTCTGGAACAGACTGACTGCTTGTCTGCGGGGAGTCCCCGTGTGGGGAGCCGATTCGGCCTTCCAGAACAGACTGACTGCTTGTCTGCGGGGAGAGCGGGCTTAGCCCGCTCTCCCCGCAAACCCCATCCAGGGGTTTGATCGTGAGAAGAGCCTATAACTAGCATTTTGTATTGTGCTTGGAAACATATTAGCAGCCATTGTAGTTGTTTTGCTATAGAAGTAATATGATATCTCAAGATGACCTGGAGACTAATCTGACTTTTGCATTCTGCATCAATTGCAGTTCTGGAATACATACAAAGGCAGCCCAAGATAGAATACATCACAGTAGTCAAGTCAGGAGGTTACCAGCATATACACTACTGTATATTTAACTCAAGGAATGGATGCAGCTGGAGTATCTGTTGAAGCTGATAAAAAAACACTTCTGGTCAATGGCTCAGCCTGAAACACCAGGGAGCACTCCTGAGAGTGTGTACCTGTTCCATCCAGATCAAAGTTACCTCCTGATTCTACACAATGAGGAGATTCTCATGATCAGGCAAAAGTGGGCTAGGTTTGGCCAATCATTTTGCTGCCACTTTCGCCCAATTGTTTGCTGCCATGGGAGCCATGTGGCTCCTGGCAGCAAACCCTCCTAATTTCCCCTCCCCTTAGCATTCTCCTAACCCTGTCTATTTGATCATGTATTGTCATGGTGCGGCTCTGTGCCATGGCAACATACAAGGAGACCCCTGCTGGGAGGCTGAAACAAGCCTCCCCACCCTGGGGGTCTCTCCAGGATGCCCCACGCACTTGCATGGGCCATCCTGGAACTTCCGGGGCCCCACGGCCCCCGACCCCTCCAGCCCCTGCCAGCTCCGTCACGGAGCCGGCAGTCGTGACTGTCTGAGGATCATCTGTGGAGAGAGCGGGCTAAGCCCACTCTCCCCGCAAAACCTTTTAAGGAGGTTCTCACTGATCATGAGACTCATCTCAATAAGTACTACCATCTTATTTGGGTTCAGTTTCATCCATCATCCAGCCCATTACTACATCAGGCAGGCATTTAGGGCAGTTAAGCCTTTTCTTGATGACATTGACATGAAGAAATAGATTTGGGTGTCATCAACAAACTGATACCATCCTGCACAAAATCTCCTGATGATCTCTCCCAGCGGTTTCATGTAGAAAAGCACTGGAGATAGCATACAGCCCTGTGGGACTCCACACAGAAGCTCTCGTTTTGAAGAACAACAGTCTCTAAGTGACACCATCTGGAATCCACCTGAGAGGTAGGAGCAGAACCACTGCAAATTAGTGCCTCCCACTCCCAACTTCCTCAGACAATCCAAAAGGATATCATGACCAATGGCATCGAAAACCACCAAGAGATCCAGAAGGACCAATAGAGTCACACCCCTCCCAGTTGGAGATAATCCATCAATCCAACCAAGGCAGTCTCCACCTCATAGACTGCCCAAAAATCAGTTTGAAATGGGTCAAGATACTGTGTTTCCTCCAAGACTGCGTGGAGCTGGGAGGCCACCACCTTCTCAGTTACCTTGCCCACCCATGGAAGTTGGGACAGACCTATAATTGCTTAACGCTCAAGGATCCAATGCAGGTGTCTTCCAAAGAGGTCTAATGATTGCCAACCTTAGAGAAGCATTTATCATATCTACCAGGCCACCTGCAATAGATCATCTATCAGATAGTAAATACCATATCGGACAAGGGTCAAGATAATAGGTTGAAGGCTGCACTGCTCCAAGCAGCTTGTCTACATCCTCAGCAGTCACAGACTGAAACTGAAACAGTTGACACCTCAAGGAGATTAAATCAAACTAGCTGGGCCAGGCACAGAGCATCTGCACCTCTAGTTCTCTCTGCCCGCGCCCGCCGCTGTTTTCTTTCCCCGCCCACCACTGCCGTTTTCTTCCCTGCCCTCCCACCACCACTGTTTTCTTCCCCCGCTCACCGCTGCCATTTTATTTTTTCCCCACCGCCATCTTTCCCTCCTCGCCTGCAAGCCTGTTCGCCAGCGCTTTCCTCTCCCCCTGCCAGGAGCTTGCTCGTGAACTCTCGCGAGAGCTGCCACACATGGGATTCGCGATGGGTACACCTTAGAGAAATATAGATATAGATATTAGTACTGAATCAGATATTGTAGATAGTGGAATAAGTAGTATTTGGATGGGGGATTATACGAGTACTATTTGAGGCACAATCGATTAATCATATGGAATAAATGAATTCATATATATAAATGGAGATATGAAAAGGCTGCATTTCATCAGCAGAGCACATGATTTGCATACAGAATATTCCAGGTTCAATGCCCAGCATCTCCAGTTAAAGGATCTCAGCTCGCAGAGCTAGGAAAGGTCTCAGCTTGAGACCTTTGAGAATTGCTACCAGTCAGAGTAAACTGTACTGGGTTAGACAGACCAATGGTCTTACTTAGTATAAGGCAGCTCCATAAGTTCTTAAAACGACTAGTCCAAGCACCCAACAAGGTCAAGGTGTGGCCTGGTGCCCTTGGATGTTTGAGGGGTCTATGGAGCTGGGCTTCATTTGAGATGCTGTTCCTATATCAGCAAGCATGCTGCTTGTTCACTTCCACAACTCTAATCTACTCTTTGATTTCCTGGTGTTCAGGAGACCAGTAGGAGGATAGATTAAGGGGCTGAGGAAGCAGTATGCCTGCTGAAGGAAGGGCAGCTTCATATAAGCCTACTGGAATTTTCTTGAGGTCTCCAATCAAGCCTGAAGCCAACCCTGGTGCAGGAATACATTTATTTGTTTGTTTGTTTGTTACATTTATAAATCACCCCATCTGAAGGCTCTGGGTACAAGAAGTTTTAAAAGACACAAAAGCACATACCATTTAAAACACAGTGCCAAAAACAATTTCAAAACAATTCAAAACCATTTAAAATCAATTAAAATACTTTAAAAAACAATTTAAAAAACCTTGGAAGGCCAGGCCAAACAAGTAAGTTTTGGGGGTCTCTTAAAGATTGACAGTGAACCTAAATTCTGGATATCTGCCAGGAGTGCATACCATAGGCCAGGAGCAGCTACAGAAAAGGCCCGGTTCCAGATCACAGAACTGGGAACATACAGTTTTCAAGCTGGAAGAGATGTTAAGCGCATATCAGGGGAACAGGAACTTCTCTTACAAAAGCTCCTACTGAAATAAGTGGAAACAGTCCCTGCACATCTCTTGCTCACTGAAATGGGGAATTATGTAGGAAACATTCCCAATGGGTTATGCCTTTGGTAAACTGAACCAGGAACAGTCATATCTAAGAGACCTTTTGCAGGTATATTACTAAACACGGTATGAGAATCAGAGGAAGTGAGCAAATACAATCTTGTGTATTTTTTAAAAAGCTATTTACTCGAGTCTTCTTCCCCCCTTACTGATAACTTGTAATTATACAAACAGCACACACATGGAGGCCAACAGCCAGCAAAAACATATTGCCATTTTAACGCCTTTAGATGATCAAAGCGTTGGCTTAATATAATCAGCTCAAATCCATTTACCAATGAGACTACCACTGTGCCAAGGGACTGTTTTCCTTTCCAGCCCTATCTATTCAGGAACAGGTGCTATAATAGTAAATTAATTAGTCTGTGGAGGAGCACCTTGTTCTCCATCTCCGCAGGCCCTGCGTGGGTCAGGGCCTTGAGGAAAATGCCATCTGGGCAGAGTTTCCCCCAGGGAAACAATCAAAGCCTGCAGATTGCAAACTACAGAGGGAGGGTTCATATGACAATTAACCTTATTAGTCTTCTTTAAAAACAGTTTATAGTGTGTCAACATGTTGGCTCCAATAAATGATCTGCTATGCAAAAATCATCAGTGCAACTCATTCAAAGAAATGTTGTTTTCTTTTCCTCCTCCAAGCAAAATCTAAAAAATCCTCTATAGGGAAAAAGATGCCTACAAATATTTATGCAGAGACAATAACACTCACAGGTAATCAGGCTTTAATTGTAATTTATGTGCAGAAAATGATACTACACACAGCAGTTTCAAGATGCCAGTTCTAAAAACAAATTATAATGTACTACATTTTGCTTTCGCAAGCAGGGCTGGAACGTGTTCCTTCCTTCTCAAATTCTGTAAACTCTCAGCTTCATGGTACATATCTAACCTAGACAGGCTTTAGATAGAAGAAATTAATTTAATTTTCATCATGTTTATGTAACATGGTTGACAATAATGTACTCAACTCACAGGTGAATGAACACTTAAACCAATCAAGGAATTTCACAAACTCAACCATCTTCATCAAAGCTACAGTCCTGCAAGCAATTATTGGTAAGGAGGTTCTATAGACATGCATTATGCTACCTCTCAAGTCGTGTATCACCTATACTGGTTCAGACTTTGGTATGCACAGTAATATCCTGTACGTACATTAACATAAGAACAGCCTTCTAGAAACAGACCAAGGGTCATTTAGTCCAGTATTCTGTTTTTTTGCAACAGCCTCTGGACACTCCCAGGCAGGACGTGAAGTTGATATTCCTTGTACTTTGTGCCCACCATCTGGTGGATGACATAAAGAACACTGGAGATATGATTTGACAGAACTATCCTTCATGAAATTGCCTAATCCATCTAATTTATTGTAAAATACCAACACTAGTGATCATCACATCTTCTGATACTGAATTCCATAATTGAAATACACATTCAAAGGTGATTTCTGGCCATTCAGGCAATGTATAATAATGAAGTATTTTTAAAAAAATATGATGTCATTAGTATGTATTTACTACAGAGGATACATTTAGCGGAGCTGGTAGTTTTATCCATCATCACCAGCAAATTCATGATTGAAAGTATAACTCACATAACTCAGAAGAACATGTGGTTTCTGTGCAGAAGGCCCCAACTTCTGTCCCTGGCAGACATCTGCACTAACTGGAAAATATCTCCGTTGGAACTGTTGGTGAGCTGCTGCTAGTGAGAGTAGACAGTACTGACAGTATATGGTAGTTTCATATAAGTGTTGTCTGTTCATAGAAACCTAAACAGATACTTTCTTTCAGCACCAAACTTAAACAAAAGTAAAGATAATCTGTCTAGGCTCATGCACACAACATATCACTTTTCCAAGCCCTGGCAATTCAAACTCTTCGCAATTCCCCTAGGGATGTGCATGACTCGGTTTTTGCTATTTGATTCGAGTTCAAATCTAATCAGCCTGATTCAATTCGAGTTTGAATCTGCTGGTCTAGAATCTGGGGTTGATTCGATTTGAATTTGATTGGATTTGAAATTGATTCAGCCTAAGTTTTAAGCAGGGGCATATCTAGGGTGAGGCAGGCAGGGCACGTACCCCGGGTGCCACTTGAAGGGGGGTGCCATTTTTTAATTTTTTTTTAAAAAATGGCCAACAAAAACAAAATGGCCACTGCACATGCTCAAATGGCCTCTGTGAGGCCCTAGGCCATGCCAGGTCTTGCAGAGGCCATTTGAGCATGCACGGCAACCATTTTGTTTCCAGCTGCCATTTTTTTGAAAAAAAATATTTTAAAAAATGGCCACTGCACATGCTCAAATGGTCCCTGTGAGGCCCTAGAGGCCAGCAGGGGGAGGGGGAACCTTTGCAGACCTCCCCCCATGGCCTTTATGAAGTCCCCCAGAGGGGCTATAGGTAAAAAAAAATTAATATAAGTCACTGTACACATATTCAGATTGGCACTATGTACAGAGAATCAGGGCTTGTGAATACTGAGCTGAAGCTTATGAGCTAGGATTGTATTCATTTGCTCTTACTTTGCTTCTTATGATAAGTTAGTTAAATGTGATGTTGATAATATTAATGGTGAGTTTGTCTTTGAATCAGTGTGAAATCCTTAGTATTAAGGCCCACTGGGAGTTTCTTGCTGTCTTTCTCTCATTTTAACTGTTTACTCTGCATATCCTTTAATTATTTTCAGAGTATCTGGGAAAAGTCAAATTCTCCATTTATTTTTAAAACATATGTAAAAGTGATGCTACAATGCATAGTAGAGAATTAGACAGGCACTTCTGTTTAGTTTTCCAAGTACACCTCCACATATTATTTGGGTATTTAATCAGCCCCAGCATACTGAAATTTGTAGTTTTCCAGCATTTTTTGGTCTGGCTATGTCCACTGCTAAATAGTTTTTGAAAGATTAAAAGATTAACGAGCTTGACTTGTATTTTTCAGCTGATATTATGGTAAAGTTATCCGAAAGATGTGTGCCAGATGTTTGGACAGGGGGTGCAATTTCAGTGCTTGCCCTAGGCATTATTTTCCCTAGATATGCCTCTGGTGTTAAGGGCTGGGGGGCACCAAAGTGGGTCGGTTAGTAGGGCCCCATGGGTGCCAACTACCACCCAAACCCCAAAGGAATTGGGCAAAGGAGTGAATTTTTAAGAATTGTTATATGTTGTGGATTCTCAGTTTGAAATAACTTCTTCATAGGGAATACCTATGAAGACGTTATTTCAAACTGAGAATCCACACCAAGAAGCAAGGGGGATCGCTAGCCAATCATGAGAACCCACTAGAGTGGAAGAGAAGCTTGGAAGACTGGCATTGTGGAGAAAAAATGGAGACTTGAATTGCCAAATCGACTCGAGCTTGAATCCAGGGTGATTTGATTTGACCACATAGGAAGCTGCCATATACTGAGTCAGATCATAGGTCCATCTAGCTCAGTATTGTATACACAGACTGGCAGCGGCTTCTCCAAAGTTGCAGACAGGAATCTCTCTCAGCCCTATCTTGGAGATTAGGGATGTGCACGGTCCGGCGGTCCGATGGATTGTCGCCAGGGGTGTGTGTTTCTTTAAGGGCAGGAGGGTTGTACTTACCCCTCCCGCCTCTTTCCCCCCTCCGGCGCTCCATTTTCAAGTAAAATCTTCGGGGTGGCAGCAGCCGCCCCTGCCCCCTTGTTGTCTGCAAATTGCGGAAGTAACTTCCACGCATGCACCCGCCACCGCCGACGTGCGCGTGCACGCCGCACACGTCACAGTGACGTGCGTGACACTTGTGGCGGCAGCGGGTGCATGCACGGAAGTTACTTCCGCAGTTTTCAGACAACAAGGGGGCAAGGGCAGCAGGGAGGACTGCTGCCGCCCCCAAGATTTTACCTGAAATGGAGCGCTGGAGGGGGGAAATGGCAGGCGGGGTACAACCTCCTGCCCTTAAAGCAACACACACACCCCGGCAACAGTCCATCGGACCGCTGGACCAGCAAACCAGTTCGCAGGCCTCCAACAGGGCCTGCGAACCGGTTCGTGCGCATCCCTATTGGAGATGCCAGGGAGGGAACTTGGAACCTTCTGCTCTTCCCAGAGCGGCTCCATTCCCTGAGGGGAATATCTTACAGTGCTCTCACATCAAGTCTCCCATTCATATGCAACCAAGCCTCGAAGCTGCTCAATGCCCCCAAGGGTGATTCAATTTAAACTTGCATCACTCAAATCCACCAGATTTGAGTTGAATCGATTTATACATATTTAGGAAACCTGACAACAGCTTGAGACAAACTCCGTTTTCTCTTCTTCAAGCAAGACAATTTAATTCACCATGGGCCAGTTCAAACACTGTTGCCACAGCAAATTTAGAAGTTCATAAAACTGCATTTTAAAAAGAAAGAAAAAAATCATCCAGGCTTTTAATTAGACTCATAGATTTGAACATTGTTTTAAATTTTAAATTGTTCTAATGTTTTAATTTGTGGTGTTTTACTGCAAATCACCCAGAGACACGGGTTTGGGGCAGTATATAAATATGTTACATACCTACCTGCCTACCTACATGTCTATGCAAACATTGCATCATATGGGAAAGGACCATGTCATCGACCCCACCTATGTGGCTCCAATGTAAGCAAGTTATTGGGACCAAGCCAGGGAAAACACTTCCCAGGTTGCTGAAGTAAAGTGTGGATCAGGCTTCTCTAGCAATTACAGGCATAACTTAAATGAATACCGAGCCTATGGACAGCCATTTTTTTCTTTAGCCCTTGGCTCCTCTCTGCTTATGGTATGCTGAAGGGGTGGGTTATCTGACTTCTGTGCCATAAAGTTCTGTACCCCTGCTAACTTGGTAAAGAGGCACCTTTTAATGTGGTGATTCTCTTTATTTAGCAGGGGGAAAGTAACTGGCCCTATCCACCCTCAGCACAGCATCCCTCCAGTGACTGTTGCTGGCGTTTATCTTATGTTTCTTTTTAGATTGTGAGCCCTTTGGTGACAGGGATCTATCTTATTTATTTATTATTTCTCTGTGTAATCATCAGGAGAAGGCATATCCTCCCTGAATGCCTGCTTGGAAGCAGTAATGGGCTGGATGAGGGATAACAAACTGAGACTGAATCCAGACAAGATGGAGGTACTTATTGTGCGGGGTCATCACTCGGGAAGCGATATTGATCTACCTGTTCTAGATGGGGTCACACTTCCTCAGAAGGAACAGGTATGCAGTTTGGGAGGGCTTCTGGATCCACACCTTTTCCGGGTTCCCTAGGTTGAGGCAGTGGCCAGAAGCACTTTCTATCAGCTGTGTCCGTTTCTTGAGGTTCATGATCTCAAAACAGTAGTACACTTGTTGGTAACCTCCAGACTTGATTACTGCAATGCTCTCTATGTGGGGCTGCGTTTGTACATAGTCCAGAAACTGCAATTAGTACAAAATGCAGCAGCCTTGTTGTACGAGCACAAGGGCATGGCGCAAGGTAGTTCCACAAAGATGAGACCTTCCCTTCTAACGCTGTGCCTGTGCAAGATGTTGTGCATCCTGTTTCATGACATTTTTTGCACAAGTGCTCAGGTAGTGCTACTGGTTGTGCACTTTCCCAGATCACCACAACTTCACACAGCTGAAAACCTCTTAAGTGTGTGCAACTTTTCTTGATGTGCTAGCACACTACTAAGCTGGATGTCATGTAGTGGAGGGCCAGCTAATCATTCCCCACTGTTAGTACAGCACCCAAGCTCAAAGTATTAGAGAACATTGTTATAATACCATGGACAGAAGCAAGAGAAATGCTGAGGTTCAGGAAGGACTTTGGGAGCAAGAAGATCCCATTGCCATGGGTTACACTAAATGCAGCAGTGAACCACTCCATAGTTTCACCGAGAAACAATGTCATAGAACCTTTTCATCATTTTAGTTCTTATTTTATGGGAGTGGCATGGCTGCTGTACTCTCATGGCTCCATCTCATCCCACTCTTGGCAACATACAAATAACAACCGTTTGGCGGGGTGATAATGTGGAAAGAACATTTGGCATCAGAGGATGGATTGAGGAGAGGGGTGATAGTTATTGCTGTTTTCACATGATTCTTATATTCTTAAAGAAGGCTTCCTTGGTGGACTAGCTGCAGAGAACCACTGGGCTCGCCCATGAGCTCGGTGGTTCTCGTGATGGGGGGAACCGGGATGGGCTCCTTTAGCCCGTTCCCCCGCCCGATCGTGAGAATAGCCTCAATGGCTTCTCGATATCAAAAATGGTTGCGGGCATTTCCTTTCATTCTGCCTCAGTGAAAAAAATCTGTCATCAGACTGTATCCCTTAACATGCAAAAATGTGATGAAACTCTATCTCATTGTACACCAGGGAGGCAGGGAGGAGAAAAGCCCCCCAAACAGCTCCCATGCATTGAGGTTCTTTCCAGGCCCCTGCCTATCTACACAATAGCTAGATGATTGCTTCCTCTTTCCTCCTCCCCCTGCCCACTCATACAGGATCCAGGCATATTCCCTGCTGAGGAAGGTTTAGGATGGAAGGAAACTTACATTATTCTGCATGTTTGGTGCCAAAAAATGTGTAATGACAGGCTTGGCACCTTGTTAAAACAATGAAGGGGGGAAACCGAAATAAAGCAAATGATAAAAGCAAAAACAAAAGAAAGCAAGAGAGCAGACACACATTTCTGGGGTTTTAATACTTTTTCCTGCTTCCAGCAGAAAAGTAAAGCAACACCCTGCAGACCACATTGGCCTAAAATGGAAAAGAAAGTGGGGGGACTAAATCTGCCTTCCAAACCTTGGGAAATGCTTCCCCCCTATTGTCTGTTTCTAAATCCTATGAAGAATCCTTACTCTGATGTCCTTATTAGGTTAATAATGTGTTTAGATGCTTTGTCTTCCCAAGCCCTGCTTCCACTGACTTACATTTGGGTATAAAGTATTTGCAAACTATTACTGTTTGACATTGAAGTCCAATAAGCTATCTCTCTGCAGCAGCCTGTTTGATTATGCATTAAGGTAGTCCCTGTTGGTTAGATGTGAGCTGGGTAAGGGATTCTCTTCCTAAGTATGAACAGCCTCAGTAAGATATAATATATCTGCAAAAGTATAATAACGTTCAGAAGGCCAAATTATGCCTAATGATGAGGGTCTTGAGTGTGAACCTCCTACTGAATTTAAAGAGAGTTGAAGGCACAAATGCAATGGACATTTATCTTATACGTATATGCATTTCTAATATCTTTAGAGTGCAGGTATTCAGTAGAGATTTTCATTAAATCCGAATGTGGTGGTGGAAACTTATCAAGGGTAAGGTTATAATCAAGTGGTCCCCCTGGGATGGAGATTTTGTTCCTGGCATTCTCTTTCCCCAAGAGTATCTCTTTCCCTGCCTCATAGAATATTTAATTTTTAAAGTATTGCCACAATTTTGCTATTATGTCAGCTTCAGATCACTCCTGTGGCAAACAGTAGCCCACTGGGCCAACAAGACAAACCAAATATGCAAGGAAACCGCCCTGAGCCATTTTGGAAGGGCGGTTTACAAATCAAATCAAATCAAATCAAATCAAATCAAATCAAATCAAATAAATAAATAAATAAATGATGATGATGATGAATATGGACAGATTCTGTTGGTTTAGGTCAGGCCTGCTCAACTTAGGCCCCCCCAGCTGTTTTTGGACTACAATTCCCATAATCCCCAGCCATAGTGGCCAATAGTCAAGGATTATGGGAATTGTAGGCCAACATCTGCAGGAGGGCCAAAGTTGAGCAGCCCTGGTCTAGGTGTATGCATGGTTTTGAGTTACTCAACTCAGTTTCTACATCAGGCATGGAAAATTTGCCAAATGTAAACTGGGGTGTGCGCACACACACACACACACACACACACACACGGTTAAAAATCAGCTATGTTTTCAGTAAAATAAATGAAATCATTGTTTCAGATAGTCAGTAGGGCAATCACAAATAATTTAATTTTACCCCAGACACATTGACTAAAGTTTAAGGGGCGTTTAGTGGCTACGTCAGGAATGGGTTGACTTAGGCTTGCAAGATCTACTTGATTTTTGCTAGAACACCAGTATCTACCAATCTGAGCCAGATGCAGAATGGGAGCTCAGCAGGTGAAGCTGCACCCCATGAGCCATACACTAGGATGGCCTGTGCCAGCAAGCATGAATCTATATCTGATCATTACAGACCAGGAATTCAAACCACCTAATTTGGGGTGGAGCGGGTGGGAAGTCTCTTTGTTGTTCCTGTTGTTAAAGAGTTGGGAGTAAGAAACCCTTGCTGGTCTACTGCCAATCAAACAGTGGATCCCAGGCTATTGAGGCTGTGCTCATGAGCAGCCAAACCCAGGCTGCTTGGGTTTGGCTGCCCGTGTGCACTGCCAGGATTCAGCCCAATCCCGGCGCTGCCCTCGCAGGTAGGCCAGCGTTTTACCCTGGTCTTTAGCCAGGGTTTAGTGACGCAAGGGCGCCCTTAGCCCTAGCATTGAGGTCATGTAGAGAGCACCCAACTCCCAGGGGAATCCCCCAATGCACCATGCTCATTGCACAGTGTATAAAAGGATTCCTGGAGGCCGTGAAAATGAGTCCCAGCCTCCACTGATCCATGCTGCTGGGAGTGGCACAGATTGTTTGGGTGCATGGTGGCATGCTGAAGAATTCAGCCACCATCATCTGGGGGGGAGGTAGGTTAATCCCTGCCTCCCCCACTTGCACGCTCATATGAATAACCTTATTGTCCACTCAGAACTAGACTATATCACTGTCCATTTGAAGTTCCATAAAGTTCAAAATCCACAAATTTTTATATTTATTTATTATTATTTATTTAAAATATCTATACCCCATCCCTCTAGTGCATTACTGCTCGGGGCAGCTCACACTCACAACAAGATAGACACAGATACAATAAAAGTAATAAAATTAACTTCTTCTTTTTTTAAGTAAGATGAAAAACCACAATTATTAAGTTCAAATTAAAACGGAAAATTATAAAAAGCTAAAGAAGCTAAAGAACCTACCTACCAGATATAACAAACAATAATGGAGCATTAAAAAGCCTCCTTACAAAGGTGTGTTTTAAGATGTCTTTTAAAAATGCCGAGGGAGGGAGCATGGCAAAGCTCTTCAGGGAGGGCGTTCCAAAGCCGAGGGTCAAAAACCAAAAAGGCCCTGTCTCTAGTCCCCGCCAACTGGATCTCTGTCAGTGGCAGTATCATGAGCAGGGCCTGAGATGATGAGCCTGAAGATTCATATGGGCGAATGTGGTCCGACAGGTATTCTGGCCCCAAGCCATGTATATGAAACACAAGCTAATGCAATTTATTTACCTTTTATGTTTCCCGTTTTGAGCACAAACCATCTTGGCTACAGAAGGAGGTTTTGCCTATGCAGCCGAGCATCTGAAGCTTCCTTTCAACAGCAGTTTCCTACGCTGCCTATTAAGCTGGGGTGGAGAACCAGTCTTGAGGTAGTGAGCATGCATCGTCCCCTTTGCTAAGCAGCATATGCCTTGGTTTGCTATTTGGATGTGTGCCTTCATGTGAGCACTAGCTGCTGTAAGTTATTCTCCTTGGGGAAGGGGGCCATAACTCAGTAGTAGACCATCTGCTTTGCTTGCAGAATGCCCCAGGTTCAATTGCTCACATCTCCAAGATAGAACTGAGAAAGACTTCTGCCTGAAACCTTGGAAAGCCACTGCCAGTCATTGCAGACAATACTGAGCTAGATGGACCAATGGTCTGACTCGGTATAAGGCTGCTTTCTATGTTTCCAAGCTGCTCCCAAAAGAAATGGTACTTTTGGGTGAGGCCTCAATAAAGCACAAGGAGTTGCAGCTGGAACACAAAATTGCATACAGAGAAATGCTTGGATGTGCTTGTAAGGGTCTGGATTTGGGCCTATAGGCCTTATACCAATGGCTACATCAGTGCAAAGCATATTGGGAGTTAAGCTCTTCTTTTTTGCTCTCCTTCTTTCACTTGTGCTTCTCCGGTCTCTCTTTTCTCCTTCTTTCTCCCCTTCCTTCTTTAGCATCTTCCACTATATGTCATGGGCGGGGGGCGGGGGGAGAGGCTAGTGGGGGTTGGCAATCATGACTAATGAGGTGAAAGGATTTAAATATTCTCCATATATAAATGTCATTTAGCTGTTGGAATCGTTTCCTCTATATGTTATGGCACTAGAGGAGCAAAGGAGCAGCAGGGGAGGTTAACAGATGCATCCACAAGAGAAGAGACACACTAAAGGAACTCAATGAAGCAGCCATAAGAGATGAAATACAATGAGTGCGCTCAGCAAAGCAGCTGAAAGTGGAAAAGATGAGCTTCAAGAGTTGTAACTCAGTGAAGCAATTGGAAATGACTGGGATGCTGCAATAAAGCTGGGAGCAGTTCTTTACCATTCTCATTTTTAAAAAAGTTACAACAAATACTGCTGGTTGTAGTCTATTGTATTGTACAGAATTGGACTCCCTTTAGAATTATAGAACTGAGACAGGATAATCTATTCCTACTGCCAGTCAGAGGCAAGTTGTCCTATAAGAGGAAGGCTGTATAAATGTCCATAAGGCCAATGCATTTTTTCCTGATAACCTTGCAAGAAGGAGATTCCACTGCCTATCCAGCATACTTGGACACATTGCCACAGTTCACGCCAATACTACACATTGTCTCAGTCAAAAGCTGCAGGGAAACCGGAAATTCAACAGGAAGTATCTTGTAAGAGAGCTTCAAATGCTATTTTTGCAAGATGATAACTCTTTCTTCTGTGCTGAGCCATCTGGACCTGCAGCAATCACATCACCCTTGGTACCTGTGAGGAGGAGGCGGCAGCAGTAGTGCTCCATCAGCTCAGGAGTGGCCTGAGGTATTGTGAGAACCAGCATGGCTTCTGCAAAGGTAAATCTTGCCTCACCGACCATTTGGAGTTTTTTGAGAGCGTCAACAGCTGTGTGGATGAAGATGGTCCAGTTGAAATAGTGGACTTCCAAAATGCTTTCAACAAATTTCATCAAAGACTCTTGAAAAAACTTAGCAGTCAAGGGATACGAGGACAGGTTCATGTGTGGATTGGTAATTGGTTGAAGGACAAGAAACAGTGGGTAGAAATCAATGGACAGTTATCTAGATGGAGGAGTCCCCCGTTACGAATTGGGGTCCCCCAGGGATCTGTACTTGGATTGGTGCTTTTAAATTTATTCATAAATTATCTAGAAATTGAGCAAAGCAGTGAGGTGGCCAAATTTGCAGGTGACACCAAACTATTTAGGGTAGTGAAATCCAAAACAGATTGCGAGGAGCTCCAAATGGATCTCTCCAAACTGGGGCAAATGGCAAATGCCTTTCAGTGTTAGCATGTGTAAACGAATGCATATTGGGGCAAAAAAAACCCCCCAACAACCGAACTTCTCATATATGCTGCTTGGAACTGAGCTGTTGGTGACTGACCAGGACTGATCTTGGGGTCGTGGTGGACAGCTCTTTGAAAATGTCAGAGGCATCTGGTGGGCCACTGTGTGAAACAGGATGATGGACTAGATGGGCCTTGGGCCTGATCCACCTGGGCTCTTCGTATGTTCTTTTGCCATTGGGGAGGCACTTAATACTGCCCTGCCCCAAGGCCTAGTGAAGACCAGCCCTCTTTTAAAACCAACCCTTGCAAGCCTTGAAAGTGGCATGGGGAGGAGGGAAGTTTGCCAGCCCCCGTCGCCTTGTTTCTCTTCATGCTTCTTGCAGGTTTTGGAAGGGATGTGAGGAGAGGCATAGGAACATAGGAAAGATAGGAAACTGCCATATACTGAGTCAGACCATTGGTCTATCTAGCTCAGTATTGTCTTCACAGACTGGCAGGGCTTCTCCAAGGTTGCAGGCAGGAATCTCTCTCAGCCCTATCTTGGAGAAGCCAGGGAGGGAACTTGAAACCTTCTGCTCTTCCCAGAGCGGCTCCATCCCCTGAGGGGAATATCTTGCAGTGCTCACACATCAAGTCTCCCATTCAGATGCAACCAGGGCAGACCCTGCTTAGCTATGGGGACAAGTCATGCTTGCTACCACAAGACCAG
The DNA here is from genome assembly GCF_027244095.1 of Hemicordylus capensis. Classification (NCBI taxonomy): domain Eukaryota; kingdom Metazoa; phylum Chordata; class Lepidosauria; order Squamata; family Cordylidae; genus Hemicordylus; species Hemicordylus capensis. The sequence goes on along the minus strand of NC_069659.1, from coordinate 344,693,132 downwards.
CTCTCCTTGAAAAGCTTGAAAGGATGAGATTGGTCCCATGGAATTCCTCCAATGGCAGTGGGGGGGGGGCAATCCCAATAATCTGTCATCTGAGGCACCTGCCTCACCTCATCTCATGAAAGGATTGTTGGAAGTGTGATAGCAGTTGTATAGCAGAGTTGGACTCTGCTGACAAGGATTACCCCTGCAGAGTGCCAGATTTTGGCACAAGCTAAGTAAGCTACAGCTTAGGGGCTCACATTGTGAGGGGCCTGTGGATACCAAAAAAGGACTAAATTTAAAGTTTTACCAAATTGGTTGAAGAACAAAGGAGAAAGGAGGGGGGGGAAGTCTCTACAACAAACATTATGATTCCGATAAGACAAAAATATACTTAGGTGGCTACACAATTATTTATCACATTGAATTTATAAATCTGTGCAGAAACATCTGTAAGTTCTATCAAAATTTTATTAGACAAGGATCTGGTTTAGAGAAGTGCCCACCATCGTAGCTACAGACAGTGTTCGCCTCCTCAGACAAACACTGCTATAACCGTGAGCCTTGTGCAAGGGAAAGTGAGTGATGCACTGGAGTGGGACTTCCGACCCATTTCATAATGCCGTGGGGCCTTTTAAGATTGACATCGTTTAGGGCCTCTGTATAATCTGGCCCCGCTCCTGCATCAGGTGACATTAGGTAAAGGGCACATTCACTGCTGGGGAAAAGGAGGGGGTGCATGCATGCCATTGGTTGGTATTTGGCACAGGAAAGTGCTATGCAAGGAAAGGCACCCCTGCACCACACTGCCTCCTCCATGGCTTAGATCAGCCCAGAGGATGATTCAACTGGGTTCTAGTGATGGTTTGAAGGGATGACTTGACCTATTGCACTAGCACAAAGACAATTCCACAGTCCTGTGGGCCTGATTCAGGCATGTTGGATCAGGAATTTGAGCCAAAAGAGCGTTCAGCTCATGCAGCCCTTTCCTCATGCAGCCCTCGATGCAGATGCAGGGCTGTGGCAGATTAATCCTGGCTTATTAAACCATAGCTCCGTGTGCTGTCCCAACCTAACAGCTATGGTTTAACTGTGGTTTACAGACCAGAATATAAAAAAAGGATTTGAGCCAGAATTCCTTCACACACACATGGGCTGCATTCGCACGTAACACAAAACTGGAAGTCCTTTCACCTCTGGTTTCATTAACTTTACATCCAAATGTGGACAACCAGAGTTTGGCCAAAATATGGACCAGTGGTTTTCCTCCCTAGATTCCAATTTGTTCCTTCAATTATCTCGAAGCTTTGCCACAGTTAACTCCAGTTGTGTGGTGCCAGTGTTATGTCCAAATGCTGGCACCACAGTTTCCCCTCATGCAACCAGAGCTGAAGGAGGAAGCTCCTCCCTCGTTCCAGCTGCTATTGGCTGCTATTGGCTGCCAGGGCTGTCCTTAATTAAAGAAAAAAGCCCCAGCAGCCACTTCCCCATCCTCTTTGCAGTCAGCGAGACTGCAGAAAGGCAGCTCTCAATTTTGTCCAAATGTGAACAGAAGAGCAGAGGGAGGGGGACTCAGAAGGTTCAGTGTTATGTCTAAAGGCGACCAAAGTGAGGAGGAAAGGAGAGGAGGGAGTGCTCAGTGCTCCATCAGCTTGCATTTGAACTGGGCAATGATGAGTCACTGGCTCATCACAGTGGCGCAAAGGATCACAATCTCTCCCTTGCCATCCTTGGGGAAATATTTTAGTCTTCAGTCCTAAGGCACTTGCTTGAACATGCCATTGAAATCAATGGGACTAGTTCCTATTAGCAGTTCAGGATTAGTTTCTCTTGCTGCACATGAGGGAAATTAAAAGAACAAACTGTGTTTTTTTTAAGTCAAGAACATAACCCTGAAGGTTATTAAAATATATTCTAAGGTCCAAAAAGAGTTTTCAGCTGGTGACAGTCAGCAGAACACGATAGTGCCTTACTCTTTAGTTTCTTAGATCAGTTTATCTTATAGCACACATATTTAGCATTTCGTTTAAGGGGCATTAGAGTAGTCAGCAATGAGATAAAGGGATGCTAGCACAGGCCCTGGCAAGTACTCCTGTCACCAGTCCTCTTGGGCCTGGAGATCAGCGTTCTTAAAATATTAGGATTTTATAGAGTAACACAAGCCCCCTTGAGCAGATGGCTTGGAAGACTCTGTCAACACTGCCTGTAATTACTGCAAACAGATCCTTGTTACAATGATAGTCCCTCTGGGACACTAGTGAAGTGCCTGCTAACCTTGCTATCTCAGAGAGGTGTAAAGCATGCTGTTTCCAGGACCTCTTTCAGGCTGACGGATGCCTCAGAAACAGAACCATAAATACAGAGATACTAAGATCTCCATAATCCATAGCCGTTCAAATGGACGGAAATGGAGTTTAATCCTTGTTCTTCACTTGGACCGTTCATTTTAAGCAGCTCACGGAGGGTCCTTTGATACAAAGTGCTTACGCCTGCATATTTTATCTTCTTTGTTGTCAGTCTTGCAGTCTGATTCTATGAACCACTGTAAGTTCAAATTATCAGGCATGGGACTACTCCTGGCATGATTTGTGAAGTTGTGCCAACTCAAAACATTGTGTCAGTGCAGGTGTGGATGGGTGTGAAGCCAACTGCTCCCCGTCCCCAGCAACAAGTTCTTGGGCATACGGAGTGCATTCGTGGTATCAGCAACCTTATCCATGTGGTCCAGTCCCATGTTGTTTCTGTAACTTATGTAAAGGTGTATTGTGCTTGTTTCATATGTTATGTCTAATAGCAGCTGTACTTGGTTCTGACAAAATTTGCATGGTTCCTGTTTCGATGATGCCTGTGGAATAGAGTATGAAAAGCAAAGCAAAGGAGGAAGATGAGATGTGAGTGACAGAGGGCTGAAAATGTAAGGTCTAGAAGCCAGATACAGAGGGGTGAAGAGGATGGCAAGGTGGACTTGTATGTAGAGAGATCTGGGTTCAGATGATAGGTAGCCTTGAACAAGTCATTTATCTCTCTGCCTCAGAGCCAATTCAAATGCTTAGAAGAGAATGGGGCTATTCTCACAAGCAGCCTAACCCAGGCTATGGCAGCCCAGCCTGGCTTAGGCTGCTCATGTGTAGTGCTGGGATCACTCCTGATCCTGGTTTTCCCACCCCGCCTAACCCTACTTTTGACCTTGGCCTTTAGCCAAGGTTAAGGGCTCCACACAGCCTGAGCATACACTGAACTGGGTGGCAAGAGCACCCAGCTGAGGGAGGACCCCTCAATGCGCCATGCTCCCTTGGTGCAGTGCGTGGTGGGATGCCATCCTCCTCTGACTCCCTGCTCTGCTGCACAAGTGGCAAAGCCTGTTCAAGAATATCAAGGATCCTGCCTCCCCGCCAATTCTCTGCCCCACCAGCAGAATTGCCCAGGCTGCATGTGAACATGAGAACATAAGAACAGCCCTGCTGGATCAGGCCCAAGAATGCCCATCTAGTCCAGCATCCTGTTTCACACAGTGGCCCACCAGATGCTGCTGGAAGCCCACAGGCAAGGCCTGAGGGCATGCCCTCTCTCCTGCTGTTGCTCCCCTGCAACTGGGATTGAGAGGCACCTTGCCTCTGAGGCTGGTGCCCACAGTCTGGTGCCCACAGCCACCAGACTAATAGCCATTGATCAACCTGTGAACCGTGAATCTGTCTATGCAGGGAACCCATTTTTGCAGGGAAACCCATTTTTGCAGGGAAACCCATATGCAGGGAAACCCATTTTTGAATCCTCTCCAATGACAAAACCCCACTGCCAATGGGAAGCTAACATGTCAAGGAGAGAGAGAGAGAGAGAGAGAGAGAGAGAGAGAGAGAGAGAGAGAGAGTGTCTAACCTAGTACCTCATTCAAGAGTTCCTGACTTTCTCATAACATTTCTCACAATGTTGGGATAGACAGAAGATGGAAGGCTGGAGTGCTTATTTGTGGAAATCCACTTATGGATAGGCACTCCAGATTCCTGCTTGAAACAGTTAAGGACACCTATTCACAAGGAGATCTAGTACTGAGGAAGCAAAAGAGCTTGCCATTTCAAGTGAAAAGCTGGGGTCCCAACCCACAAATATTCCTGTGCCATTTGCAGTGTGGATTGCAAACACACAAAAGCACTATTCAAACATTAGATTGAATACTCATACAATGAGTGTACAGAGGTACAGGTCTGTATATAAGAGCAGTTATTCACACATTAAGCTGAACACAGGTACGATAGCTTATGTCCTCTTTGTACCATACATTTGAGGGACTCTGATTTTGTTTCAAAATTAATGCAGGTACACTCATTCACGCAAAAACATGTATGAGTATACAGACATCTGTACACTTGTACAACATAATGTCTGAATACAGCTAAAGAGCAACTTAACATTGGGAAACAACAGTGGAAATGACACTACACACCCAGCATGTGCTTGGTGAAGCATTTTTGTGTCACCCAGCCTTTGATAAAGCGAGACTGGTGGGGACTGTTGATTGGTTAAGGGTGGGTGAAGCATGAGAGCTATTAGAAATCTCCCTCCCACTCAAACCCTCACATGGCATTTGAGTGGCATCAGTCCCTCATTCCTTGGTTTCAGGAAGGTTGAAACCCACAGTATGTTGAATTCCATAGTATGGGTTTCAGCCACTCATCCTTATGGGGATCGAGTAGAAATTGACTCCTCATTGAACTGGACAGTGATTGGTGGGGGGAAGGCGGGGGGAGGAGGTAGCTAGGCTCCTGGAGAATGTCAGGTACAGTGTAGGTTTCAGGGGGGTTAGGCACAGCATGTGGGAAAGCCCACCATGGGGTACTGGGTTTTGTTGCTTCTGAGGTGTTCTGAGTGTAGATTCTCTGGTAGCATATGAGATTTTCAATGACAAGCCATGAATCCACTCTCACTTGCTACCAAAGAATCTACACTTAGAACACCTGAGAAACAACAAAATCCCATGGGGGTGGTTGGCACCCTCTGTGCACTACACCACCACTCACTCTGGGCCACCCCAGCACCCCCCAAGTGCACTTATGGGGCTGCTGAAAGCTCCATTATAGCTTATGAGAAAAAACCTTAAAGATGCGTAAACTTCAAAAATCACTTAAAAATCAGCCCTTTGCCCAATTCCTTTCAAATAATTCTGGTAGCTTCCTTGCCCCGCTTGGAAACTACCACCCACCACACTCTGCTCTAGGCCACCCCTTTCCTGCCGATGTGAAGCTATACATTTGCTGCAATCCTCATTATTCCCTATGAGGAATTCAAAAATACTTTTGAAATTCACCAATAATCAGAGGAGTGTCTGATTGCCTTGGGGTCTTGTGGGTGGTAGGCACCCCTGGGTGCCTACCACCCACCCCACTTTTGTGCCCTAGGTGCTCCACAATAGGGGATCATGGCTGGGTTGTGTCCCATTATACCCTATGAGAAAAATAATTAAAAATATTTTAAATATTCATTTAAAAAATTGTAGGAGTGTTCAATTGCTTTGGGGTTTGGATGGTTGTTGGTACCCATGGGTGCTCCACAATAGGGAATAATGGGCTGGTTTGAGTCCCATTATACCCTATGAGAAAAAATAAAAATAAATTTCAAAAAATCATTTAAAAAATCGTACGAGCGTCCAATTGCTTTGGGGTTTGGGTGGTAAGTACCCATGGGTACCAGCTACCACCCCACCCACTTTTGGAGGTTCAAACCAGTTCAAACCAGTTTGAACCGGTTCAAAATGGACCACCTCCAGTTTGGTTTGAATTCGAACCTGCAGCTTGAACCTGATGGCTGGTTCAGTTCAAATTTGAACTATCGAACCAAACCAGTTCGAATTTGAACCAGTTCAAATTCAAACCGGTTTGCACATCCCTAGTGTTTTGAGTTCCCCATTGTTCCCTATGGCCAAATCACTTGAGCTGTGATTCCATCCTTTTTTAGGACATGTCTCTTGTGAGAGAAGACAGGTGTGAAATAGGAGTTAAGCAGCTTTCTGTTAATCACTATCATTTCACCATCTTCTTCAAGCAGCAGACTCATCACTTTCTTTTCCTTCCTTATTTCAGACTATCCAAAATACCTTTTGTTGTTGTTTTTGGCATCCGTCACAAGTAATTGGGGCGATTCTCACGACCAACAAAAATCGGGCTAGGAGAGCCTAGCCCGATTATTGTTGGTCGCAAGAACCAACGGGCTCACAGCCAAGCCCGGTGGTTCTTGAGCGGGTAACCCTCTTGAGAACCCCTGCTAAAAAGCAGGTTTGCGGAGCAAGCGCTCCAGCAAACCTGCTTTTTAGGCTTGTGAGTAGCCGCGGTTCGGCTTTGCGCCACGCCTACTCACGAGTAGACCTCCAGCCGGGAGGCTTAAAAGCAGCCTCCCAGCTCTGGGGTCTCCCCAGTATGCCCTGCACATTCGCGCAGGGCATACTGGGGCTTCCGGGGGCCATGTGGTCGCCAAGCTCCCTAGCCCCCGCCGTCTCCATCTTGGAGCCGGCCATAATGTGGGTGGCCAATTTGGCCGCCCAGGGCTCCCTTCCTGCTCAGCGCCCTAAACCAGGTCTCACTGATCGTGAGACCCGGTCCGTTGAGTTTTAGCATTCTATCACTATGGTTCAGGCCACTCTATTGTACTGCTTTTGTTGTTTATTTGTGAATTTTTAAATAAAATTTTCAAACAGAACAGAGACAACAGGATAAAAAAAAGAAAATAAAACATTAATCATACAATTGCAATCCGAGCACCTTATTATTGATCAGTTTGTTTTGAACCTATTACCACACTTTGAGGTTGTTCACACAATCAAAACCTGGGTAGGACAAATTTCCTACCCAGGTTTGGGAGCTGTGTGCACTCCCAGTTTTTGGTTGTGTGGAAGCAACAACTAGGTAGGAGGAGGGAGAAGTGATTGTGTGGGAGACAAGAGCTGGGTAGGACAGCTCTTCCTCCTCCCTTGATCGAATGCTGGGTATGAAAGCTAGGTAGGATAGCACAGTCCTACCCAGCTCATGTTTTCCACACAATCACTTCTCTCTCCTCCTAACTAGTTGTTTGCACCCACACAACTGAAAACTGGGAGCGCACACAGTTCCAAAACCTGGGTAGGACACTTGTCCTACCTAGTTTTCAGTTATGCAAACAACCTCTTTTTGTTCAGGGGATCAGTTCTGATTTAGATTCAAACCATGAATAGATTTTAAGTTCAGGTTCCATTCTGTTTCACTGAAAGGAAAAAAGAAACCTTTCTGAACCAGTTGTCAATTTGGGTTCAGAGATTCAGTGGACTACCTGAAACACAAGAAGCTGCCATATACCAAATCAGACCATTGGTCCATCTAGTTCAGTACTGTCTACACAGACTGGCAGTGGTTTCTCCAAGGTTGCAGGCAGGAGTGTCTCTCAGCCCTATCTTGGAGATGACAGGGAGGGAACTTAGAACTTTCTTCACGCAAGCATGAAGCTACTCTTCCCAAGCAGCCCCATCCCCTAAGGGGAATATTTTACAGAGCTCACATGTAGTCTCCCATTCAAATGCAAACTAGTGTGGCGCCTTCTTAGCAAAGGGGACAATTCATGCTTGCTACCACAAGACCAGCTCTCCTCCCCTACCTGCTCCCTGGATTGGGGATTCCAGAGGCTCAGTGCTATTAAGAAGGATGTTTAGACCTTGATTGCCATTCATTGCATCCACAAATGTGGTGAGATCCTCAACAGAGCATCATTGGACAATCTTAAATCATTGGGAAGGATATGCAACAGAAAATATTCCTTCTGATAACCAGGCTCCAGTTCATTTAGGACTTTAAAAGCTCAATTGCATTGTGAATTGTGTTTGGAAACAAATGGGCAAGCAGAACAATTTCTTAAGAGCTTGTGTAATATGGTCCCCATGACATATTAATTATTATTATTATTCCAGAAGGAGTCGCTTGGAGTCTGTTGCTCTGCAAATCGAGAACTGAAGTATGGAGTTCCACAAGGCTCCATACTGTCTCCAATGCTCTTTAGCATCTACATGAAACTGCTGGGAGAGTTAATCAGGAGGTTTGGTGCAGGGTGTTATCAATATGCTGATGACACTCAGATCTACTTCTCCATGTCGACCTCATCAGGAAATGGCATATCTTCCCTAAATGCCTTCTTGGAGGCGGTAAAGGGCTGGATGAGGGATAACTAACTGAAGTTTAATCCAAATGATCCCTCTCACATAACACTAGAACCAGGGATTCTATTGAATGCCAGGAAATTTAAGACCAACAAACAGAGGTACTTTTTCACACAACTCATACCTGTAATCAACTTGTGGAATTCTCTGCCAAAAGCTATGCTGACAGCCAACAACCTGGATGGCTTTAAGAGGGGTTCGGATAACGTCATGGAGGAGAGGTCTATCAACGGCTACTAGTCGGAGGGCTATAGGCCACCTCCAGCCTCCAAGGCAGGATTCCTCTGAATACCAGTTGCATAGGAGTAACAGCAAAAGAGATGGCATGCCCTCAACTCCTGCCTGTAGGCTTCCAGCGGCATCTGGTGGGTCACTGTGTGAAACAGGATGCTAGACTAGATGTGCCTTGGACCTGATCCAGCAGGGCTGTTCTTATGTTCTTAGGTACTTACTGTGTGGCGCAGTGGGGAAATGACTTTAGCAAGCCAGAGGTTGCCGATTCGAATCCCCACTGGTGAAACAACTATATTGGGCAGGAGCTCTGTGGTCGCCAGGAGTCGACACCAACTTGATGGCATTTTACCTTACCTTACTGGCTGGGGTGGGGGAGTGGGACCCAGGAAATGGTTTACACCTGCCTGTTCTGGATGGGTTACACTCCCCCCGAAAGATCAGACACATAGTTTGAGAGTGCTCCTGGACCCAACACTCTCCCTGGTTTCTGAGGTTGAGTCACAGTGGCCAGGAGCACTTTTTATCAGCTTTAGCTGATACGTCAGCTATGTCCAATTCAAGAGGTAAATGACCTTAAAACTAGAGATGTGCATGGTGCGGAGCAGTCCGGACCAGCACCGAAGGGGGGCCTTTTGTTTAGGGCGGGGAGGGCTTGCTTACCCCTCCCGCCTCTTTGCCCCCACGAGAGGCCGTATTGTATCTAATAAATGGGGCGCTGGAAACCAGCCCCCCCCGCCCGCCCCCCCCGTGAGCAGATTAGGGGCAAAAATTGGTAAGGTAATGCCGCCGTCCCTGCCGCCATCCCGCTCCCCTCCCCTCCGCCCCCCCGAGTGCTCACCGCATTGTTTCTTAGAAAAGAGAGGAGCCCGCCGAACAGAGCTCCTCTCTTGGCAAAGTCTGTGAAGCAACTGAGGACTGGGGCGCGCGCATGCCGGAGGCCCAATCTACCCGGCCTCGTCCCGCTGGGTAGACCGGGCCTCCGATCGCCGGAGGCCCAGTCTACCTGACCTCGTCCCGGCGATCGGACGTCCCGGCGATCGGACCCGGCGATCGGAGGCCCGGTCTACCCGGCAGGACGAGGCCGGATAGACCGGGCCTCCGGCGGAAATTTAGACGTTGTATCGCGCGCACGCGCGCCCCAGTCCTCAGTTGCTTCACAGACTTTGCCAAGAGAGGAGCTCTGTTCGGCGGGCTCCTCTCTTTTCTAAGAAACAATGCAGTGAGCACTCGGGGAGGGGGGGAGGGGGGCGGGACAGCGGCAGTACCTTACCAATTTTTGCCCCTAATCCGCTTGCGGGGGGGCGGGCGGCGGGGGCGGCTGGTTTCCAGCGCCCCATTTATTAGATACATTACAGCCTCTGGCGGGGGCAAAGAGGCGGGAGGGGTAAGCAAGCCCTCCCCGCCCTTAAAGGGGGACCCCCCACCCGGACCCGGACTGGCCAAGTCCGAACCAGTCTGGAAGTTCGGAGGCCTTTAGAATGGCCTCCAGACCGGTTCGGACACACCCCTACTTAAAACAATGGTACATATGCTGATAACTTCCAGATTTGACTACTGTAATGTGCTCTACGTGGGGCTGCTTTTGTACGTAGTCCAGAAACTACAATTGATACAGATACTTTGTCATGAACCCTGCCACCTGTTATGATCTTCCGGAGAGGTCAGGTTACGGTTGCCACCAGCTCCTCTGGTGGCAACTCAGGATTGGGCTTTCTCTGTGGCTGCCCCAGGGCTTTGGAAAATGCTCCCTGCATCTCCTTCTCTGTTTGTTTTCAGGAAGACCCTCAAGACTCTCCTGTTCTCACAAGCTTTTAATTAGAATTAATTTTAACAATTTGTTTTAATAACTTTTTAATACTATTTTTATTGTGTTTCGTGTATTTTAATCTGTGGGGTTTTTTTAATGTCTTAAATTTTGTATACCGCCTAGAGATGTGCATATCTGGTGGTATAAAAATATGATACATACATACATACATACATACATACATACATACATACATACATACTGTCAAACCTTTTGAATATTCTATGCTTTAATATTTCCTGGAGCCACCTAATGGCTCAGCAGGGAAGTAACTTTCCTAGGGAACAAGAGGTTGCTGGTTTGAATCCCCGCTGGTATGTTTCCCAGACTATGGGAAACACCTATATCAGTCAGCAGCAATATAGGAAGATGCTGAAAGGCATCATATCGTACTACGCGGGAGATGGCAATGGTAAACCCCTCCTGTATTCTACCAAAGAAAAACCATAGGGCTCTGTGGTTGCCAGGAGTCAACCACATAGAGATGTGCATATCTGGTGGTATAAAAATATGATACATACATACATACATACATACATACATACATACTGTCAAAGTTACTCGAGGGCACAACTTTACCTTACTTCAGTTATTATTATGTCAGGCCCATAATTAGTTTTTACCTCCCAAACAAACATAATAAACGATGTGGTCATTCACACAATCAATAACTGTATTCTACCCATGTTTGGTAGCTGTGTGTGCTCCCAGTATTTGGTTGTGTGGAAGCAAGGTAGGAGGAAAACCTCGGTAGACGTGATTGAGGCTATTCTCATGACGTCCTCAAACTGGTCTAAGGGAGCCTATCCTGGTTTGGGGAGGTTGTGTGCAGCACCGGGAGTCGTGCAGCTCCTGGCTGCTAGCCCTGAAAAGTACCCCTCCCCTAAAACAAGGTTAGCAGAGTAAGCGCTCTGCTAACCCCATTCTTTTGATCGTGAGTTACTGCAGCGTGGCTCCACGCCGCCTCACAAGGAGACCCCTGACTGGGAGGCAACAACAAGCCTTCCAGCCTTGGGAGTCTCCTCAGAATGCCCCCCTGCACTTGCACAGGGGCATTCTGGGACTTCCGGGGGCCAGGTGGCCCCCGATCCCCACTACCCCTACCGGCTCCGTAACAGAGCCTGTAATCATGTGGGCGGCCAATCCGGCCACCCAGGGAGGGCAGAGTGCTCATGTGAGGGGAAAGCGGGCTTGACCCCGCCAAACCCCTTACGGCTTTCCACACTGCTCATGTGGAGAGCCTCAATGAGGCTATTCATACGATGGGAGAAAATTGGGCTAACCCAATTTTCTCCCATCATGAGAACCAACAGGCTTGGTTGTGAGCCCAGTGGTTCTTAAGCGGGTCACTCGCTTAAGTAGCCCTGCCCTTAAACCAGGTTTGCAGAGTGAGCAGTCGGCAAACCCGGGTTTTCTAATCGTGTGTTGCCGTGGCACGGCTCTGTGCCACAGCAACTCACGAGTAGACCCCTGACTGGGAGGCTCAAAAGCAGCCTTCCGGCTCGGGGGTCTCTCAGCATGCCCTGCATGCTCGCGCAGGGCATTCTGGAACTTCTGGGGGCCATGCAGCCCCTGATCCCCTAGTCCCCGCTGGCTCCGTAACGGAGTAGGCAGTCATGTGGGCAGCCGGTTCAGCCGCCCAGAGCAGACTGACTGCTCGTGTGCGGCTCGTGTGCGGCTAAGCCCGCTCTCCCCGCTAACCCTTCCAAGGTGGGTCTCCTTGATCATAAGACCTGCCTCATTGTGTAGAAGCAAGGTAGGTGGAAAACCTGGGTAGAAGTAACTGTGTGGAAGCAAGGTAGGAAAGGAAGCTACCCAGGTTTTCCTCTTCCTTTGCTTCCACACAATCACTTTCTACCCAGGTTTTTCCTCCTACCTTGCTTCTGCACAACAGAAAACTGGGAACACACACACCTTCCAAACTTGGGCAGAACATGGCCTCTATCTTTCGCTGATGACAGAAAAAGCAATACAAAAAATCAAATGTGGGTGATATAAAATTAAAAGACAATGCAAAATTCCATTCTTTTATCCAAGTATTTCTCTTGTGCACCTTCTACATATGGATTTGATGGATTGTGCCACCAAATTATTTTAAAATCACAGACCATAGAACTTCAATTCCAAGGGATTTCTTAAACCTTCTATTCCACTAGATTATCTTGCTGTGATGCTTGGAAAACCTGCACTACTCAATTCTTTTCTTGGATTCTAGGGTGTCCCCCCCCCCTTCTTTTTAATAAGAAAAAATTAACAAAGTAAAATTTGTTGACAGTGCTCACAGTTGGCATAGTGGGGGGCTCTACCTATGCGCTGTCACATTTCCCATGTTCATTTCTGCAGGTGCTAAATACATGCTGACAGCAACATATGTTACCAGTCTTAAATGTGTGTGTGTTTGTGTGTGTCTTTTTTTTTTTTAACCTTGTAATTAAAGAGAGCTCACAGCTTGAAAAAATAATACAGGTGAAAGCTGCTTGTTGCCCAGTGATTTTATCTCTCACTCACTCCTGCCTCCCACCCTCTCTCTCAAGATTAGTGGTTATTACAATGAAATAAAAACAAAGTCTAAAAATGTGATGTGCTCAAAAATCTATTAGCTTTCTTTGATACCAGTCCTTCCCCTGTGTTTCTTTCCCTCTCTTTCTAAGTACTGTACTCTTTTTCTGTTTGTTTTCATCTCTTATTCTAATCTTCTTATCCTTGCCATGCATGATAGACATGTTCTCTCCAAAGGCGTGCTTCCTACAGATTTTATTATATAAACTTTACTAATTTATTCGGTGCATAAACAAATTAGGCATACAATAATGTTGACCAAACTGTTTCTATTTTTGTGTACTTAAGATATTTTAAGTTATTATTCATCAAAATGAAATACATTTCTTACTGCAGAACAATATCAAGAAACAAGGAATGTGCAAGTTAGAAGAAGGTAGCAAATTCTGTTTTAAAAACCAAGAGGGGCCTTTTAAATTGGTGGATTTTATATGTATCCTCAAACAATGTTTGGTTAAATAAAGCCTGTATAAATAAGCCAACAAGATGATTTATTTTTAAAAAGCACATATGCCTAAGAGAACAAAATATAATACAAATTATTTTGCTTTGTAGCTGGACAGCAAATGGTTCATGGAATCCAAGCTTGCTCATCCTAAAAGAAAATAAATGCAACGTAACATATAATATAATTTTCACTAATTCATTCCAAAAGATATATAGTATGTTGAAATAAAAGGTTTTTTCCTTCAAGTATATCTGTGTATTCGCGTTTTTAATAAATTTCAAACTTCTTTCTCTAAAATGGTTTTGCTGATCTTGAAAAATTAAATCTCTTTTCAGTAACAAACAAACAAAAATGAAACAAGCACTACAGAAGAGGTTTTAAAACACCATGGTCCTGATCCAGCAACATGTGCATAGAGCTGTGCATGCCTTAGTGACAAACATCTATCCACATATCAAGGTGGTCTGACAGCATCAGTCAGGCCAGGGAACTCCCGTTTTCCATTTTTAAAAATAATTGCCAGTTAAATGATAAGGTAGATATTATTGTGCCTCATTACTTTTATGTAATACTGTACTCTCCAGGAGCCAACTGGTAGTGGACAACATCCTTACTAACTGTGCAGAGGTGCTATGTGTAAAGTGCCTCCACAGCATTTTAAATCCAGAAGTGTGGGCGGGGGAGTGAATTTTACCATCTCTCTTTCCCTCAGAAGTTCTCTTTAACACAGAGAAATGTGCCCCAAGGGCTGTGCAACCCTCAGGGACATATTTACAGGTTAAAGAGTGCTTCCAGGGGAAGGAGAGATTGGCAAAAATCACACACAAACACCCATGCACACACCAGGACTTTACTAAATGCAGTAGGGTGCTTTGCACACAGCTATTTTTTATATTTATTAGTATTTTTATTATTATTTCTTGTTTACACAGTCAGACAGGTGTTATTGACTGGTTTGTTTTATCCAGACATCGAGTCGTCTTCTTCTTCTTCTTCTTCTTCTTCTTCTTCTTCTTATTATTATTATTATTATTATTATTATTATTATTATTTCTTGTTTGCACAGTCAAACAGGTGTTATTGACTGGTTTATTTTATCCAGACATCAAGTCCTTCACAAGGACCTGGGATGCCAGAATTTTGTTATCAATATTGTTGTTATAGGTATCGCCGCAAAATGTAGGCTGTTCCCAGTAAAGTTGCTTTTTGTAATTGGCTGGTAGTGATTTCTGTGGCCCCTATGGTGTTGAGGTGCTCTTCAAGACGTTTTGGAATAGCAACTAGGGCGCCAATTACTACTGAGATTATTTTGGTCTTCTTCTGCCACAGCCTTTCAATTTCAATTTGTAGATCTTTGTATTTTTTTCCCCTGTTTCTTTTTCTTCTATTCTGCTGTCACCTGGATGATGATGATGATGATTTGTCAACACCTGTATTTTCTTGGTAGACACCCAGTAAAAGACACCCAGTAAAAGGTATTGTGCTGCTCTGTTCCCCAAATAGTCCAACAGCCCAGAGATGGGGACTGTCCTCCCAACTCAAACTAACTCCACCTCTTTTTTCCTAAAGTCCTCCCACAGCACTGTAACTTTAGGGTTTGGAAGATTAGCTCTGCTTTTTGGATGTGGAATACAATATATGCCTATATCATAAACTGATCTAAATAATCATATTGAGCTACCAGTACCAAACAGGGCATTTTAATACTGTGCATTATAATATTATCAGCTTAGAGAAGCCTCCATTTTAGGCAGCTTTCAGCTAAATGTACACACACACCAAAAACATATGTCTTTCATTCCTCAGCACTAGGTACAGTTTTCTGAAGAATCAAAGTCCTTTAAAAGGGTTAAAAACGCAGGTGCTGTGAATAGCGCATCTAATCCTTAAGGCCCTGAAGCATTAAGACGTATCTCCTCCTTAGGGTCCATCTCTGTCCATAATCAATTTCTTCCCTTGGAGAACATTAATTGTCTCTAATGATAGCTTTCCATCAATACATCCTTGATCTTAAAAGGCCTGTACAGCTCTTCCCTTTATTCAATCAAATCATCTGTACAATTGCCCTCCCTTAGTAAGATAATACCTTTTAAGCCTTGTATTTTAATATAAAAAATAAGAGGTAGCAGGAAATTCTAATGGAAGTGCTAACATTTGAGAACCAGGATGATGGCTTCCATTATCCTAAATAATGTTTGAAGATTACAGAAAGCACTGTGTTTCAAAAGGTGGAAACTAATCCACCAATTTCAAATTATTTCCTTCTACAAAAATCTGTTCTAACATTAGTACATGTGTGTGTGCGTGCACACGCGCGCACACACACACACACACATATAAATATACATACACTGAATGGCTAAAGCAGCATATATTTAAATATATTTAAATATTTGAATATGGAAGATAATTTCCAGGTCAAGGCAAAGAGGGGAGAGCAAATAATTACTATTTATAAGTAATAAATGCTGAATAATTTGAGGAATTGACAAACACTGAAACCCTTTACTTTTCCCAGTTATTTTCCAGTTAAGCTGTCCCTGCGCAGCTCACTCAAACCACTATAACCCTGTTCAGAAATTCTTAAAATGATTTAATCCCACGATAGCACAAACATTCTGTCTCAGTGACCTACGGATGTGTCTTGCTTTCCCCACCTCCTTTCCTTTTCTAGTACATGTGTTTTCTAAAGGTGTGGACTTGCTCTTCTTTTCCCCCCAAACCATTCAACTGTTTTGTTTCTATTCAAATACAGGATTCCACCCACTATTCTCCCATCCTTCCATAGACTTAATCTAGATGGCCTGACATCAATCTCTGTGTTTTGTTTCGTTTTTACTTATTTCACAGTAGCTTGCCTTGCTTTGCAGAACAGGGTTGCTGTTTATAATGACTGAAGGACCTATAGGGGAAATGGTGGTGGGACAAAAGATACAAGCCTTCCAGAATTATTCCCTCAGTAATTTTTACATCCAGCATGCAAACTGATGGCTTTTCGGTGTTATGACTGCATGGTGTCATTTCTGTCTGCGAGGATGAGGCATTTTCTCTGTCACTAGAGAAAATGAGTACTCGCTACTATATCTACAAACATGGATATATCCTTCTTATTTGGAAAATTCTTTTTTTTCCCCTCCCTCACACACACACACACACACACACACACACGATTGAGGAAAAGACTTCAGGGGACTCCAAGATTTGTAGTAAAGGGCAAGTGCAATTGGCTAAAAATGTATCGTGTATATCACAGTAATAGTAATTTTATAGAATTTTATAGATTTATTTCTTTCCTTCGTAAGCATAAAATGGCATTCATCCACCTGTATGACACAAAGTCTGTTTAGGGTGTGTGTGTTTTTTAAAGTAAATATATTGATTGCATAAGCTGCATAAATACATGAAATGTTGGAAATGGGAGGGAAAGAACGTAGCATATAGGCAGGTAGATACAATCGACCGAAGAGTTATCAAACAAAAAAGAAAGAGAGAGAGAGAGTGTGTGTGTGTGTGTGAGAGAGAGAGAGAGAGAGAGAGAGAGAGTGCAGTTAACAACCCTGATAAGAGATGAAAATTGTCAGTGAGGCAGATTGAGTTTATTCAATGCCCTGATAAGCACCTATTTGCTCTTCCACATAATGCTCTCTCAGTATTTATAAATTATCATTTAATTATGCTGGCAAGTGGTAATTGTCAAATAAAGCTCAGATAGGCATAAGCCTTCAGGCTGCACATGACAGAAAAATATCTGTTAAAGCTGGGCTGATTCACACGCTTAGGAAATCATTTCCTTTCTTCCTTCTTTTTTTAAAAAATTCTTGCCAACAAATTATAGGAACTAGCGCACTTTGTGCTTTGTAGGCATTTTGAAGCCTACAGATTACAGGAAAGGAAAAATTAGTTGTTACAGTATCTACTATCCTAAATTATTTGGCTGATTTAAGACAAAGAGTGGCAAAGATGAAGGAATATGAGCATTCCACTGCTTAGAATTGATGCTCACGGTCATTTTTTAGTTGAGTAAATCAAGATTTGGGGAATTATTTAAATTATGCACAAGAGATTTGATATATAGCAATAGTTTAAAAAGTGACATTTATCCCATTAAGATAGAAACATGAAGCATATTTTTTTAAAGTCCCTTGCTACTTATATTCAATTATACTAAATCCATTAAACCTTCCAATGCAACATCTTTTAAGTGGGTTTTGAACTGTTTGCTGGTTTGTTGAATAAATATCTAACCACTACAATACCCGTTGCCCAAAGAAGTGGTTTTTAAAAAGCAAACTTACAGTATGTTCCATAAGGGAAAAGTTTTTTGTTTTGTTTTGTTTAAATTGCAGGACAACTTGCTTTATGAACAATACACAGAAATTTGTTTTATGATGGGAGGGGGGAGAACTGTTATAAAGCAGCCTTGCATACCTTACACACCCCAACATCTAGGGCAACAAAAAGAAAGTGAGGTCATTCACACAATCGAAAACTGTGTTCTACCCAGGTTTGGGAGCTGTGTGTACTCCCAATTTTTGATTTGGGCTATTCTCACAACCAACAAAAACCGGGCTAGCAGAAGTTGGTCAATTTTTGTTGGTCGTCAGAACCACCAGGCTCGCAGCCGAGCCCGGTGGTTCTGGAGTGGCAAACCCCTCGAGAACCCCGGGCAAAAAGCAGTTTGCGGAGTGAGCGCTCCTGCAAACCTGCTTTTTGTGATTGTGAGTAGCCGCAGCGTGCCTTCGCGCCACACCTACTCATGAGTAGACCCCTGGCTCGGAGGCTTAAAAGCAGCCTCCCGGCTCGGGGATCTCCCCAGTATGCCCTGCGCGCTCGCACAGGGCATACTGGGGCTTGCGGAGGCCATGCGGTCCCCGCTCCCCCCACCACCTGCCAGCTCCGTCTCGGAGCCGGGCATCGTGTGGGCAGCTGATCCAGCCGCCCAGGCTCCCTGCCCGCTCGTAAGCCCGCTCACCGGACAAAACCGGGTCTCACTGATTGTGAGACCCAGTCCAATGTGTGGAAGCAAGGTTAGAGGAAAACCTGGGTAGAAGTGATTGTATGGAGGCAAGGTTAGAGGAAAACCTGGGTACCTTTTCCTCTAACCTTGCCTCCACACAATCACTTCTAGCCAGGTTTTCCTCTAACCTTGCTTCCACACAATCAAAAATTGGGAGTACACACAACTCCCAAAACTGGGTAGAACACAGTTTTCCATTGTGTGAATGGCCTCAGAATTTCAGATGTCTTTTCATTTAACCATATTAATGGTATCACAGTCATGAAGAGGTAAGGACAGGTGGCACTGATGTTTTAAAGCTTTCCTCCTCATTCACCTAGCTGCTCCTAGATTTCACTACAAGGGCACTGTTGTAGGTAGGTACATCTCCCAGTGCTGTGTTCAGAAGAAGAAGAAAATCTGTGATTGCTTTCTGGCAGAGGCATTGTGCTATTGTAGCAGAATAGCATTTCTGAAAGACACATCTGTTTTCTCAGGCTTTAAATCAATCAATTAATTATTTTTAAACTGCTGGTTTTATTTTGTAAAATTGTTTTGATTTTTTAAATCCTGTTTTATACTTCTTATTTTTTAAATTATGTACACTCTCTAAGGATACACATATCAAGATTGTTAAAGGAAGGTTGTCAAAGGAAGAGATATGGATCTCTAGAAAAGTTGCCACAGCAGGCACGTTTTTCCCTATATGTGCCCCAACATGTCATTTGGCTGGGCTAGAAGACAGAGAAGCTGTTCTCATGAGCAGGCAAAACCAGGCTAACAAAGTCAAGCCTGGACTTGCCTGCACGTAAGAACTGCCAGGTTTGTGTCCAATCCTGGTGGTACCTCGGTGGCAAACCCGCCAAGCCAGCTACCCTCTTAAACGGGGCAAAGAGAGCTAGTGATCTCTTAGCCCCCTTTTTTTGGTATTGTCTGCCAGCCCTGGATGCTTGCAGCTGGGGCTGGGAGACTGTGGGGCTCATGACCAGCATTGGGAGAATCCCCATAATGCACCACACACTCACACAATGTATTATGGGAGGACTGGGGACTGAGTTCTGGTGAGAGCCACAAGAATATCTCCCTTTCCTCCAGGTTGGGCCCCTGATTCAGAGGATGTGGTTGCCATGGCAGCCAGTCCCACTAACTCCTCCCTAGCCATGCCCCAAAGGTAATGGCAGCACATCCAGCCACTAATTGGTTTTGAGCCATCAGGCACCCCACAACTGATCTTAACCCCTACCAATCACTATAATACAGAAAGCAGCAGGCTTAACTTATATATTGATTGGGTTGGGAGTCATTGGGGTAAGATTGCGCTCTTGGTTGACTTTCCCCCTGTACTTTTTTTTATTATTTATCTATTCATTTGAATTCTATACCGCCCTTCCAAAAATGGCTCGGGGTGGTTTACATTAAAATAAAACTAAAACCAATTAACTGATAAAAACAAAAACTATAAAAATAACATGAAACCATGATTAAAACATTTAAAACAGTTTTTAAAACCCTGGAAGACCAGGCCAAACCTTTACAGTTTAAAAACAGTTTTAAAATCCTGGAAGGCCAGGCCAAACAGATAGGTTTTAAGGGCTCTCCTGAAGGCCAATACAGATCTGCTTGAGACTTTTAAAGAAATTATAAAGATGATTCTATTTCCTCCTTTTTCCAGTTATGGAAGGGATGGACAACAGACAAGTGAAAAGATGAGCCACAGAAAGAAACTTGAGCCAAGCCTATGAGTTGGTAAGGATGGTACTACAAACGTTAGACAAATTCCAGCAGGACAATCATGCTTGTGACCACTTCAGTTTACAGCTTGAACAGGTTGCTTGTTCATCAGCATGTGGCTGAAGCCAGGCCTGTACCATTTGAAGGCAATAAAGCTGAAAGCAGCCCACCAACTGTATGCTATATTCACAAGCTATATTGGCTATACTCAAGGGGTCCATGGCGCAGTGCAGGACAGATTGCTATGATGGCTGAGGCTGACACCTCTCCTGCATGCACTTGCTGTTCTGTCAGACTTGTGCCCTGCCCACTCATCCTGCAGCTCCAGAAGAAGGCCTGCATCCAGAAGGCCACTTTCCAATGTGGAGTGTGCAGCACAACTGAGGAGCAGGAGGCATGTGGATCACTTGCAGCTTGCAAAGGACCTTGTGGCCCAGAATGTGAAGAGTTCACAGGCCACATGTGCCCTCCTCCAAGAATTAGACCACAATGAAGACCAGAGGTGGGAAGAAGACAGGAGGAACTTCCAGGCATTCTCCAGGCAAACAGTGCAGGAAGTGGTCAGGGCCATGGAGTGCTCCGATGGGGCAGCAGAGAGGCGATTTAAATGATACAAGGCCTTCCTGGAGAGGATGGTTGAATCAACTGTGCAATTGGCTGAGCAGGCACCACCTCATCCTCCCCACCAGCAGCAACTGTACCAGCCACAGGTGCTCATGCAGGCACTTTACATGCTGGCTCAACCAGGTTTGGCCCAAGGCACCCCACCCTTGGCACCTCTGCAGGCAATGCAGGCACAGTTCACACTTCCACAGGTGGGGCAAGGGCCCTCTGGGCTCACACAACAGCAGCCGATACAACATGCCCCTCCCCCCAGGTGCCACAGCTGCAGCACCCACTGCCCCATACCCAGAGCACAGCAGCAAAAGGGAAAGGAACACACACCTGCACATCCCCCCAGATCTCCAACTGTATGACATTTTGGCTGGGTTGCCTCAATCACTGTCTGAAGCTCAATATGTCTGAGACAAATTTGTATTCATAAGAATATAAGAACAGCCCTGCTGGATCAGGCCTATCTAGTCCAGCATCCTGTTTCACACAGTGACCCATTAGATGCCTCTGGGGAGCCCACAGGTAAGAGGTATGTGCATGCCCTCTCTCCTGCTGTTGCTCCCCTGCAACTGGTATTGAGAGGCGTCATGCTTCTGAGGTTGGAGATGGCCCGCAGCCACCAGACTAGTAGCCTTTGATGAACATGTCCTCTATGAATTTGTCTAAGCCCATTTTAATGCCATCCACACTAGTGGCCATCACCACATCCCGTGGCAGATAATTCCATAGATTAATTATGTGTTGTGTCAAAAAGTACTTCCTTTTGTTGGTCCTAAATTTCCTGGCCTTCAGTTTCATGGGATAAACCCTGGTTCTAGAGTTGTGAGAGAGGGAGAAAAATATCTCTTTGTCCACTCCCTCCACTCCATACATAATTTTATTCACCTCTATCATGTCTCCCCTTGGTCACCTCTATTCCAAACCAAAAAGCCCTAGAAGCTATAGCCTTGCCTCATAAAGAAGGTGCTCCAGCAGGCCCCTGATCATCTTGGTTGCCCTCTTCTGCACCTTTTCCAGTTCTACAATGTCGTTCATAAGATATGGTGACCAGAACTGTCCACAGTACTCCAAATGTGGCCACACCATAGATTTGTATAAGGGTATTATAATATTAGCATTTTTATTTTCAATCCCCTTCCTAATTATCCCTAGGATAGAATTGGCCTTTTCCCCAGCTGCTATACACTGAGTCAACACTTTCAACAAGCTGTTCTCCATGATCTCAAGATATCTCTCCTGGTCAGTCATTGACAGTTCAGACCCCATCAGTGCATATGTGAAGCTGGGTGTTTTGGCTCCAATATGCGTAACTTTACACTTGCTTACATTGAACCACATATGTCATTTTGTTGCCCACCCACTCAGTTTTGAGAGATCCTTTTGGAGTTCCTCACAATCTGTTTTGGATTTCACTACCCTATATAGTTCAGCACAGGAAAAGGCAATAGTAAACCCCTCCTGTATTCTACCAAAGATAACCACAGCGCTCTGTGGTCGCCAGGAGTCGACACCAACTTGATGGCACACTTTACTTTACCCTATATCATTTAGTGTAATCTGCAAATCTGGCCACTTTGCTGCTTATCCCCCTTGCTTTCCTCCCAAGCTCTTCTTGCCTTGTTCTTTCATCTTAGGCCAGTTCAGATGAACATAGTCTTTCACATGTGATAATGTCAAGGCTGTGCTGAGAGTGTACGTGCTCTGGCATCATCACCAGTGGATGTGCCAACACGCTCCTGGTGGATCTTTATTTGTGTGAGAGGGGTGTTCACCAAATCCCGTTCCAAAAACGGAGATTGCAGAGAAAAATAATTATTTGGATCTGTTTTCACTACAGACGATACAGGGCAAATATCCATGACTTTCTAGGGACAGAGGGGTCTAAAGAATTCAGCCAAACCAAGCAATGATGTTCTAGCATGCGTCAAAAAATTAACACATTGCTGGATCTGGACTGCATCCACCTATGAGTTTTTACAGAACTCAAATGTGAAATTGCTGCTGCCATAGCAAAATATATCTGTCCCTAAAATCAGGCTCTGTGCCAGAGGATTGGAAGATAGCCAACATAATAGCAATTTTTAAGGACAGATTCAGAAGGGGTCCAGGAAATTACAGGCTGGTCAGCTCAACATCTGTTCCAGATAAATTCCTGGAAAGCATAATTAAAGATAAAATTATTAAACATATAGGAGGAGAATCAAATCATAGCTTCTCCAAAGGTAAGCCCTATCTCACTAATCAAACTATTTCAAATTGTCAACAAGCACATTGATAGAGGTAATCCAACTGACATTGTATACTTGGACTTTTAGCAGTCATGGGATCTGTGATGAAACGTAGGTTACTCTATGCTTTTCTGGGAAGAGAAATTGCTCTGATCCCAATCTAGGAGCACACCGCTCCTTTGAGGTAGACTGCCACCAGTTGGACTGATCTAAAACCACTGGCCAGGTTTAGATACGGCTTCAACAACCTAGAACTATCTGGCTTGGGACTTACAGGCACTGCACAGGTCCACACAACCCAGCTCTAGGCAACAATATATGATTCTGAAAACAACTCAACAGTAGTGCATGACCTTATGAGGCACATGGGGAAGAGTTTTGCAAGTAACCCTCCAGAACCTTTTAAACCAGACTGAAGCCACTTCTAAGTAAATGAACTTGATTAAGAAACAAGGGTTGCACACAGAATAAGGAACTGGGGAAAACAGGGGAAACTGGAAGTAAAGAAAGGCACGCAGGAATTCAAAAGAAAATACAAAAAACCTTAACTAACTAACCAGAACTGGGTTTTACCTTCGTCTAGCAGTAGGCAGGTCCTTGGCTGAGAGAGCATTAATCTTTACAGCTTCTCCCTTTCTGGACACTAGTAGCAGCTGGTGATGTGGTGCCTGGTTGCTGGCAACTCATGACTGTACTGGTGACAAAAATGGTGGGGTTCTTGGCCCCTATTTTTATAGTGATTAAAGAGGGGGGAGGCTTCCCCACTCTTCCAGAGATAGACATCTCTGGGATCCAATGGAAAGAGTCGGCGCATCTCTGATGTAAAGCTGGCCTTACCCCAATCCAGGGTTGAGGTTTTATCTCCAAACATGAGGTTCCTCCTCTTTGATGGGTCGGAACTTACAGGTCTAAAGGTAGTTCTGGCTTCAGCTGGTTAGCTATTGTGAAAAGGGGTTTAAGCCTGTAGCTTGATGGCCCTGTTCCTTCCATGACAAAAGCAAGACTTGTCCTCATTCAGTAACAAAAGGGAGGAATGACTCCCATTCAGAGCACAGGGCGGAGTGGAAGTATCAGGCGTTCTTGAGCTAAGATGGAGATCTGCATTTCATCACAGGAACAAAGGACAAGTCCTTTTATGGACTGGTAACTGGAAGCAGAGAGTAGGAATAAACTGACACTTTGAAGTCCCCAAGGGATTTGTACTTGGACTGGTGCTTTTTAATTTGTTCATAAGTTATCTGGAGTTAGGATAAAGTAGCAAGGTAGCCAAGTTTTAAAATGATACCAAACTATTTACAGTGGTGAAAAGCAAAGCCTGTCAGGAGGACCAGGATAGTTGTGTGTGCTACCCACCAGGGTAGCGTTCTCTGAAGTGCTACCCATTCCATGCACAGGGCAGGTGAGACAGGTGGAGTTGAGGGGGCTCAATGCATGGATGAGACGATGGTGCCAAGAGGAGCAGTTTAGATTTGTTAGGCAATGGGATACATTTCGGTGCAAGTGCAGCCTGTACAAAAGGGACAAGCTCCACTTGAACCAAGATGGAAGCAGAGTGCTGGCACTTAAAATCAAAAAGGTCATAGGATCATAGGAAGCTGCCTTATACTGAGTCAGACCATAGGTTGATCTCACTCAGTATTGTCCACACAGACTGGCAGCGGCTTCTCCAAGGTTGCAGGCAGGAATCTCTCTCAGCCCTATCTTGGAAATGCCAGGGAAGGAACTTGGAACCTAGAGGCTCTTCCCAGAGTGGCTCCATCCCCTGAGGGGAACATCTTACAGTGCTCGCATTTCTAGTCTCCCTTTCATATGCAACCAGAGCAGACCCTGCTTTGTTAAGGGGACAAGTCATGCTTGCGAACACAAGACCCACTCTCTTCCGCTGGTTGCAGAGCAGCTTTTAAAATGGCGCCTGGGGGATTGCCAACAGGAACTGGGTAGTATCTGGTCTGACAAGCGAAATCTCCTAAGGTTTGACAAGCAAAAGGTTTGACAAGCGCAATCATTTGACAAGCAGAATCCCCTTGGAGAAACTGCTGCCAGTCTGTGAAGACAATACAGAGCTAGTTAGACCAATGGTCTGATTCAGTATATGGCAGCTTCCTATGGTTCTCTGTTCCTAAGGTGTGAAGGTGCACATGTTTCACATAAACCAGAAGATCACAGGGTAGAGCCAGGAGTAGGTAGAGAAGGAAACACAGGACAGCTGGCCAAAAAGGTCAAATGATGGTAAGGGAGATAGCACACACCAACACCAGGTAAGAGACTTGGGGTATAGGGGTTTATATACCAGTGCAAGAAGCCTCCGAGTGAAAATGGGTGAGCTGGAGTGCTTGGTTACTAATGAAAACAGATATGGTCAGCATAAAGGAAACCTGATGGAACAGTGAGAACAAGTAGGACACTGTTATTCCTGGATATAAACACTACAGGAGGGACAGGGAGGGGAAGATTGGGGGAGGAGTAGCGCTGTATATTAAATAAGGGATAGATTCCAACAAGCTAGAAAACCTAGTGAGCCAACAGGGTGTAGTGGCTAGAGTGCCAGACTAGTACCGGGGAGACCTGAGTTCAAATCCCCATTCAGCCATGAAACTAGTTGGGTGACTCTGTGCAGTCACTCTCTCTCAGCCTAACCTACTTCACGGGGTTGTTGTTGTGAGGAGAAACCTAAGTATGTAGTACACTGCTCTGGGCTCCTTGGAGGAAGAGCGAGATATAAAATGTTTTTAAAAAATAAATCAAATAAATAAATAAATAAATAATAGTCCTCCACAGAATCATTATGGGTAACAAGGAAAGGTGTTACTAGGGACATGCTATGACATCCTTGTCTGTCTGCTAAAAACCACCCCCTTGAAGCAGCCTTTTGCTTTGAAACAGTGACTCATGAGGGAGGGAAATAAGAAGTGGGGTCCCCCAAGGGTCTATAAGGGGAACAGTGTTTTTTAATTTGTTCATAAGCACATAAGAACAGCCCTGCAGGATCAGGCCCAAGGCCCATCGAGTCCAGCATCCTGTTTTGCACAGTGGACCACCAGATGCCACTGGAAGCCACAGGCAGGAGTTGAGGGCATGCCCTCCCTCCTGCTGTTACTCCCCCGCAACTGGTACTCAGAGGCATCCTGCCTTTGAGGCTGGAGGTGGTCTTCAGCCCTCCAACTAGTAGCCAATGATAGACCTCTCCTCCATGAAGTTATCCAAACCCTTCTTAAAGCCATCCAGGTTGTTGGCTGTCACCACATCTTGTGGCAGAGAATTCCAAAAGTTGATTATGTGTTGTGTGAAAAAATATTTCTGTTTGTTGGTCCTAAATTTCCCAACAATCAATTTCATGGGATGACCCCTGGTTCTAGTGTTATGTGAGAGGGAGAAGAATTTCTCTCTAGACACTTTCTCCACACCATGCATGATTTTATAGACCTCTATCATGTCTCCTCACAGTCATCTTTTTTCTAAACTAAAAAGCCCCAGGTGTTGTACTCTTGCCTCATAAGAAAGGTGCTCTAGGCCCCTGATCATCTTGGTTGCCCTCTTCTGCACCTTCTCCAGTTCTACAATGTCCTTTATAAGATGTGGTGACCAGAATTGTATGCAGTACTCCAGATGTGGCTGCACCATAGTTTTGTAAAAGGGCATTATAATATTAGCCGTTTTATTTTCGACCCCCTTCCTAATGATCCCTAGCATGGAATTGGCCTTTTTCACAGCTGCCACACATTGAGTCTACACTTTCAATGAGCTGTCTACCACGACCTCAAGATCCTTCTCCTGATCAGTCACCGACAGCTCAGATCCTATCAGCGTATACTTCAAGTTGGGTTTTTTTTTGTCTCAATGTGAATCACTTTACATTTGCCAACATTAAACCACATTTGCCATTTTGTTGCCGACTCAGTTTGGAGAGAACCTTTTGGAGCTCCTCACAATCTATTTTGGATTTCCCTACCCGAAAGAGTTTGGTATCATCTGTGAATTTGGCCACTTCGCTGCTTACCCCTACTTCTATATGGTTTATGAATAAATTAAAAAGCACGGTCCCTGTACAGATCCCTGGGGAACCCCACTTCTTACTTCCCTCCATTGTGAAAACTCTCCATATATACCTATCCTCTGTTTTCTGTCTTTCAACCAGTTAGCAATCCACACATGTACTTGTCCCCTTATCCCCTTACTGCTAAGTTTTCTCAGGAGTCTTTGATAAGGAACTTTGTCCTCATCATAAATAGAGATAGGAGATAGGAAAACCAAAGCATATTGTGAAAAGCTCCTAATACCAAAATGTCTCCATATTGAGTGAAAGGGCAACACAATGACAAATGTGGTTCAGTGTAAATAAGTGTAAAGTGAGTGATATACATTGGGGTGAGTCAATCCGTACTTCACATAAACACTGATGGAGTCAAAGTAGTCAGTGTCTAACTCAGCAAGAGATTTTGGGGTCATGAATGATAGCTCAATGAAAACACTAACCTAGTGTGTGGCAGCTGTGAAAAAGGAAAAAAATCCATGCTCAGGATCACTAGCAAAGAAGATAACACAATTACTAATATTATAATGCCATTATACAAATCTATGATACAGTGACATTTGGCATACTGTATACAGTTCTGATCACTGCATCTCAAAAAGAATATTATGGAGCTAGAAAAGGTGCAGAAATGGACAACCAAAATGATCAGGGGGCTGGAGCACCTTCCTTACAAGGAAAGTCTGAGAGAGAGAGAGAGAGAGCGAGAGAGAGAGAGAGAGAGAGAGAGAGAGAGCTTACGCAAGGGGAAAAGTAACTAAAGGGAACACGACTGAAGCTTATAAAATTATGCATGAGGTGGAGAAAGTGGATAGAGAAAAATATCTTTCACAGCACTAAAACTAGGGGTCACTCAATGAAAGTGATAGGCAGGAAGTTTAGAACAGACATAAGGAAGTACTTCTCCACACAGTGCATAATTAATCTATGAAATTCACTGCCACAGGATGTGGTGACAGGCACTAGCTTAGATGGCTTGAAAAGGTAATTAGGCAGATGCTTGGAGGACAAGTATCAGTGGCTATTAGCTTGAGGGCTATATGCGATCTACAGGTCCAGAGGCCTGTAAATAAGTGCTTCTGAATACCAATTGCAGAGGGGGCATCTGGTGAAGATGTGGTGACAGCCACAGCCTGGATGGCTTTAAGAGGGGTTGAGATACATTTATTGAGGACAGGTCTATCAATGACTATTAATCTGAAGGCCCACCTCCAGCCTCAGGCAAGATGCCTCTAAATACCAGTTGCAGGTAAGTAACAGCAGGAGAGAGGTCATGCCCTCAGCTCTTTCCTGTGGGCTTCCCACTGTGTGGACCACTGTGTGAAACAGGATGCTGGATAGGCCTTGGGCCTGATCCAGCAGGGATGTTATATTTTTATGGCTGTCCACTTTGGTAAAGAAGATGCTGGACTATATCTTGGCCTGATCCAGCAGGATTTTTCTTATGTTCTTCTGTATTATATAGGATGCAAGAGCCACGGTTCCCACCTCCTTCCAAATTTCAATCTTGCAAGACTCCCAAATAACACAAATGAACAGCGTGTTCCTTTCCAACCTCCAGGAGAGCATCTTGAGTATATGCCTCCTCCTGCAGGCATTTTGTCACTTAAAGTTTGGACTGTGCTAGAAAGCATGAGCAGAAGTACTCTGTACCCAGCCAGATGCTTTTTCTGCAGTGTGGAGAGCAAAAAACACATGGTAAATGTTTGCATACAGTGTTTCTTCTCACACCATGGCAGATCCTCCAAATGTATGTTGTGCAATGACAGATCCAAATTATTCATTCATACATACATTCATTTAATACGATGAAATACACTTGTTTTGTAGAAGTGTAGGTTTTGGGCAGTATATATAAATGTGTATGTGTGTGTGTGTGTGTGTGTGTGTGTGTATATATATATATATATATATATATATATATATATATCCATAAAACAGATGTCCAGAGTTAGCAAACGTTTTGATGTAATATATCAGCTTCAGTGTTATACACTAGTGGTTGAAGCATGCTCTTAAATACAATAGCAAAGTATCATGACTCAGTAAACTGACAGCAAACAGACAGTCCTATTACAGTACCTATGCCAGCCAATCTTGTTGCAAATTGCATAATAAGGAAGGATAAAGTGAAAATGTGCACCCTTCCTTCAATAACCCTTCATTCATTCATTCATTCATTCATTTGATTTCTATACCGCCCTTTCAAAAATGGCTCAGGGCGGTTTACACAGAGAAATAACGGGCTCACAATCTAAAGAGAAACATGAGATAGACACCAGCAACAGTCACTGGAGGTACTGTGCTGGGGGTGGACAGGGCCAGTTACTCTCCCCCTGCTAAATAAAGAGAATCACTTTATATTCACTACTTTACCTTGATGTTTCTCTTTGACATGCACTTCCCATAGCTTTATCCGATCTTTATGCTGTATGTCTTGCAAATGCTCCTTGTATCTTTTTATCAAGAGTCTGCCTGTCTCCCCAATATAAAACTGCATGCATTCCATGCAAACCATTTTATATAACACCCTCTTTATATGACACCAACCTTCATTGTTCTCACAAATCTGGCAATCCTCCATTTCACTTTTGTTATCATATCATCTTGACTTCACTAAATGCAGTCTGAAGGTCATAGGGGGCTACACAAATTACATTAAGATATACAATTTGTTTCTTAGGGCACCCTTCTCTAAATTTAGTTCTCCTATACTCTTTTATTGGAAATTTATAACCATTGAATTTCACTGTTTGTTTCCCATTTTTGGATGGGTGGTATATTCATTTATATACCACCCATCCAAAAATTGCTGAGGGTGGTTCCCAATTTTTTTTAAAAAGCCTTTTAAAATATTAATGTAAAACATAAATAAAAGCATTTAAAATTAACATAAAACTCATCTAAAAACCATTAAAACCACTTGTATTATTAAAAGCCAAGGTGAAGAGATGGGTCTCTGAGGCTCTCTTGAGGGCTTCCAGGGATGATATACTTCTTATATCCATGAGGAGCACATTCCACAAACTAGAGACGACTACCGAGAAGTCCCAATCCCAAGTTGCCACCAGATGAACTGGTGGCACCTGAAGACGGACCCCCTACTGATGATCTTAATAAGCAGTGGGGATCTTGCAGGGACAGGTGTTCTCTCAGATAATCCAGGCCTACGGTGTTCAGGGCTTTAAAGGTAATAACCAACATTTTATATTTTGTCTGGAAAAATACTGGCAGTCAGTGCAACTGTTTCAGAACAGGCATGATGTGGTCTCTCCAAGTTACCCCCGGAGAACGGGATATAAAATTTAAAAAATAAAAGAGAGAGAGACTGAATAATATTTAATTTTTAAATTAATCAACAAAGTGGCATGTTTTTAAAAATATCCCGCAAATCCAAAGAAGCAAATTTATTTATTTATTTATTGTATCAAATTTGTACACCACCCCAAACTTTCACCTCTGGGCGGTTAATATTTAGTTTTTAAATTAATCAACAAAGAGGCAAGTGTTATTTTTAAATACCCCTGAAAATCAAATATAAAAAACTGGAAAGTACTTCAAACTAAGAACTTAAATACTAATTCTGAAATTTTGGTGAATTTCAAATTCGTGCAAATTTACGATCCATAGTTGTTTGGTTGAAAACCCTCATGTTGGCACTTCTGTTCAGCACTTAACTACATAAATGCTAAATTATAGCAACCCTTTTATTTAGATTTTTAAAAGCCTGTTTCCAAGAAAATATGTGAATAATTTCAAATGTTGGGAAAAGGTGCATTCCTCTCGGCTCGGGAAATGCCACCGGTTGGCTTTTTCCTCCCCTTCATCAGCTGCCTGGTTGAGCTTTCTGATGCATTACTCAACTTCTGATCGGCAATTCCATTAGGACCTATCACTTTTGCTCCAGTAGGTAAGCAGAATATATAGCCCAAAGTCAGATCTGAGAGATGCCTAACCACTGACCTATTATGAACAATGGGCCTTCTCTAAAGGAAGGCCTCATCAGGATTAGTGGCTTTTGATGAGGTAATCAAATATGCACTTTTGCGGCCAGGACGCTGCCATGCTGGCAAAATGTTCTTGCTGGGAGGTAGGCTGTAAGCTTCACTACCAAGAAATGGACAATGACAGATAGCCTGCATTTACATTTGCACATATCTTTAATTGACGCCAGAGAAAGAGACGTGCCAAACACTGACACAACAGATCCTTCAAAATAAGTTATGTATTCATGTTAAATGCTATTGGGCCAGACCATGAAGGCAAACAAATACCACTCTTCTCTCCACTCTTTTCCTAATTAGCCAATTGTTTCAACATGCTTTTAAAACCCATTTTGACAACTGATGTCCTTTTAGCTTGTCAAAATGTCCTCTGAATACACAGTCTACATGCTCTTATTCTTTTAATGAAGATATTTGTAAGATTAATTTATTTTATAACTACCCTAAGAACCTCGGGGAATGCATTTACAATTTGACGCACCTTTACAAAAATGTCTGCTGCAAACAAAGCGGGCACTTGCTTATTCTTTTTAAGAGATCCAACAATAAAGTTATTAGCCCACATGTGAAATATTAAAACTGTATTCAGAAAAGAACGAAAGGCGGGGGGAAATGCTCGATTAAAATGTTGAAGACAACGGCATAGTCTGTCCTAAAAGCACACTCCTGAAAATAGCTTTTTAAAAGGTAAACAAGATTTCTTTTTTAAAAAATTCTCATAAAAACACACACCACCAAATACTCAAACCTTAGATGCAGCAACGGAGAGCACCGCTGACTTTTTATAATTGGATTATATAAGATAGTCACATTTGCATGTTGGAGACTGCAAATGGAACTGAATTGTTGCATATTTATTACTGATTTACTGTCAACGGGGACCCCCTCCTTCCTTGTGCAATTAACCCCACTGTTGCCAGCTGGACCGTTTAACAGGGACTATGTTGCTGAGCAAAATGAAAAGACTGAAATCCCACATCATCTGCAGAAAAATGCCCACACAAACATATCTGCACAGGGACAGTCAGCGATATATAGATGTTGGTATTCATCTTTCTGTACATCAAACCTGAGTGGCACATGCAAAACTGTATTCCTCGACTCTTAATTATTCCACTAATCAGTCCCACCAGATTTCTGGTTTTCATTATAAAGGTTCAGCATCAAGAGTTGTGTAAATTCTTACTAGCCACATTTTTAAAAAACAAACATGAAAATAAAACCAGACTCTGCTGGTGTTTCTTTAACTGTACAACAGCTTGACATGCAGAAGTTAGGCAGGTGAAGCTTTTCCTGTCCTTGAAAAAAAAGGAATAAGATATAGGAAAAGGTTCACCTACCCAATTTCAGCACAACAGACTGCTGTTACTTTAAAGGCATGGAAACCCTCTCCCTTACAAAGCTTGCAATTCAGAATGCCATCATGAACGCTGGGGGCGAGGGGGGGGGAGCAGATCCCAGAAACCTCATACACATAATTCTACTGGACCCTAAGGGTTAAAGAGCAAAGGACATAACACAATAATAAGTACACAGTTTCAGACTTTATGATGGACCACTATTGTGTTCTTGGGTGCCATTTGATTTCCCAGATAGTGGTCCGGGTGCCAGAAGTGTATTTTCTCACACAAAACGAACCCCATTCAAATGACCAGGTTTCATTATAAAGCTAGTAGGGACGTGCATGGTCTGGCATTTGGCCGGTTCAGTGGTGGGGGTAGGGCTACCTTTAAGGAGCAGGGAGGGTGCCCTTAACTCCCCCTACCCCACACCGCATTTCCTCCACTGGTGCTCTCACCAAAATCACTGGCGCAGGGCGCACACACACATGTTTCGGGCACTTCTTGTTTGACACTGACCGGGGCAGACAGGAAGTACACTGCCGCCCTGCACCAGTGATTGTGGCAAGAGCACCAGCGAGGGAAATGCCACCCCCTCCCTGCTCCTTAAAGGTAACCCCACCACCACCACCACCACCAAACTGGACAAACGCTGGACCTCCAAACCAGTTCAGCTGGGGAAGCTCAAGCCAGCCGCCTCAGTGCTCCCGCCTCTGGCGAGAGTGCTACCCCATTGCCTGCCTGGGATCAGCAGCAAATTAGGCTTCCGGGCTGGTTCATCCCAGCAGTGCTGCTAGGGGCAAAAGAAGCTTGACATGCCTAACAGATTGCTTCTCTCCCTCATCGACAGTCTGCCCACAGAGTCTCAGATCAATCAAGAGCACCACCATCTGTGCATTACGTGGGTGGCAGGCCTTGGCCTGGCTCCAAGTCAAGCTACAGCTGGTGTGTGTGTGTGTGTGTGTGTGTGTGTGTGTGTGTGTGTGTGTGTGTGTGTGTGTGTCTTATTGCAGAACAGGCCCTCGAGGGTCTAAGGGGCTAGAAGTTGAAGATGACTCGAGTAAAAGTATGGAGCAGGACAAGCAAAGGCTGGGCTGAGCTGGTGCTGTTGCTTTATTGAAGGCCATTGCTCAGATTGAAGAACCAAGTCTGGAACAGCTGTTAGAAGAGGCGGGGCAAGTTCCTATTGGTTGCTCAAGTCCCCGAGAGTGAAAAGGGGCGGGGCCAGTTCCAGTTCCATTATGTGGCTGGCACTTCACGGAAGCAGAAAGCAGGCTGATTAGGAGTTGTTGTGGCAGCGCAGGGGGCAAGGTGCCGAACCCTGCTGCCAAGAGCCTTTGTGAGAGACCTGCAGTGCCTTACAGTTGCGAAACCGGGCCAACAGAGAGAGGAGTTTGGAGTGGCTGCCAACAAGTGTGGAACTTCCTTTCTTGTCCAGAACATTCCCCAAGTCGATAGGAACATAGGGAGCTGCCTTCTACCGAGCCAGACCATTAGTCTATCTAGCTCAGTATTGTCTGCACAGACTGGCAGCAGCTTCTCCAAGCTTGCAGGCAGGGGTCTTTCTCAGCCCTGCCTGGAGATGCCAGGAAGGGAACTTGGAACCTTCTGCATGCAGGCATGCAGGTGCCCTTGCAAGAGCAGCCCCATCCCCAAAGGGGATTATCTTACAGTGCTCACACATGTAGTCTCCCATTCAAATGCAAACCTGGGCAGATCCTACTTAGCATAGGAGACCATTCATGCTTGCTACCACAAGACCAGCTCTCCTGATGCTCTGGATTGATTAATATAAATATATGAATAAAGTAAAAATAACTCATATATTGCTAACGGCTGAGTTTCAATAGCTTAACTAAAGGAATAGTGTTTCCCACTATATTGTGTAAGAACCTCGCCTATAGTGCATTGGAGAAACTGCACACCTCATAAGTCCAAATGGCCTTATTTATTATCGATAAAAAATAGGACTACACACAAACACACACAACATTAAAAACATCTTATTTAGATTTCCAGAGTGCTTTTTATTAATTTTGTCACATAATAATATCATCTCAGAAATCACTGGTGCAGAGCATGTGATTCTAGAGCACCCTAGGACTGATTCAGTACTGGAGTGAATGTGGGGAACAAGAATTTGGAAGGATCTTTCACAGATCTCAGGTAGACTAAACACATGATGTTAACCCCTTCCCATTGCCTCTGTGCTTCCAAATGTATTTGTCCTACTTGGATTGGTGAAGCAGTAAATGAGGAGGAAACTGGGCTATTAACTTGTGTATGCAGAAAATTATATTGGGGGGCGGGGGAAGAGTCTCCAGTGCACAAAACAAATAAACATAATATACCAAAGTCATTTTTCCCTGCGGGTAACAGACATGGGCCTTCCACACCAGAATCACAGAATTATAGAGTTGGAAGGGACATAGGAAGCTGCCATATTCTGAGTCAGAACATTGGTCCATCTAGCTCAGTATCCTCTTCACAGACTGGCAGCAGCTTCTCCAAGGCTGCAGGCAGGAATCTCTCACAGTCCTATCTTGGAGATGCTGCCAGGGAGGGAACTTGGAACCTTCTGCTCTCCCCAGAGTGGCTCCATCCCCTAAGGAAGATATCTTACAGTGCTTACACATCAAGTCTCCCATTTATATGCAACCAGGGTGGACCCTGCTTAGCTAAGGGGACAAGTCATGCTTGCTACCACAAGACCTTCAAGGTCTTCTAGTCCACCCTCCTGCTCAGTGCTGGAAACTGCTACATCATCCCTGACAGATGGCCATCCAGCCTCTTTTTGAAAACCTGCATCAAGGAGAGCCGCTATTGCAGGAGGAGGCAGATGATTTCCCTGTTGAACCCCTCTTACAGTTAGGAAACTTTCCTAATGTCTAGCCTAAATGTACTTCCTTGTAATTTCAGCCCATTGATTCTAGTTCTAGTTGGTTTTTGCCCCATAATCACATTTGTACAGATCAGACTGAATCTTGATTCTGCCTCCTAAGGTGTTAACTTTGCCACTCCCTGCTTTTTGTTACAACAACCACAAATATTTATATACTGCTTTTCAACAAAAGTTTCCTAAGCGGTTTACACACAGAAATAATAAATACATAAATAAGATGGCTTCCTGTCCCCAAAGGGCTTACAATCTAAAAAGAAACATAAGACAGACACCAGCTACAGTCACTGGAGGTACTGTGCTGGGAGTGGAGAGGACCAGTTACTCTCCCCCTGTTAAATAAAGAGAATCGCCAAGTTAAGAAGTGCCTTTGCCCAGTTAGCAGAGGTTACCTGCAGACTTGATAAGTATCCCCTCTACTCCCTTCTCAAACTCATTTATGAAATAGTTGAACAGTACAGGGCCTCATACTCTGTTAGATACCTCCCTTCAGGAAAACATAGAACCATTAATGAGTATTCCCTGGGTACGGTGGTTCAAACAGCTGTGAATCCACCTAAGAGCAGCAGTATCTAGCCCACATTTTAACAATATGTCAATGAGGATATTGTGGGAGTCTTTGTCAAATGCTCTGCTAAAATCAAGATTCACTACCGACAAATCAAGATACACTGATCGACTAACAATGTGAATGCACTGCTCACAAACTGCCTCCACAGCGTTCAATAATCAAGAGTCTTGCTGCGCACAAGCCTTGCCCCCCCCCGGCCATTTTTGCTGATCTTACCTTCCCCTGGAAGCACAACAGCCCTAAATATGACCCTGAGGATTGTGCAACCCTCAGGGACATATTTAGTGGTGTTAAAAAGCACTTTCGAGGGAGAGATCAGCTAAAATTGTGTCCGTCCCCAGATGTGCAGTGGGGCTATTAAACAATGAGGGGGTATTTCGCACACAGTACCTCTGCATGCAACAGATGCCAGTCACTACGTCCACAGCCTTGCCATAGTCTACTAAACTGGTAACTCTGCCAAAAATGGAGATGAGATTAGTTTTGTATCACTTACTCTTAAAAAATCCATGGTGGTTCCTACTAATCACTACATACTTCTCTATGTGCTTCAATTATTTTTTATTCTGTTTTTATATTGCAGCTTGGATTAGGTACACTGCCTAGAGATACATACAGTATATCAGGCAGTAGATAGATAGATAGATAGATAGATAGATAGATAGATAGATAGATAGATAATGTGCTTACAGACCAACTGCTAAATAACAAGGCTGTTCACATGAGCAGCCCTGGACTTGCACTGCCCTACTTGGGCAGGGCTGCTCCTGTGGAACACTGAGATCAGGCCTGAGTTTGTTATCTGGGCTTCTACTGCAGTAGAAGGGAGCAAGTGTGCCGTTCTACCCCAGTCCCTGCAGCACGAACCTGCACAAAGCCAGGCGGCAAGAGAGCCCAACAGCAGAATAACCCCGCAATGCACCGTGCTCCTGGCCCAGTGCATTGTGGGATGCTGGAGGACTTCCTCCTCCAGCTCCCGGTTCCACGTGTCTCGTGTGCCGAGGCAAGCGACAGAGCTAAAGGGGAAGGCGATCATGTGTGGGGAAGTGAGTTTTAGGAACTTGCTATGTATTGACGCCAAGTTGACGGGTCTATAGTTTTCAAGCTCCTCCTTTCCCCCCTCGTGCAACACAGAGACTGCTACCAAGGAGAACAATTGAAAGTGGTTTGAACATAACAACAGTTTTGTGTAGCAGTCCTAAAACCCCAGCCATTCTCTTGCATCCGTGTTTTCATCCAGCGTGGTATAGTGGTTAGAGTGCTGGACTACGACCGGGGAGACCCGAGTTCAAATCCCCATTCAGCCATGAGACTTGCTGGGTGACTCTGGGCCAGTCACTTCTCTCTCAGCCTAACCTACTCCACAGGGTTGTTGTGAGGAGAAACTTAAGTATGTAGTACACTGCTCTGGGCTCCCTGGAGGAAGAGCGGGGTATAAAATGTAAGCTAATTAATTAATTAATTAATTAAATACATACATACAATGAGGCATACAAAGTGAAGTGTCCCTAATGGCTGCTCAACAGTTGTAGCAAGCATGACTTGTCCCCATAGCTAAGCAGGGTCTGCCCTGGTTGCATCTGAATGGGAGACTGGAAGTGTGAGCAGAACTGGAAGAGATTCCCCTCAGGAGGGGATGGAGCCGCTGTGGGAAGAGCAGAAGGTTCCAAGTTCCCTCCCTGGCAGCATCTCCAAGATAGGGCTGAGAGAGATTCCTGCCTGCAACCTTGGAGAAGCCGCTGCCAGTCTGTGAAGACAATACTGAGCTAGATAGACCAATGGTCTGACTCAGTATATGGCAGTTTCCTATGTTCCTATGTTCCTATGATTTATTCTTTTTCATGACTCCCCAAAGCCTGAGCCACAGTTAGATCTGCTGTGGTAAAAACTTGGGCCAACTGAGAGACAACTAAGCATAGACAAGGGGTCATGTGAGCTTGGCGGGAGCTTCAACAGCTCTCCTGATGTTTAAAAGTGGTTTGTGGTTATGCAGCTAGGGGGACTGCATCTCCCAAACACCAATGTAACAAATTACACGGTGTTCTGGATCGAGGCCTTTACTGTTTTGTGCCCTGACTGAAGATAGTATTTATTTTTTAGGGCTAATTAGGATACTTATTTAAATACCATAAGTGTTTGGCTGTTAGTTATCCATAAGTGTTATCCATTATATATATGATCTAGAATAGCTATTTGCATGTGCACAAAAGTACGCTTTGCACTACTGAATCCCCCCCCCCCCGCTTTTCTTTTGGAGGCAGCATTTTCCCTGATAAAATGCAAACAATTCTGAAATTTCCCCAAAGTTTCAAAAGCAACTGTGATACAGCATGGAACATTTAGAAAAGAAGCAACCATAAGCCCTGCCTAACATTTGGATCAGATGTTTACTGATTTGTGAACCATACACAGTATTTTTATATGTGAATTTTTGTGTATTTTGTTATTTTAAGTATATGGCAGCCTAGTTTTAGCTTTCAGGATATGACAGTATAGGATGTTTAAATACATAATCTTCAGTAACTTTCTCAGCTTCTCTTTTCACACATTGTCAAAGTTTTAATTTTTTAAACAGCCCCCTACTGTTTTAATGGGAGTTCCCCGAGAAAGAAAGACTGTTTCACATTATATAGTTCCTCAGATCTTGTGTGATCCCCTGCTCTCTGCTTTCTCTCTTAAGACAGCAAATAACAGTTTGGTGATTGGTTCAATATATAGAACTTGTCATTCATGATTCCTATGTCTCTGGTGATTCATGATGCTTTCTCTCTGTCCTCATTTCTTTAAATGGGGGGGGGAGATTGAGTCACTGTTGTTTAATCTGATAATTATGCAAACACTGAATCTTACAGTGAAGAAGAAAATGTTAACATACATTGAAAAACGAAAATGCTTAGAACTATAATCTGTGTGATAAAATGCATTACTCTGTTTAAAAGGATTGTTTTACAGAGGCAATTAACAATCAGCAATCATATAGTTCAGACCGGTGTTTTGATGCCATCTGTTGGAATAAGTCTTCTTACTCCCTAGAATGAAGCTATAATTTTCAGTTTATGATTTTATTACATAGAGTAGAACAGCTACTAAAAAAAGAAGAAAGAACATTTTCACTATAGATTTTCCTTTGTTTCCCCTTTTTTAAAGGCCTCTTCAATGTTTTGGTTTGTCGCGGTGTATTTTTAGATTTAAAGGAACAGTGTTAGAAGATTTCAGCAGCAGATCACAAAGCACTGTTTCAATGCAGCTATGTTCCTCTCAGTGGCTGGGGAACCCAAATATGTAGAGATCATACAGGAGTGGACTGCCTTCTTACGACTACGAATATTTATATACCTCTCTTCAACCAAATTTCTCAAAGCGGTTTACATAGAAAAATAAATAATACATAAATAAGATGGTCCTCTGTCTCCAAAGGGCTCACAATCTAAAATTAAACATAAGGTTGACTCCAGCAACAGCCACTGGAGGGATGCTGTGCTGGGGATGGAGAGGGCCAGTTGCTCTCCATCTGCTAAATAAAGAGAATCACCACTTTTAAAAAATGCCTCTTTGCTCAGTTAGGGGTTTCTTAGAAACGGACAGGGGGGTGGGGAGGACGTTGCTTTGAACACAAAAGCATAACTTCATTTAGCCAAATAGGTTGTGATAAATACATCCAAAACATTTGGGTGAGACAACCATTAAAAATAGGGCTAATGCCTATAGCAGACTACACATAGGTGTGAAAATCATTGGTTGGTCCACATAATAGTCTAGCACAGTTTGCACCTTAGGGCAGGTCTACATGCTCCCTTAGCCCTGCTATCTTACCCACAACTTAATGTCTATCAAGCTTGTCTAGTCTAGACTAGACTATAGGGATTTATGCTAGAATAGACTAGCATATGAATCTTCCTGGTCATGGAGAGCTTCCTCCAAGCACTGGATGCTCCTGAAGATGTCTATCACTGACTCCCCAGGCTTTCAGACAGGTGTCCTTCCCGGTCCTGTCTGGAGATGCCAAGTACTGAGCCAGGGGCCTTCTGCACGCAAAAAAGATGCTCCACCACTAAACTGTAGCTTCATTCAATCCCCATCACCCTCCCACAACACTGATGTTGTGAGAATTAACACTAGAGAGAGGACATTTTTGGTTGTATTATTAGTAACTACCATTAAAAACAACAACAACAACAACACAGTCTATAGAGGATTAATCCATCAGTGGTTCAGAGGCAATATGCTGAGGATGGGACAAGCCTTTCTTGTGAGCTTCCAGTTGTCACTGGCTAACTGCTGTTGGAAACAGACTGCTGGACTAGATGGGCCTGCCTTGGCTCCAGCAAAGCCGTTCTTTTATTTTCACGTTGGTGCATCCACTTGTGATGCCATAGTAAAATCATATCTCTGGCACAGTTAGACCCTAATTATTTATTTGCTGTTTTAGCAGTACTATAGAAATTGCTGCTTGTTATTTTAAATAAAAATTAATTATATCGGTTGGAGCAGTTTTTCGATGCCTGCATGTTTTTCTAATCATGCAGAGAGCCAATACGTATTCCTCTGAGAAGCTGTAGCTATTTTTGCAAAGTATGCACAAATCTGTATAGTTCTATTTTTATAAATGGATTAAAAACTAGATTAACCTTGTTGTTTTTAATACACTAGAGGGTGCTAGATCCCTACATTGCACGTGCACAACTAATTAAAAAAAATGTTTAGCACAGTAAACATATTGAGCTAAAAGACAAGTATACCTTGCAGCAAACATATTTCATACTTATCAATATGTCAGTTAACAAATTTGATCTGTGCAAATAGTAAAGAGCGCATTTACGATTATTTATGGATTGGGTATAGATTACTCCTGAATCTATTTTCCACTTTTCATAACTATAAAACAAACTTGAAAGAGTATGCCTTCTTTGCACAAGGGATATACTCAATAATCTACAAGTGCTTTCATCCGGTTCTAATCTCTGTGGCTACTTGTGATTAATTGCAACAAATAGTGGGTGGGGATGTGCACAGTTATGCACATCCAGTTAAAAATAATGCACTGAAGATACACAACATCCATATTTTATTTATTTATTTATTCGATTTCTATACCGCCCTTCCAAAAATGGCTCAGGGCAGTTTACACGGAGAAATAACAAACAAATAAGATGGAACCCTGTCCCCGAAGGGCTCACATTCTAAAAAGAAACATAAAATAGACACCAGCAACAGTCACTGGAGGTACTGTGCTGGTGGTGGATAGGGCCAGTTACTCTCCCCCTGCTAAATAAAGAGAATCACCGCATTAAAAGGTGCCTCTTTGCCAAGTTAGCAGGGGTGCATATTCAGATGCACATCTCAATGTGCATCGGCTTTATACCTACTGCAGCAAGTGGCAGTGGTGTTCTTATCCCTGGACTTCGGGGCTGAGGTCCAGGGTCTCCATACCCCCTGTGGGCTAAATCCACAGACTAAATCCACAGACTAAATCCTCTTTACTCTGACCCGAGTGGTGTGGTTGCCACTGGCCCACACTGTGGCAGGCAGCCAAGTGTGATTGCGACCTGTGCTGAGTGCTTTAAAGACACGGGGGAATGTGGAGGGATATGTGGGATAGCAATATGTTAAGTCGCATGTTGAAATGTTTCTGCTAATGCATATTTGCATAAACATACCTGTTTTATATTCTTACATTCTTGTGAGTTCAGTTGCTGTTTGTGCCCTCAAGAACCCACGTGTTAGAAATACTGCATGTGTCATGGTGTGTGTGTAGGGGGATGATGCTTAACTTGCAGTGGGGGGTTCCAGTGGGGCCTCTAAAGGCCTTTAGGTCCAGGCTCCAAAATCACCTAGGTGCACCTCTGGCAAGTGGTATGTATGAGGTAGCCCATTTCTGTGGATGGATCTCCTCACCTATATCAGGACAAAGGAGTGCAGCATTAAGTCAGTTATAAGATGCAAAGAAGACATACCAATGCTATATAAGGGAAAGAACTCAAAAGCACAAACATTAAATGTTACTGCACTACATTCCACTGAAACCTTTTCCTTATATTATGTTTTCGGCATG
Source organism: Hemicordylus capensis (assembly GCF_027244095.1). Classification (NCBI taxonomy): domain Eukaryota; kingdom Metazoa; phylum Chordata; class Lepidosauria; order Squamata; family Cordylidae; genus Hemicordylus; species Hemicordylus capensis. Next base: position 344,651,469 of record NC_069659.1, on the reverse strand, counting down.
CCATGCTACAGTCATCAATCCTAAGCAAAAGATGAGTAAACTCAATTGAACAACATTTGAGCACTCTCTTAACCTGGGCTTCCTGCTTGTGTGCAAGCCTAGGCTGCTTCCAGCCCAGCCACACACAGAGACAGGCACCTACCTGTAGTATGCCCATCTCCTGGGGGAATCCCCCAATGCACTGCGCTTGGCACGCGGTGCGTTGTGGGATACCCAGAAGTCTGCCCGCGTTGTCCCGGCTCTCCGAAAATAGATAGTGTGGGATTGCGGATGGCATTCCCACCAATAGTTTCCCAGTTGTCTGGGGGGAAGGAGAGTGAAGTGAAGTCTCCCCTCCACCCACCCGGTCGTGTGTACAACCTCAATGCCTCATTGTTCCAATAGGTTCTAATGGACTCACATAAGAGATAGGAAAATTAATGGAAATCTAGATGCAACATTTCCTCTCCTCCAGAGCTACGCTTTGTACAGCCCTTTCTGTATATGGACAGCATTCATTGGCTCAAACAAATCTATCAATGTCAAATCCAGATTTTTAAAAAATGCTTTTGTAAATTGCTCAGTCCCCTACACATGAAAGGCCAGCAATTTCAAGCAAGATCTTGCTTGTATTTGCTGTGGACTAGTTTGTATTTGTGGACTAGCTTGTATTTGCTGTGGACTAGTACAATCAAGTGCTATCTTGCATATGGCAACACTGACCCATATATCAAGTGCAAATAAGAAGGATGTGTAAACAGCCTAGCTGGCTGTTCTACAGTTTTGGAAATCCCTGTGACAACCTGAAGCTTAGCAAAAGCTGATTTACATGTTCAGAAACATTCACATGGTGGAGTCCAAATTATGTGATACAGTCTAAATTGCACTCCTTAAACTGCAGCTGCAGGCTTGCATTTTAACTCACTCACAGTTCATGTATGTGGAAAACTAGTGTATAAGGAGAAAGGTTCTAGCCTAGCCCTCTCTCTGAAAAGCTAGTTATCTACATGCAATATGTTTTTCACATGGAGGAGTATTCAAATACCTGATCCCTCCCCACCTGTAATCTAAAAGAGTATAGTTGAGGAAGGACTGCACCATATGGTTTTGCTGCACATTCAGTCTAAAGAATGTCATCTGGACTGGCATTTGGTGGTTAGAGTTTAGCACTACAACAATTAAAAAACAACAACTTTAAAAAAAAACATTGGCCAACATGACGGGCAGCCCTACATCGACAATAGGGACCCGCTGAACACCAGGACTGCTGCACAACTTGAAAGGCAACCCCTTGATGGGCTCTGTAGAACAACCCCAAACTGCTTCTGGGCACTCAGTCTTCCATTGGAAACAGTAGAAGTAGTGCTGCTCAGCTGCCCGGAAACAGTTTTAAGTAATTCTGCAGCAGCTCCATTGCACTACACACTCCATCACAACCTTTCAAGGGGTGCAGCAGCAGCCCTGATGGGTCCCAAATGTCGACGCAGGGCTACCTATCATGTTGCTCATTATTTACCCAGATTCCATTATCTCCAGACACCACTGTTCACATCACTGATCATGTGACTTGCCCTTTATACAGACATATCTAATGTGTTTTCTATCTTTGCACATATGTTAAAAATGGCAAGCAGAACTGGAGGGCAGCAAGGGACAAGAGCAGAAACAGCAGTGGCAGCAGCTAGTGGCGGAGCTCATGCATGATGACAGGAGATTAGGAACAGAGGCAAAAAAGGGAATATCACTTTTCACATTGGAAGCCTTTTGCTCAGATCAGTAGCATCAGCAAGTGTGGTTAGACTCCATAACAACAAACCAGTTTATGTAGACAGCACCATTCCCACAAGGTGTCTCTCAAGATGCTTTAAATCAGCGTTTCTCAATGTTTTGGAGTCATGGACCGGTACATTCTTTGTGTGCAGTTTCCTGGACCAGCAGTTAGTAAAGAGGTCACCCCCCACACACACCCCTGGAACCCCCCAAAAGGATTTCAAGCTGGTGGGGGCTGCCACCGCCAGGGGCTTTCCAAAGCTCATTTCTAGGCAGGCAGCCCTTGCTTCTAGGATAATGCTCATTTTGCTTCCTCTGAGGAACAGCAGAAACTCAGTGCAGTGAGGGGCGGGGAGAGAAACCAAAGTCACACACTTGAATAATGCCTAATAATCCAATCCCCCCCACCCCAACTATTTTCAAAGCACTCAAATCCCTTCAAAAACACCAGGTTCATATATACATATACGTATACACACACCTAGAAATTATCACCAGATAGCTCCTGGCAGCAGTGGCCCCCACTGATTCAAAATTGTTTTGTGGGGGAGAGGTTTAATTCCTCATGGACCAGCATGGACCTGCACTCAACTCCTCGCGGACCAGCATCGGTCCACAAACCGGCGGTTGAGAAACACCACTTTAAATCATACCTATTTGCACACATTCAGCATTTGTCCTGGTCACAGTGTGCTTGTGAAAGGGTGTTTTCTCCTCCTGTGAGGAACTGGCACACATTTCAGCATGAGACAAATTCTGCTAGCAGCCCAATTTGGATGTAATGTTAAACCACTGTTTAGTGCTACATGAAGTGTAGGAGAGAATTTGTATCAACAAGGGCTGTGCACAAACCATGGTTTGAGCCCATTTTGGGAGTAGTGTTGGGGAACTTTAAGAAAGAGAAGAGCAGGTCCTTACATGGTCTCCGCCACCCCATGAAGCTTCCTGCAGAGGTGGCATGCATCCCAAGAAGCCCCATGCAGCATCAGCACACACATGGCATCTGTATATGTGCCATTTGCATGGCCAACATGGTGCTACTGACAACGCAAATGGCACCTGCACATCTGCAGACGCCATGTGCACGCTGACACCACATAGGGCTTCTTGGGATGTACACCACTCCAGCAGGAAACTGCAATGGGGTGGTGAAAAGCAGGTAAGGATCTGCTCTCCTCTTTCTTAAAGTTCCACCATGCTGCGCCTGAAATGTGCTCGAACCGCAGTTCGTGCACATACCTAGAATCAACCCCTTATTTAGCAGAGAAACTCAGTTTGATGAGATCTGGAGACATTTGCTTAAGGTATAAAACAAACCAAGGTTTATTTAAAGAAGCAACACACTTAGAAAGTCTGTACCCTGCACTAGATAGCTCATGGTGGAAGGAGAAGGAAAGAACTGGGAGAACACAGGAGAAGAGAGTGTCCTAAGTGTATCAAACTACTAATCAGAAGTCTCAGAGAAGTGATACACGACAAAAGAGAGAACAAGGGGGCAATCCTACACTCTCTGCTTTAACTCCTAATTCCCCTAGTGGTAAATAGGAGGTACTGGTGTTGAGAGTCAATGCGATTAGCCGAAATGGGGCTAGGGGAGCCTAGCCCAATTTGGGCTGACCATGTGAGCCACTGGGCTAGCAGGCGAGCCCAGTGGCTCCCAGGCGGTTAACCCGCCTAAGTAACCCTCTGCTTAAACCGGGTTTGCGGAGCGAGCGCTCTGCAAACCTGGTTTTCAAAATTGTGAGTAGCTGCAGCACGGCTCCGCGGCTACTCACAAGTAGACACCTGGAGGGGAGGCGAAAAGCCGCCTCCCGGCTCCGGGGGTCTCTCCAGTATGCCCTGTGCGCTCGCAGCCACCGAACTCCCCAGCCCCTGCCAGCTCCGTCACAGAGCCGGTAGTCGTGTAGGCGGCCGATCTGGCCGCCCAGGGCTCCTGCCCAGCTCATCTGCGGAGAGAGCGGGCTTAGTTCGCTCTCCCTGCTTAGCTTCCGAAACTGGGTCTCACTGATCATGAGACCCGGCTTAATGCCTATGGAGTCACATCTCCAACATGAACAACCTAAGGGAACCTCAGGCTCATACACGTTTTTTGTCCTGTTTTGCACACATAGGAGAAAGAGAATAAAAACTTATGTATTCACTTTAAAACAAACTGCAGCTCTTTATAAACTCAGAGAATTGTGTTTTCTTAACTAACTAGAATTAGAACAAAGCAAGTATCTAACCATGGCTTGTTACTAATTGTAATTCTAGTTACTTAACAAACCACAGTTCTCCGAATTCATACGACACAGAACTGCAGTTTGTTCATAAAGTGAGAGCAGAAGCTTTCACTCTCGAGCATAAACAGGGAGGGGAGGGGAAGAGCCTGCAGCACCCTGAGACTGGTTCATTGTAGTGCTAAACCATGGTTTAGCATTACATCTGAACCAGCCTCTTGTTCCATTGCCTCTCCTGCCTTTTTAGGATCCAGTCATATTCAGGCTTAGCTCAAGACATTATTGAGGTTGAAGCAGGAAATCCAAAAGGCACGCTCTCTGCATCAAAAAGCATTAATTAACTAAAAGTTTGCTTCTCTTTAGTACAACATAAAAGCTATCATTTGAGGCAGGCAAATGGCACATTTTAGTGGGTTGCTGGAGTTAAGTGGAGTTAAGTATTAGCATATGCCAGTGTCATGTACTCCTGGACTATACATCTCTGGCATGCCAGTGTTGTATACGTTGGAATCTACTTGGTTTATGTGATGTCCAGCACATGGGCCCTGAACAGGTACCTTTACATGAAGCCTCAGTTGACTGCCTCAATCTGACTCATGGTAGGACTATTCCTGATAATAATTCAGATCCACCTTCACTTATCAACCACAGTTCCTGGTTCAGAGTAGAGTCCCAGCAGTGTCTGAAGAGAGGCAGTGACATGGGGCGCCTTTGTGGGTGGAGGCCTTTATATTCCCTGAGATCCCTTGACCACAGTCCTTGGCAGGCTAAGGAAACTAGAGAAATAATTACTGGGTCTGTGCAGTTGTGTCAGTCCAACAGGTATGTCAAATCCAATATGCCCAATGCTGGACACATGCAGAATGAATTCCACCAAGGCAGGGGGGAACCCTGACAGTCAGAACTCATTTCAGCAGGGACTAAAATCCCTGCTGCCCTGCCTGAATTTTATCAGATTTCTGAGATTCCTCCCCAACTGCCTTGTCCCCTACTCCCTCCCTTCTTCCACTGTCTCCCTCCACCTGGGACTCTGTAGGGAAAACAGGTGTGATGTCCTCTTCTATGGAGTACTGCAGCCAACCATCTGGCACTTGCCCCTTGCCACAGCTTGAATTTCCAAAGGCCTTCCTTCCCTTTAGGGTCTTTGAGAGTACCCCAAGCTCATTCAGTTTATTTGGGGGTATGTAGCTCTTTTCATGGAATCAGCCATAACTGCATCCTTTTACAGAATTATACACTCCACAGAGCACTGCACCAGGGTCTTGAAAGGCTTATGGGGGGAAAGTCTCCTTTGAACAGAACCCATGGCAAGGGGCAAGTGCCAAGGGCAGGGGCGTAACTAGGGCAAAGGGAGACAGTTGTCTGGGGGCCCACTGCCTTGGGGTGAGGGGGGCATTTTAAAATCTTATCTCTGGGCCCACTCCAACCTTGCTACGCCCCTGGCTGGTGGCTGGCAGCAGTGCTCAACAGGAGGAAAAGGACATCACGCCTGCTCTCCCTAGTCCCACAGAGTCCCAGGTAAAGGGGAGACCCAGGGAGAGGAGGGGGAAAGGAGGGGGAGAGAGCAGTGTGGGGAATGGAGGAATCTGACCAAATGTTGGGTCCAATCCAACTCAACCCCAAAAGTTGCGGGGGACATGTTGGCCCTCCTGACTATTTTCTTGCCTTGTTAGATCAGGCTGGGTAGGATTCTGGTGCACAGGTCTACTCACTAATAGTGCTGAAAAGGTGAGCACCAGATCAAAGGATGCAGTTTTCCTTCCTCCTGAAGTTGGCCGCCTACTTTGCCTCATACATTACTGCACTCTGAAAGAAATTACAGCCCATCATACTGATGGACACTTTGCTAGCAGTACAATAAAATTCAACAACGTCACATACAAATCCAAGCAAGCATAATCTCACTCTTATGCTTGTGCTAGCACAGAAATTGGCTAGAGCTCAAAATCACATTTATTTGCCTTTCCAAAAATAAGTTATTGGGGGCGGGGTGGGAAAGAGGAGGTTGCTTGTCTATTTTTCTGCAGATCAGAAACATCCGCATCATATCCCAAAGCCTGACACAAAAAAGAAGCGACCTTTTAAAAAATAATTTATTTGGAAAGGGATACTCTTTTTTACTCTGGAAGCACGCTTTTGATGTAATGCTCTCTTGAAACATGAGACAATATATTACTCTTTGACAGAATCGGTTTATTGCTTGTGTAGTTCACAGGACAGACAAACAAAAAAGATGTAACAGAGCATAGCTTTCTGTTATGTCACCAAAGCTGTCACAAGCTACAGTCGCTAACAGTTCTTCCTGAGCTTTTCAGCATTGTCATTTCAGCATTTCAACTATACAAAAAATGATTTTTAAACAAAACGTATTGCTTTCTGGACTAGAAAATGTCTGGACTGTATGTCAACTGTCAACTATCAAATTCTGAAATTGAATATCAATGTTATATATTGAAGTCCATTATCAAACACTGTCAGATTTAAAATACTGATGCCATATAGCAATATTTGGAAAATGACACATAAAATCAGTTACTAGATCAGTGATTTTCACTCACTTTGTGGTGGGGGCGGCCGGTCCACAACCCACCGCTGCCAGGGCACACATACCTGCACTCTGTCCTCCTGTGCCATCTGCCGCAGAAGAATGGCACCGCACGTGCTGAAGGTGCTTGCCAGGCACCTTCTTGTCTTCCCGTGGCCTGTATGACTGTACTCATACAGTCAGGGGCTACTAGTGGGTTCTGTGTGGGCTGTCTAAGGCTCACGGACCATGAAATAAAGAACACTGTACTAGATCCTTCCAAAAGAAAGTCATTTTTCTGTTTGTTTGTCCAGTTGGTTTGCTTCGTATCATGAGGCAGGGATGCCATAGAACCCGGCAGGTAGCAACCATTAGCAGAGAGAGTAAACCAAGATGCTTCTCCCATCATCTCCACTTACTGGTGGCAACCATCTTCTTGGTGTACAGTTAGGCCCTAACAGATGCTGGAGTATTTGGTGAAACTTCATTCACTGGGTAGAAAAGGCAGGGCTGTACATTTCTCAGCCGATCCTCAGAATACTGGCCTGCATCCTAATGATGAGTTCATGTTTCTAAGAAAAGAAAGTGTGCAGCACTAGCCCCACATTTCAGAAGCATGGAGAGAGATTCAAGTAGCTTCCTTTATTATTTATTTATTTATTATTTATTATTTATTTATTTATTTATTACAAAATAAGTCCTGCTTATTTTGGTCCAACTCCCTTTACCTCCTTTTATATGTCTAGCATACCAAGTAGATTTGACTTAACTCAAGGGAGCCTTTGGATGAATGGAGTAAAAGAGAGATCATATTTTCTACATGGCACATTCTTTAAACACAGAACTGCTTAAATAATTTGCTGCATAAGAAAGAACTGGTACATATTCACTTAACTCTATGCGGCCAAGTAATAAACTCACATTCCTCAGCTTAGAATTGTAGCAATGAATAAAATAAGGGGTTACAGAATTTCATGGTGCCAGACAATGGTCTAGAATGTATGAGTTCATACATAATAATACTACAGAATCTTAAGTACAGCCAATTGAATTTTTCATCACTGCACTGAACACAATTCAGTTACTTACTTATTTTAATTATTTATTACGTTTTTATACCACCCCAAAGGCTCTGGGCAGTGCACAACAGACAAAACAATCCCCCCAAAAAACAATCATTTAAAACAAGCAAAACAAAAATAAAATTTAAAGCAGTTTAAAATCATTAAAACAAAAACATTTAAAAACAGTTTAAAAGCCCTGGAAGGCCAGACCAAACACATAGGTTTTAAGGGCTCTCTTGAAGGCCAACAATGATTCCAAACTGTGAATTTCTGCTGGGAGTGCATACCACAGCTCAGGAGCAGCTACAGAGAAGGCCCAGTTCTGAGTTGCCACCAGATGTACTGGTGGTAATTGGAGGCAGACCTCCTCAGATGACCTTAACGTGTGGTAGAGATCATACTGAAAAAGGCGCTCTCTAAGATAACCTGGACCTAGGCGGTTCAGGACTTTAAAGGTGATAACCAGCACTTATACACCAAAGAATCCAAACACTTGAAAAATAATGAGCACACATTTTGCTCCATAACTCCACTTCTACAAGGGCTAGAGTTTAGCCTTTTTTAAAAAACGAAAGCTGGGAATCTGGGGAAATTAATAGGAGGAATCCAAATCTCAAATCAATGTGAATCAAATCAGGCGCAATTCGATTTGTACCCAAATCTAGCCAATGGACCACAGGGGTGATTTGTTTTGTCTCCAAATCACCCAAATCAGCTACATTTGGGTACAAATTGATTTGTACTCGAATCAATTTGCACATCCCTAGGAGAGACAGCTTTTTGGGGAAAATACATTATGGGGCAGAAAAACATTTTTAACACGGGGGGGAGAGGGGGGAACTGTTTAATGGGGAGAGGAAAATACTTTGGAGGGAGGGAAAAGGTTAACACTTAGGAGAGGATTTCAGTAAAACTAAGCGGGCTCCTCAAATACATAGGGGGATTTGCACCTCTTTACACAAGGTTTTGAATGGTTAGTTGTTACTAACTGGAATATTAAAGATCTGAATAAACTCCATCCTACACTGCAATGTCAACACTAACTTTCAATAAAAGACTAAATTCTCAAGTTGCCTACATTATAAGCAGTAAATGTTACCACTCTGTTGTCATCAATGCCTTTTGATAAATAATCTTTGGCATAAATAAGCATTTAATTTAGCCCAAAGCTGCCCATGGAATTTTTAACCCAACCTTTTCCTGCATTGTCTAAAAGCCAATCAGCTGTGTAGCCCAAAGTCTGCTAGCCCCTCTGCTAACATCAGAGGAAGTGAAGCTGTTAACTACAGAGTAACTCACCCAATGGTGGGCAGAGTGGCTTGTTTGCAAAAGCAAGATGCATAACCAAACCAAACCTGTGGACAAAGTGGGAGCTAACAGCAGACTCAGGGTAATCGCAGATACAATGTTTTCACAAAAATTTGAAGGAAATAACCTAAGGGGGCAACACCCCCCCCCATCTTTTAACATGGCAAAGAAGCACCTGCTAACTTGAGACCCCTGCTAACTGGGCAAAGAGGCACCTTTTAACATGGTGATTCTCTTTATTTAGCAGGAAACAAATGTAACAGTTCATCATTGCATTTCAAAAGAATTTTATCTTGCAAAAGAACAAAACATCCATAGCAGCGCTCATGACAATAAGGAGGAATACATATTTGGAACTGTGTCATAGGAACATAGGAACATAGGAAACTGCCATATACTGAGTCAGACCATTGGTCTATCTAGCTCAGTATTGTCTTCACAGACTGGCAGTGGCTTCTCCAAGGTTGCAGGCAGGAATCTCTCTCAGCCCTATCTTGGAGATGCTGCCAGGGAGGGAACTTGGAACCTTCTGCTCTTCCCAGAGCAGCTTCATCCCCTGAGGGGAATATCTTGCAGTGCTCACACATCAAGTCTCCCATTCATGTGCAACCAGGGCAGACCCTGCTTAGCTATGGGGACAAGTCATGCTTGCTGCCACAAGACCAGCTCTCCTCTCTTTCCTTTGTCTCCGCCCTAATTTTATATCAGTTCATGTCTCCTGTTCCTATTTTCCTCTTAGAAGACCAGCATTCTGTTTTGCTTGGCATGTCTGCAGTAAGGTTATTTTGTTGAAAAATATTCAGAACAGACAGCCTTTCAGCACAATAATAAAAATGAAACATATTAGTGCCCTGCAAAGGACCCAGATATAGTGGACTCTCTAGAAGACTAGCCCTGCTTGGGGCTTACCCTGAGCACATTGCCTCACTGAATGGCTAAGTAAATGATGCTTATATCATAGTCATTTCATTTTCACTAACGAGGGTGAATTAACCTTAGCTGCCCACTCCACTGAATAACATAGATTCCACCTTTCAGCACAGAGAAGATGGAGCCAGAGGACTGTTTGTAATACCTTATTATGTTTCCACTATGAAAAATTACAATGCCTGGTTTAAACTACTGACCTCTAAGAGATGGGCTTATTTAGAACAAACATAAAATGTTGGATTCCCAAGGTAAGCTCACCAAAAGTGTATGATGTTGATAGGCATCCCCTGTTGTTTATCCCTAGCATCTGGTAACCCTAAGTATATTTTACTTTAAAAAAACAACAACAACATTGTTTCAAAGTTCTCTCTCTCTATATATATTACAAGTATGGACCTGCAACAAAGTGGCACATTATACCTCTAGTGCAGGCTTCCCCAAACTGCGGCCCTCCAGATGTTGCTGAACTACAACTCCCAGCATACCCAGCCACAATAAGTTGTGGCCAGGGATGCTGGGAGTTGTAGTTCAGCAACATCTGGAGGGCCGCAGTTTGGGGAAGCCTGCTCTAGTGTGTAAGTACTATCTGAACGTGTGCAGGAGGAAGGTTTTAAGCAACTTTCCCTCTCAGAAGCAGAAGGGGTTGTTAGTGACTTAAAAGAAATATCGTTCAAGCTGTGAAATTTCTCACTCTTTTTTGTTCAACCCCACCCCCACCCCAGCTCACCACTGAGTTCCATTATTTCCATGCACCGGTTTGTCTGTTGACTATCCTCTGAGTCTGCAAACATTCCGCTCCATTTAGTTAAATTGGGGCCAGTTGAGGATTATTAATTATTATTATTATCGAATTTCTATACCACCCTTCCAAAAATGGCTCAGGGCAGTTTACACAAAGAAATAAGAAAGAAAAAGAAAGAAAGAAAGAAAGAAAGAAAGAAAGAAAGAAAGAAAGAAAGAAAGAAGGATCCCTGTCCCCAAAGGGCTCACAATCTACAAAGCAACATCAGATAGACACCAGCAACTATCACTGGAGGTACTGTGCTGGGGGTGGATAGGGCCAGTTACTTTCCCCCTGCTAAATAAAGAGAATCACCGCATTAAAAGATGCCTCTTTGCCCAGTTAGCAGGAGTCTCAAGTTAGCAGGTGCCTCTTTGCCATGTTAAAAGATGGGGGGGGTGTTGCCCCCTTAGGTTATTTCCTTCAAATTTTTGTGAAAACATTGTATCTGCGGTTACCCTGAGTCTGCTGTTAGCTCCCACTTTGTCCACAGGTTTGCTTTGGTTATGCGTCCATAATGATCATAAAATTTCCAGCTCTTTCTGAAATAAATATATGTATTGATGAGCAACAGGTGGCTGGGCTCTCAGATTATCTCTAGAAGCTGGAAAACAGGGTAGCTCTCTGAGCTTCCTGATGTGATGCAAGAATAAATCATTATTCGTGATGATGCAAGAATAAATCATTATTCGTGATGGAAGAATAAAATCTTGCTCTTCATTTCTTGCCTAGCCGCGAAGACACTAGATTAGCACATGGCAGTGCTTACAACTATGAATTGTAGTGTATGTGGTATCCAGTGCATCAATTAGATTTTTCAATATCCCAGCTTCCATTTGTTTTCTTCTTAAAACAAAAACAAACCAGTTTTTAGTCTTCATAATTTTAATAACAATTTCAGTGTAATGGGCAAAGGAGAACTGTGAATTATGCTCAAACGTGTTTGCTACATCCTCTGAAACTCAATAGCAGAAGGAGGCCAGGAGCGTCTTCTAGTACTATAGCTAGGTTGAAGGACTAGGTTGAAGCGGCAAGTATATGTAAGTATGTATGTATGTATTGGTTTATTTCGGCCCAAGGCCAGCATAAAGTGGCAAGTATATCATCTGCGGTTCACTATATATGTAAGATTTACCATTGTCCATTGAGATTTCGCTTCCTATGAGGCAGGTTTTCTATTTACTATGAACAGAGCTAACAAAATACAAATGTTCCAAGCCTATTTTGCAATAAACTACGGGCTAGATGCATAGCTGGCTACCTATTAAAACTGTATGCTGCTGACTTGTATACCCCCTCACAAAGTACTCATTTAAACATTTCATCATAAATGCAAGCTGCAGTTAGGCACATCACAATAAGCTGCCTACCACCCCAAAGAGCTGATAATTTGCAGAATCTGAGTCTTATTTTCTTATTTATTTTAAAAATTTATACTGCAAAAATCCACTATTGCTTGCGGTGGCTCACAAAAATTTCAACTTTGAAATTTGACTTTGAGGGATAGTTTTTAAAAGCATTAAATCTCATGTATTAGTTTTAAATATTGACTTGCTAATATCAGTACTTTTAAGACTTGGTACCCCCACCACCTTGCAAAGTATCTATAATCGAAAATGGGGGTGGGTGGGTGGGTTCCAAATAATATTTTTCCAAAATCAGTTTCAGCTCTTACCTAACATAGGTTTAGCTGAGGCATGCTAAATTGCAATTTGCATTTGTTTAAAAAAAACACTATGCAACTGGTCCACCTGTCATGCCAGATACAAAAGTAGCAAGTGTGCCCAAGGGTTATATGAAGAAATGATGTTACGATCTCTGCCATTCAACTCTTGCAGTATAGTGGTGGTACCTATCTTGAATAAGCAGAGATGCAAGAACGAAACTGCTATTGTGAAAAGGCAATCTTGAGTCACACAATCCTCCAGAACGGCTGTTACATGGCTTCTGTTCAATCTCATTGGGACCTGCATAGGGAAACCTGTGAGTCCGTGACTCTAAATTGAGATGTTTGTTTTTTGAAGCGTGAACTCTAGCAAAAGAATTCATATACTTTTGACTTTGCCTTTCAATCATACATTGCCTCGGGTACCTCCCCGAAAATTTCCTGCAATAAATGTCTTAAAAGAAAAAGTTATCTGGTATCCCCTTTCTGTAAAATGTAAAAGAAAGGGGGGAAAAGTCCTCTTTTCTCAATCTTTTAAAAAGAACTTTATCATTACTCTGCCATTCACCTAGCACATTCAAGAGGGGGGCCTAAACGAATGAATGATTCCCCCCTCCATCCTCGTGAGCAAACCGAAGTCATGTTGCAAGAGACTGTGACTAATCCAGTATATCAACATTTTATTCACTCTTTACATGAATATTTAAACAGGAGACATTTTCCCCCTCCACGCCAAAGACTAAATAGAAAAGCTCTTATCTGCAATAGTAAAAGCTGCTATTTCTCTCCCTCTCTCTCTCTCTCTCTCTCTCTCTCTCTCTGTGAGAGGTTTTTAGAGACTGCACAGAGATAGTTACACACACAAGCATGCTCAAATGAGAGGGCACAGCATATACATGTAATTGGTTGCTTTTTCTTTGCCTCTGCAGTCTCTAAAAATGTGAAAATGGTGCTTACTTCAGACTAGCCATTAAAAGGCAGTGGTTGCCCCATACTGTGAATTGAGGGGTGGGGTGGGGGGGACAGAGAAGTGAAGAAAATAGCCAGAACTGACTGATATCTGATAAACAGTAACAGGAGTCAGTTTATTGCACCAATCGTTAAATAATGGTGTTGATTATAAGGCTGCTAACTACAGATGCTGTAATTGTCTGTCATATATCTTAGTCATCTGTGACAGGAGTACAATGAAAGAGAGCATCTGCTTGGGGGCAAATGACTTTTGATAAATATCAGTTCTGCTAAAATGTACTTGGATGTGTCTCAATATTTTGGAGAGCCATTCAGGGTGCTTCCACAAATGTGAAGTTAGTATTGGTTCATATTGATTTTGTCACCTCTCCCCCTACAACTCCCCCCTTTTTAAAGAGACAGAGTCGGAAAGAGAGCAAGAGAGAACCTGCATGTATCTCAAGGCTGAGTTGAATAGATTCTCAGCTCTTTATCTGATCTACTCATTCCTCTCAAATGCAGGTTTGAGGAAAGAAAAGGGGGGGGGACACAATAATTGCTCTTCTCCCTCCCCCTCCCCCTCCTCTCCCCTCCTGGAAAATGGCTGCAAATCCAGAAAATTCAATATTCAGCCTTTATAATAAAAAGATTTAAAGGTGGGAAAATATAATGTTAATTAAAGAAGAAATCATTTTAAAATGTGTTACGATGCTTGAAATAAGAGCTGGGGTTAGATTATTTCAGCAGGAGAATCAAATAGAAAACCAAGCTACAAATTAATAGCCATTTCAAAGCACTGAATTAACAAACAACAAAGGAGGGTCCCCTTTATGACACATTGCAAGAGCCCAGCACTGCAAGCACTTATAAATGTGCTTAATTTCCCCAGAACTGGATGTGAATAGCATTGCCGGGTTCTTCTTTATCTGTCTTTTTCCTTTGCCTGTAACAGTGCCTTGATTGAGAAGTTTAGCAAATGGAGCTTTCTCTGGCATGGAGACAAAGCCGTGGGGAAAGCTTCATCTGCTGAATTTCTGCATGTTGGGATGCTGTTAGAACAGGGCTTGAGTCGACAATCCCCAGGCACCAATGGAAGTGACAAGGCAGAGGTGGGCTGCACCCCCTTTATGGAACAGCCTCCCTCCCCAGTGGGGTTCACCTGGCTTCATCACTTTGTTCTTTTAGATACCAGGTAAATTTATTTATTTATTTATTTATTTATTTATTTATTTTTGCATTTTTATACCACCTTTCGTTAAAAGATAGCCGCAGGGCAGTTTACAAAAGTTAAAAACATACAATAAAAACACAATAAAAACATCATGCTAAAAGTATAAAAACATATAAAAACAGGCATAAAACAATACAACAGATAAAAACACCCAGAAGCAGCAGTAAAAACGATTATGTAAAAGCCTGGGTAAAAAGCCAAGATTTAACAAGCTTTCTAAAAGCCGTGATGGAGTCCGAGGAGCGAATGGCTACTGGGAGAGTATTCCAGAGTCTGGGGGCAGCAACAGAGAAGGCCCTGTCCCGAGTGCACGACAGCCGGGCCTCTCTCATTGTCGGCACCCGGAGCAGGTTCCCCTCAGATGTCCTCGTCAAGCGGGCAGCAACCCTTGGGAGCAGGCGGTCCCTCAAATACCCCGGGCCCAAACCGTTTAGGGCTTTAAAGGTCAAAACCAGCACCTTGAATTGGACCCAGAAACGAACCGGCAGCCAGTGCAGATCTTTCAAAATGGGGGTGATGTGTTCCCAACGGGCAGCTCCGGATAAGACCCTCGCTGCCGCGTTTTGCACTAGGGGCAGTTTCCGAATATTCTTGGATAAATACCTTTTTGTTCACTCAGGCCTTTTAAATTTTGATTATTGAATTTGATTTCAAACTGATTTTTAAAGAGTTTGAAAATGGCTATGCATTGAATTTTGTATTCCCCCCCCCGCCCTTTTGGTGTGTTATGATTTAATGTGTTGTGTGTTTTTATTTCATCTTTTTAATGTTGTGTTGTGAGACGCCCAGAGAATAATTTGTTATTGGGAGGCATACAAATAAAGTTTATTTATTTCTATTATTATTAGGGTTCCTCCTGCCTCTTCCTGGTCACATCCATCTGATTCAGGCATGTTATGTACCAACATGACCAGAAGGAAGAGGGAACCACTTGTCCCCACTTCACTTGCTCACCTCTCCTGTTGGTCACGTTGGTCCATTGCCTGCTGGAGCCAGATGAACATGACCAGGAGGAGGAGTAAGCAAGCAAGGTGGGGTCTGCCCCATCCCATCCCACCCCAGAGTGAAGGGCAGTGCTGGGAAAAAGCAGCGACTCTGCCACCACCCCTGAAGCACAGGGCGGTCTGGTTCATAAACCTTAGGCCTGGCCCTTGGAGCCAAAGGAAACACCAAAGCCCATGTTAGAAGGCTAAGAGCAGGACTAGCAAAATGCTTGACATTATATGGCAACCAGATGGTTATCTAAACAAACTCTGTGCCCCAAAGAATCCCCAACAGATACCTGACATTTTCAATGAAAGTTATTGATGATCCCATGTAATCCCTATGAGGATGTTTTCAGTGTTCGTTTGCCAACTTTTGTTCTAGCAGAGTTCTTATGCCTCTAATAATTATGTTACAGATACAAATTCAACAGGCATGGCTTTCTCCCAGCATGCAGATACATGCATCTGTTGGTTTCTACCTGCTACACAGCTATTAAAGGCACAATAGCCCTGGCCAAGAAAGAAAGTTGGGTGGGGGGGATAGCAACCCTGTCCTGAGTACTTTATCTGATTTAAGGATAGTTGTACTGGTGGATTGCAGGGTTATCAATTTGTTTCCTGGCAAAATTTATGTGCTTTTAACAGATGTGTCAGGCAAAAGCTCCACAGGTGCAGCTTTTCCTGGCATGGAGATTCAGTGATGTGAAAAGCCTATTATTATTATTGTTATTATTTTACATTTTATATCCCGCTCTTCCTCCAAGGAGCCCAGAGCAGTGTACTTACATACTTAAATTTCTCATCACAACAACCCTGTGAAGTAGGCTGAGAGTGAAGTGACTGACCCAGAGTCACCCAGCAAGTCTCATGGCTGAATGGGGATTGGAACTCGGGTCTCCTTGGTCTTGGTCCAGCACTCTAACCACTACACCATGCTGGCTTTATTGAATTTGTGTCTGTTATATATACCCTCAAAGCAGAGGAACTCAGTCAGAATTGTTTCCAATGCTGAACTGCTTTTACTGTTAAAGAATTTTCCCCTGTAATAATAACTCAACGTGGATTTCCCTAAAAGCTAAATAACATGGGTGAAGCCATTTCTACAGTCAAAATGCTATTCCTATGTGGAAATCTATACATCTTTGCCTAATAAAGGACTTAAACTGTAATGGACAGTTTTAGAAACCTGGAATCATCATAATCTGATTATTCCAGCAATTTTAAATATATTTGCTCAACTACTTTATGCAATATAACATTCATTTTAAATTGTTTTAACAGTTTTATTCTGATTTTATTGTGTCTATTTTTGTGAACTGCCTAGAGCTTTTGAAGTCAGGCAGTATATAAATTTAAAAAATAAAAAAATAAAAAAATACGTTCATTTTCCTTTTTGGAAGCATTTTGCGTATATTGTCATCAAAGTCTGGAGATGTTCCTCCAAACGCATATTAATTTAACATATGAACTTTTCAGTGGTTTGCCCTGATCAGGTAAATACCAACCCATCTCCACCTCATAAACAGGCTATTATGCACTGCTTGAAATAAATGTAGTAAAATCACTGCATGATTATGTTACTCCATCAACAAGTAATAAAAGAAATAGACTCCCACAGAAAGAATTTATGTGGGAAAGTGAACATTTGTATAATCAACAAGTAAATCCAGGCTGGAGTAAATTAAATACAATACATCTAAATATTACATTGCAGAAGCCGCCTAATGGCACAGTGGGAAATGACTTGCCTAGCAAGCAAGCATGAGGTTGCCAGTTCTAATCCCCACTGGTACCTATATTGGGCAACAGTGATACAGGAAGATGCTGAAAGGCATCATCTCATACTGCACAGGAGGAGACAATGGTAAACCCCTCCAGTATTCTACCAAAGACAACCACAGGGCTCTGTGGTCGCCAGGAGTCAACACCAATTCGACAGCACACTTTACCTATTACTTTAAATATTACATTGTAATGTGAGCGGTAGTTGCCACAAACATCCCATAAGAATTACCTAGCTAGATCAGACCAAGATGCCACTCCAGTTAACTGCCACCATTAGCTTCATTCTTAACGCTTCTTGATGCTTCTCCTTTAGGAAACCAGCTGAGTGGCTTAAATAAGGACTGTGAAAGTGACACAAGCTGTGCAGTGACATTCATGCCAGATACTATAAATTTTGCCTCATAAAACTTTTGGAGTTATTTGAGAGTGTCAACAGGTGTGTGGATAAAGGTGATCTAGTTGACATAGTATACCTGGACTTCCAAAAAGCTTTTGACAAACTTCCTCATCAAAGACTCCTGAAAAAACTTAAGAGTCATGGGATAAGGGGACAAGTACGTGTGTGGATTGCTAACTGGTCGAAGGACGGGAAACAGAGGGTAGGTATATATGGAGAGTTTTCACAATGGAAGTAAGTAAGAAGTGGGGTCCCCCAGGGATCTGTACTTGGACTGGTGCTTTTTAATTTATTCATAAATGATCTAGAAGTTGGGGTAAGCAGCAAGGTGGCCAAATTTGCGGCTGACAGCAAATTATTTCGGGTAGTGAAATCCAAATCAGATTGTGAGGAGCTTCAAAAGGATCTCTCCAAACTGGGTGAGAGTGGGTGACTACTGGCAAATGCAGTTCAATGTTGGCAAGTGTAAAGTGATGCATATTTATTTATTTATTTAAAATATTTACACCCCACCCCTCCAGTGCACTACTGCTCAGGGAGGCTTACAACAATAAAATAGATACAAGACACAGTTTGGGGCAAAAAACACCAACCACATATACACTGATGGGATCTGAGCTGTCGGTGACTGACCAGGAAAGGGATCTTGGGGTCGTGGTGAAAGTGTCAACTCAATGTGTGGCAGCTGTGAAAAAGGCCAATTCCATGCTAGGGATCATTAGGAAGGGGATTGAAAATAAAACTGCTAATATTATAATGCCCTTTTACAAAACTATGGCACGGCCACACTTGGAGTACTGCATACAATTCTGGTCACCACATCTCAAAAAGGACATTGTAGAACTGGAAAAGGTGCAGAAGAGGGCAACCAAGATGATCAGGGGCCTAGAGCACCTTCCTTATGAGACAAGGCTGGAGCTTTTTAGTTTAGAAAAGAGGCGACTGTGGGGAGACATGATAGAGGTCTATAAAATCATGCATGGAGTGGAGAAAGTGAAGAGAACCAGGGGTCATCCCATGAAATTGGCTGCCAAGAAATTTAGGACAACAAAAGGAAGTACTTTTTCACACAACGCATAATTAACTTCTGGAATTTCTGCAACAAGATGTGGACAGCCAACCACCTCGATGGCTTTAAGAGGGGTTTGGATAACTTCATGGAGGAGAAGTCTATCAACGGCTACTACGTAGTCTGAGGGCTATAGGCCACCTCCAGCTTCAAAAGCAGGATACCTCTGAATACCAGTTGCAGGGGAGTAACAGCAGGAGAGAGGGCATGCCCTCAGCTCATGCTTGTCGGCTTCCAACGGCATCTGGTGGGCCACTGTGTGAAACAGGATGCTGGACTACATGGGCCTTGGGCTTGATCCAGCAGGGCTGTTCTTATGTTCACCAGAAGTGCACCCTTGTTGAGAAGACTCCAGCCAGCTTCCTGACTTCCAGCAGGTCACCTGAACTTGCTCATTCTCTATTACTGTAACACCAGAAGTAAAATATATTATAAAAATGAAAAACAGGTGTGGCCTTAACCCACAGCCCTACCAGTGCAACTGTCTCCTGTGAAATAATCAACTAAAACTATACTTGATTGATATACTGATTAAAGCTTACATGCCTACTTATAGCTGATCATTACTCATGCTGAGCTTCTGAGATTGGGTGATCTGGAAATCTAAGAAAAATACATCAGTATTTCATAGTTAAGAGACGATTATTGTAACCCGATAATCTGAAAGATAAAATACTATGGCTATTGGAGATAGAATGGCAGGAACTGCTGGAGCATGTTGCCAGACTGGCTCATAAGAATTTCTCACTTTCACATGTGGGCACACCCAAGAAGCAGAAATTACACATCTCCAGTTCAAAAAAGAAGAGGATAGAAGTTTACCCTACAATTCTTTCCAGGCTGGCTGATTCCCACCCCACTCCCTATTTGGTTAATTCCAGATTTTGTATGAAATTATTTTTTCCCATAATACCATTACATCATATATTTTGATGAAGAAAGTACACACTTTTATTCATTTTTCTCATTCCCTACCTACTTGTCCTCCATCTCCCTTTACATTTGACACATCTTTCATTTCCCTTTTATGAGAGATATTTCCTTTCATCTAACTTTCCTATTTAATTTTTTAAAGTCCGTTATCTAAAAAACTACTTTAAGCTCTTCTGTGTTGCTTTATTCTTCTTCTTACAAATCTACTTTTAATCCATATTTCCCCAACCCCTTGTTCTCTATCTTATCTCTATATTCCTTTCATCAACCATGATATTTCCCTCTCCTTTCCTAGTCTGATGAGGTCCAATAAATTATAATTCAGTCAATTCTTCCTTCCCAGCTACCATCTTTGTTCTTTGAATAACCAGATGGCCAACTGATTGGACAAGCAAGATGTCCAATTGTACAAAGTATTGTTTGGGGTGGCAACACATTTGGGAGGAGTAATGAAGCAATGTGTGATTCAAGATATACATTCCATGCGTATCCACTGCACTATAATAAATGCTTGGGCACAAATCTCTCAGACTATGAGGTCATTCACACAATCGAAAACAAGTTTGGGAGCTGTGTGTGCTCCCAGTTTTCAGTTGTGTGGAAGCAAGGTAGGAGGAAAACCTGGGTAGAGGTGATTGTGTGGAAGCATGGTAGGAGGAAAAGTTACCCAGGTTGTCCTCCTACCTTGCTTCCACACAATCACTTCTTTCCAGGTTTTCCTCTTACGTCCACACAAGTGAAAATTGGGAGCACACACAGCTTCCAAACTCCGGTGGAACACAGTTTTCGATTGTGTGAATGACCTCTGTATTTGGCATGTCTTAGTGAGGCCATTGAAGTTGGAAAATAATATGCTTGAAATAAGAATTTCCATTGCTTGCCATATTCAATTATATTGTGAGCTGAGCTTTCTTGCATTATTCTGTGCATAATTAAAATCAGTGATTGACATCCTGGCAAAATTACTAACTAGAGTCCTATTGAAATTTAGTAGTCCTTTTGAGTAATTTCTGAATTGTCCTACTGAGTAACTTAGTCTGGATGCCAGTATATATTTATATTGACTGTATGTGCTGATTTTTCAGCTTCTTGGTTAGCAAGCATTCATCAGACTAGATATCCACAGCCTAGAAACTGGTAGTGTATGGTATACCTCCCCATATACAAGTGTCTGGGTAGTTCACAATTTAAAAAACACAACAACAATTAAAACACTAACACAATTTAAACAATTTAAAACAAAGATAGAAACTCTAAAACCTAAAACGTTAAAACTATAAATTAAAAGCCTGATTAAACAGGTATGTTTTCAGATATTTTTTAAAACATCCAGAGAAGGGGAGGCTATAAATTTGTTAGAAGACACGTTCCAAAGTCCTGGGGCAACCTTAGAAAAGGCCCAGTTTTAAGTCACCACCAACTGAGCAAGTGACAACCACAACCAGACCTTCCCTGATTATCTTAATAGGTGGCAGGTTCATGAAGAAGGCACTCTCTTAAATATCCTGGACCCAAGCCATTCAGGGCTTTATAAAGCCATTCAGGGCTTTATATTCAGGGTAGCATTCTTAGAAATGCTACCTGTTCCACGCACAGGTACAGTGAGACAGGCAATGCTGAGGGGTTTCAATGCATGGATGAGATGGTGCTGGGAGGAGGGGTTTAGATTTGTTAGAGACTGGGATACATTTTGAGGCAAGCAAGGCCTATACAAAAGGGACCGACTGTACTTGAACCAAGATGGAACCAGACTGCTGGCGCTTAAAATCAAAAAGGTTGCAGAGCAGCTTTCAAAATGACACCTGGGGAATAGCCAACAGAACCTAGACAGTATCCAGTTCGGCAAATGCCGTCCTTTAAAGTGCGAGGGTGCAAAGGATTCAGATAAAACAGAAGGAGACAGAGCAGAACCACATAAAGAGCAGAAAGAAGGCTGTGCTGGCTGGTCAAAGAGTCAAAAGAAAGATAGCATACACCAGGAAAGAGATTCAGTGTATAGGTGCTTATATGCCAGTGCCAGAAGCCTCCGAGCCAAGATAGGTGTGCTGCAGTTCTTGGCTCTAACACAGAAATAGATATAGTGGGCGTAACAGAAACATGGTGGAACAATGAGAACCAGTGGGACAGTGTTATCCCTGGATATAAGCTCTATAGAAAGGAGAGGGAGGGACGCCTTGGAGGTGGAGTAGCACTGTATGTTAAAGAAGGGATAGAATCTAACAAAGTAGAAAACCTAGGTGGACTGGAGTCCTTAACAGAAACCCTGTGGGTGACAATACAAGGCCTGAAAGGAAATGTGCTACTGGGGACATGCTATCTCCCTCTGGATCAAAACTCTGACAGTGACTGGGAGTTGCAGGAGGAAATCAGGGAGGCTTCAGGGAGAGGCAGGACAGTAATAATGGGTGACTTCAGTTACCCACACATAGACTGGGTAAATTCAGTCAGGTAATGACAGAGAGGTCAAATTTCTAGATACGTTGAATGACTGTGCCCTAGAACAGTTGGTCTTGGAACCAACCAGAGAGAAGGCAACCTTGGACTTAATCTTGAGTGGCACCCAGGACCTGGTGTGGGATGTCAGTGTCATCAACCCTTTAGCGAACAGTGACCATAATGTGATCAAATTCAGCATACATGTGGGGAGAGAATCACCAAAGAAGTCTAACACAGACACTTTGAATTTCAGAAGAGGAAACTTCTCCAAAATGAGGAGTATAGTGAAAATAAAGCTCAAAGGGAAAATTAGGAGAGTAACTTTGCTCCGGAATGCATAGAGCTTACTCAAAACCACAATATTAGAAGCCCAGTTAGACTGTATACCAAAAAGGAGGAAAGGTACCACTAAGTCCAGGAGGATGCCTGCATGGCTAACAGGTACTGTCAAGTAAGCCATAAAAGGGAAGAAGACTTCCTTCCGAAATTGGAAGGCCTGTCCAAATGAAGAGAACAGAAAGGAACACAAACTCTGGCAAAAGAAATGCAAGGTGACAATAAGAGAGGCGAGAAGAGAGTTTGAGGAACATTTAGCTAAAAGCATCAAGGGGGATAACAAAAACTTCTTTAAATACATCAGATAGCAGTCATGGGATAAGGGGATCTATATTGCGACCAATGCTTTTTAATTTATTCATGAATGATCTAGAAGTAGGAGTAAGCAGTGAGGTGGCCAAATATGCAGATGATACCAAACTCTTTCGAGTAGTGAAATCCAAAACAGATTGTGAGGAGCTCCAGAAGGATCTCTCCAAATTAGAGGAGTGGGCGACAAAATGGCAAATGCAGTTCAATGTTGGCAAGTGTAAAGTGATGAACATTGGAATGAAAAACCGTAAATTCAAGTATATGTTGATGGGATCTGAGCTGTCAGTGACTGACCAGGAGAGGGATCTTGGGGTTGTGGTGGACAGCGTGTTGAAAGTGTCGACTCAATGTGCGGCAGCTGTGAAAAAGGCCAATTCCATGCTAGGGGTCATTAGGAGGGGATTGAAAATAAAACGGCTAATATTATAATGCCCTTATACAAAACTATGGTGCAGCCACACCTGGAGTACTGCGTACAATTCTGGTCACCACATCTAAAAAAGGACATTGTAGAACTGGAAAAGGTGCAGAAGAGGGCAACCAAAATTATCAGGGGCCCAGAGCACCTTGCTTATAAGGCAAGGCTACAACACCTGAGGCTATTTAGTTTAGAAAAAAGATGACTGCAGGGAGGCATGATAGAGGTCTATAAAATCATGCATGGAGTGGAGAAAGTGGATAGAGAGGAATTCTTCTCCCTCTCCCATAACACTAGAACCAGGGGTCATCCCATGAAACTGATTGCTGGGGAATTTAGGACCAGCAAATGAAAGTATTTTTTCACACAACGCATAATCAACTTGTGGAATTCTCTGCCACTAGATGTGGTGACAGCCAACAACCTTGATGGCTTTAAGAGGGGTTTGGATTACTTCATGGTCTATCAACGGCTACTAGTCAGAGGGCTATAGGCCACCTTCAGCCTCAAAGGCAGGATGTCTCTGAGTATCAGTTGCAGGGGAGTAATAGCAGGAGAGAAGGCATGTCCTCAACTCCTGCCTGTAGGCTTCCTGTGGCATCTGGTGGGCCATTTTGTGAAACAGGATGCTGGACTAGATGGTCCTTGGGTTGATCCAGCAGGGCTGTTCTTATGTTCTAGGTAATAACTAGCACTTTGTATTTTACCCAGAAACTTATTGGCAGCCAGTGTAGTTCTTTGAAAATAGGTGTAATATAATCTAGAAGATATTCGCTTCTTGCAAGAACTTCTAGTACTGGAAGGTGAAATTAGATCAGCACTCCGGTCATTACCAAGTCGGAAGCCTACAGGAATTGATGGAATAGCTACAGAAATATGTCAAGCAACAGAAGAAGAATCAGTGAAGGCTCTAACCAAACTATGCCAGCAAATCTGGAGAATGACACAGTGGCCAACAGATTGGAAGAGGTCAGTGTACATACCCATACTCCCTGCCCCCCCCCCGCAAAAAAATACTTAACTGATTGCGCAAACCATCACACAAAATCCCTAATTTCACATGCTAGCAAAATAATGTTCAGGATCATCCAACTCAGATTAGAGCCCTACCTAGAAAGGGAAATGTCGGACGCTTAAGGTGAGGCAAGCACATATGTACCAGATTGTTTGTGCCTCTGCTTCTCACTGTAAAATTGTCAATTTGCAATTGTTATTTGCATATAGTTATGCAATATGATAATTTGCACTTCTTGGACTGTTGCATAGCTGATTCTGCACCTGGACTCATAATGTGCCTATTATGACTGTTGCACACCACAAGTTCATTCGCACAACATAGAGCACATTGAAGTAGTCAAGTCTGGATGTTATCAGCATATACACCACTGCTTTAAGGTCATTTATCTCCAGAAATGGATGTAGTTGGCATAACAGCCAAAGCTGATAGAAAGCCCTCCTGACCACTGATTCAACCTGATAAACCAGGGAGAGGTTGGGGTCCAGAAGAACTGAGAATACTGAGATACTGAGTACCGAGATACTAAGAGAAGTACTCTCAGACTATGTACTTGCTCTTTCCAGGGGAGTGTAATCCCATCTACAACAAGCAGGGGAGTATCTAGGGTGATGCAGGCAGGGCACATGCCCCGGGCGCCACTTAAAGGGGGGCGCTATTTTTAATTTTTTTTAAAAAAAATTAAAAATGGCCGCCAAAAACAAAATGGCCACCGCACATGCTCAAATGGCCTCTGTGAGGCCCTAGGCCATGCCAGGCCTCACAGAGGCCATTTGAGCATGCACAGCAGCCATTTTGTTTTCAGCCTCCATTTTTTTTAAAAAAAATTATTTTTAAAGAATGGCCACAGCACATGCTCAAATGGTCCCTGTGAGGCCCTAGAGGCCAGTGGGGGGAGGGGGAACCTTTGCAGACCCCCTCAACGGCCTTTAGGAAGCCCCCAAAGGAGCTACAGGTAAAGAAATTTTTTTAAAAAAATAATATAATATAAGTCACTGTACACATATTCAGATTGGCACTATGTACAGAGAATCAGGGCTTGTGAATACTGAGCTGAAGCTTATGAGCTAGGATTGTATTCATTTGCTCTTATTTTGCTTCTTGTGATAAGTGAGTTAAATGTGATGTCTTAATAATATGGCTATTAATGGTGAGTTTGTATTTGAATCAGTGTGAAATCCTTAGTATTAAGGCTCACTGGGAGTTTCTTGCTCTCTTTCTCTCATTTTAATTGTCTTTCTGAAATACTAGAATATGTTCCCAGCAGTGACACAGTTTACTCTGCATATCCTTTAATTATTTTAAGAGTATCTGGGAAAAGTCAAATTCTCTATTTATTTTTTAAACTTATGTAATGGTGATGCTACAATGTATAGTAGAGAATTAGACAGGCACTTCTGTTTAGTTTTCCAAGTACACCTCCACATAGTATTTGGGTATTTCATGAGCCCCAGCATACTGAAATTGGTAGTTTTCCAGCATTTTTTGGTCTGGCTACATCCACTGCTAAATAGTTTTTGAAAGATTAAAAGATTAACAAGCTTGACTTGTGCTTTTCAGCTGATATTATGGTAAACATATCTGAAAGATGGGTGTCAGATGTTTGGACAGGGGGCGCAATTTCAGTGCTTGCCCTAGGCGCTATTTTCCCTAGATACGCCTCTGACAACAAGCAGATCTAAACCACTTCCTATGATCTAAACCACCTCCTAAGATTCCTAATGAGTGCATTCATCTTGCTTGGAGTCATCCTCAGTTTCAGACCATTACCACCTCCAGGGTGACATTTAGGAAAGTTAGGCCATTTTCTAATGAAGTTGACATGGAGAAATAGATTTGGGTATCATCAGCATATTGATAGCATCCTGCATCAAATCCCTTGATTATCTTTCCCAGTGGTTTCAGGTAGATATTAAAAAGAATTGGAGTCAGAATACAGGAACCACAGTAGTTCTTGTCTGAAGGGCAGCAGTCTCCAAGAAACACCATCTGGAATCTACCCGAGAAGTAGGAGTGCCTCCCAATCCCAATCCTTTCAGGCACTCCAGGAGGATACCAAGGTCAATGGTATTGAAAGCTGCCAAGAGATCCAAAAGGATCAACAGAGTCACACTGCCCCTGTTGATTCCTAATTGGAGATCATCCAAGAGGCCTACCAAGGCCACTTCAACCCTATAGCCCGCATGAAAGTCAATCAATCTCTATTAGGGTCATGGACCAGCATAAAGTGTAAGGCATACGCGAAAACTGTGTTCTACCTGGGTTTGGGAGCTGTGTGTGCTCCCAATTTTCAGTTCTGTGGAAACAAAGTAGGAGGAACACCTGAGTAGAAGTGACTGTGTGGAAGCAAGGTAGGAGGAAAAGCTACCTAGGTTTTCCTCCCACTTTGCTTCCACAGAATCAAAAATTGGGAGCACACACAGCTCCCAAACCCAGGTAGAACACAGTTTTCATTTGTGTGAATGAACTTCTGGTGTGCAACAGTCATAATATGCAGTCATAATAATATGAGTCCAGGTGCAGAATCAGCATATGAAACTCTCCAAGAAGTGCAAATTATCATTTTGCATGCTACAATTTTACTGTGAGTAGCAGAGGCACAAACAATCTGGTGCATATATGCTTGCTCCAGCAACCTGGTACATGCAAAGTAGCCTCAAGACACAGACAGCACTGATACCAGCAGCATTGAGCATGTGCTGGGTGTCGCCTGGTGGGCTGCCCACAAGGCCCCAGAACCAGACCTTTTTGCCACTGTAGTAGTACTTGAGAGACTAGCAAGGAAGTTGGACAGCAGATCTCTTGCTTGGGGCTCAATGCACATTTCTTTTCCAGGACCCTGGAGTGGGATCTGCCTCAGGCTATCTGACATAAACAAGTCCACAATGCAAGCTGTATTATACAGAATTGTGACTAATAAGAAAAGGGGGGGGGGGACCAAGTAGCAACTCCAGCATCTGGAAGTGTTTCTAATGTTCACGGTGAATGCAGAAACATGGATAGAAAAAAGACAGAGAGCCTGTTTTCACAACCATGGATTCCAGGGTAGGAGAGAGTTAACCCAAGAATCTGGGGTCATCTGGGGCAGCAGGAGTCATCCCTACCCAGGAGCTCCAAACTTCGGTAGCCCAGATCTGCTACCCAGGATAAAAGTGAGGTAGGATGTAAATAACATAAGAACAGCTCGGCTGGATCAGGCCCAAGGCCTATCCAGTCCAGCATCCTGTTCCACACAGTGGCCCACCAGATGCCACTTGGAAGCCCACAGGCAAGAACTGAGGGCATGCCCCCTCTCCTGTTGTTGCTCCCCTGCAACTGGTATTCAGAGGCATCCTGCCCCCAAGGCTGGAGGTGGCCTATAGCCACCAGCCCAACCTCCCCCACCAGCAGCAACTGTACCAGCCACAGGTGCTCATGCAGGCACTTTACATGCTGGCTCAGCCAGGTTTGGCCCAAGGCACCCCACCCTTGGCACCTCTGCAGGCAATGCAGGCACAGTTCACACTTCCACAGGTGGGGCAAGGGCCCTCTGGGCTCACACATCAGCAGCCGATACAACATGCCCCTCCCCCAGGCCCCACAGCTGCAGCACCCACTGCCCCAAACCCAGAGCACAGCAGCAAAAGGGAAAGGAACACACACCTGCACATCCCCCCAGATCTCCAACTGTGTGGCATTTTGGCTGGGTTACCTCAATCACTTTCTGAAGCTCAATATGTCTGAGACAAATTTGTATTCATAAGAATATAAGAACAGCCCTGCTGGATCAGGCCTATCTAGTCCAGCATCCTGTTTCACACAGTGGCCCTCTGGAGAGCCCACAGGCAAGTGGTATGTGCACGCCCTATCTCCTGCTGTTGCTCTCCTGCAACTGGTAGTGAGAGGCATCCTGGCTCCAATAGGGATATGCAAAACGATTTGGGTACAAAATGATTTGTACCCGAATCTGGCCAGTTGGGTGATTTGTAGACAAAACAAATAACACCTGGCCTCAATTGCCCAGATTCAGGTACAAAACAAATCACCCCTAATTTAGTGGCAAACATTGAACCCACTCCCATTTGCTATCAGAGAATCTACTCTCAGAACACCTCAGAAACAACAAAACCCAGTGCCCCATGGTCTTTTGGGTTTGGGGGTGGTTGGCACCCTATGTGCACTACACCACTCACTCTGGGCCACCTTGGTGCCCCCCGAGTGGAGTTATGGGGCTGCTGAAATCCCCATTATTCCCTATGGAGGGAAAGCTTAAAGGCACACAAACTTCAGAAATTCTTTAAAAATCACCCCTTTCCCCAATTTCTTTGAAATCAGGATGGTAGCAGGTACCCATTGGGGCACTACCTGACCCATTCTTCTGACCCCAAACCCCCCTTTTTGCCCCGAATCTGCCCCAAAGACATGCCAACTTCAAAAATTATTTAAAAATCACCCCTTTGCCCAATTCCTTTGAAATCTGGGTGGTAGCTTCCTTGCACCCATTGGGTACTACCACCCATCACAACCCACTCTGGGCCACCCTGGTGCCACCCCCCTGGGGAGTTATAACTAAGGCTGCTGAAATCCCCATTATTCCCTATGGGGAAAAGCTTAGAGACATGTAAACTTCAAAAACCATTTAAAAATCACTCCTTTGTCCAATTCCTTTGAAATCTGGGTGGTAGGTTCCTTGAACCCATTGGCCACTACCACCCACCACAGCCTGCTCTGGGCCACCCTAGTGCCCCCCACATGGAGTTATAAGGTTGCTGAAGTCCCCGTTATCACCTATGAGGAAAAGCTTAAAGATGTGCCAACTTCAAAAATTCTTTAAAAATCACCCCTTTGCCCAATTTCTTTGCAATTTGGGTGGTACCTTCCACCCATTGGGCACTACCACCCACCCCACTCTTTTGGCCCTGGGACACTTTTTATTTATCCAAATCAATTTGGATTCAGATTTGGAAAATCCGGGTGCAAATCAAATCTGGGGTGATTTAAGGGGATCAGATTTGGACCCAAAACAAATTAGGGATGTTTCAATTTGGGTACAAATCAAAATGAAAAAATTGATTCATGCACACCCCTAGCCCCCGAGGCCGGGCGTGGCCTATAGCCACCAGATAAGTAGCTTGACAGACCTATCCTCCATGAATTTGTCTAAGCCCTTTTTAAAACCATCCAAGTTAGTGGCCATGACCACATCCCGTGGCTGAGAATTCCATAGATTATTTGTTTGTTTGTTTGTTTAACATATTTTTATACTACCCAAAACTTGCGTCTCTGGGCAGTTAATTATGCACTGTGTGAAAAAGTACTTCCTTTTGTTGGTACTAAATTTCCCGAAGTTCCGTTTTATGGGATGGCCCCTAGTTCCAGTTTTGTGAGAGAGGGAGAAAAATTTCTCTGTCCGCTCCCTCCACTCCATGCATAATTTTATATACTTCTTTGGGGTTTTTTGGATCTCTCAGTGGCGTTCCATACCATCGACCATGGTATCCTTCTGGATCGCCTGGGGGAGCTGGATATAGGAGGCACTTTGCAGTGGTTCCGCTCCTATCTCTCAGGCAGATTCCAGACGATGGAGCTTAGTGATGGTTGCTCTTCAAAATGGGAGCTATTATATGGAGTCCCTCAGGCTCCATTCTGTCACAAATGCTTTTTAATATCTACATGAAACCACTGGGTGAGGTCATCAGGAGATTTGGTGCAGGGTGTTATCAGTATGCTGATGACACCCAAATCTATTCCTCCTCCTCCTCCTCCTCCTCCTCCTCCTCATCATCATCATCATATCATCACCATCATCATCATCACCATCATCATCATCATCATGGAATGGGATTCATTCCCTAAAAGCCTGCCTACAGACAGTAATGGGCTGGATAAGGGATAACAAATTGAAGCTGAATCCAGGCAAGACTGAATCCAAGCTCATTGTGGGGATAGTAATCTGAGGAACAAGTTGGATCTTCCTGTGCTGAATGAGGTTACATTCCCCCAGAATGAACAGGTACGCAGCTTGTGAGTGCTCTTGGATCCAGGCCTCACCCTGGTATCCCAGGTGGAGGCGATGGCCAGGAGCACTTTACATAAACTTCAGACGATTCGACAGTTGCATCCTTTCCTTGATGAGAACAATCTCAAAAAGTGGTGCATCAGCTGGTAACCTCCAGGTTGACTATTGTATTGTACTCTACGTGGGGCTGCCATTGTACATAGTTTGGAAACTTCAGTTAGTTCAAAATGCAGCAGCCAGACTGGTCTCTGGGGTAACCCAGAGAGACCATATTTTGCCTGTTTTAAAACTGTTTCACTGGCTGCCTATATGTTTCTGGGCAAAATACAAAGTGCTGCTTATTACCTTCAAAGCCGCCCTGAATGGCTTGGCTACCTTAGAGAGCACCTTCTTTGGTATGATCCCCATCACATGTCAAGGTCTTCTGGAGAGGTCTGTCTGCAGTTACCACCGGTATGTCTGGTGGCAACTCGGAATCAGGCCTTCTCTGTAGCTGCTCCTGGCCTATGGAATGCACTCCTGGCAGATATCTGCAGTTTAGGCTCGCTGTTGGCCTTTAAGAGGGCCCTGAAAACATTTGTTTGGCCTGGACTTCCAAGGTTTTCAAATTGTTTGGGGGTATTTTAATTGTTTTGAATTAAAACAATTTTGGATTGTTTTGAGATTGTTGTTATATTGTTTTAAGTATTGTGTTTTAGATTGTGTTTGTTTTATGACTTTTTAAACTTGTTGTGCATGACCCAGAGATCTTGGATGGTGCGGTCTATAAATGAAATAAATAAAATTGTAATAAAATAATATCATGTCTCCCTGTAGTCACCTCTTTTCCAAAGTAAAGTGCCCCAGCTGCTGTAGCCTTGCCTCATAAGGAAGGTGTTCCAGGCCCCTGATCATCTATCATCTTGGTTGCCTTCTTCTGCACCTTTTGCAGTTCTACAATATGCTTCTTAAGATACGGTGACCAGAACTGTACACAATACTCAATATACAATACGGTGACCAATACTGTACGCAATGTGGCCACACCATAGATTTGTGTAAGGGCATTATAATGCTAGCATTCTTATTTTCAATCCCATTCCTAATGCTCCCTAGCATGGAATTTGCCTTTCTCACCACTGCCATGCATTGAGCCCACTCTTCAATGAACTTTCCACCATGACCCCAAGATCTCTCCACTGGTAAGTCACCGACATCTCAGCTCCCATTAGCATATATGTGACATTGGGGGTGGGGTGTTTGCCCCAATATGCATCACTTTACACTTGCTTACATTGAACCACATTTGCCATTTTGTCGCCCACTCACCCAGTTTGGAGAGATCCTTTTGGAGATCCTCAGAATCTGTTCCTCACGATCTCCTCACAAATGGAGTCCGTCCTACCTTTCCCTTTGGTTGTCTGCACCACCGGCACATTTTAAACTGTTCTTGGGCTGCCAGCAGCCATCTTAATCATAGAGTTGGGTGGAAAGGGAGGGAGGGAGAAAGGGGCCAGAGAGAGGAGAGCTCTTGTTGTACTAAGGGCTGCCTTTCCACTGTTCATGCAATGCATTGTGGGATACTGGTGGACCCAGCTTGGCTTTTTCTTCCCTCCAGGAGTGCACTGAAGCCCAATCATGTGGCGGTTGGGTAAGTAAACCCAACCAGGGGTTTGGGTCAAGTGGGAGGCACAGGGTTAGAACATGTCTCTCCTCCAGCTCCCCCCCCCCACCCATGTGGTCATAAGAACAGGCTCAGAGTTTAAGAGGATTCAATGCATTCCCACTGTCTCCTTTCTTTTCAAAGCAACTAGTCTTTCTTTTTGTTCCGGGTTTCTTTAACTTGCTTTAGAAACTATTGCTTTTGTTATCCTCATATTTTCTAAAATTATTCACCCTGATTTCATGGCAGAAAATGGACTGTGGCTAAAAGAGGGGAATTATCTATTCAGCAACAAGTTAGATGAAACGAGACAGCTAAGATATTCTGATAATAGCTTCAGCCTTGACCTTGGAGTCTGTATTGCTTATTATGGAAGTGATTTTTTTTTATTTTTTTTTGGTCTTGATATGAGCCATTTTCTCATATTGCACTAAATTATGGGCACTTGTTTTAAAAGCAAGCTGCTGTTCAGTGCCAAGTGCATTTCTATGCACCCATTTTGTCTAAAACCTTGTACCCCGAGGGTAAGAACAGGCAATGTGTCTCTCACATTTACATTAAATTACAATTTATTTATTAATGCTTTTGTTCCTGAGCTGCTCGCTAGGTACTTATAAGAAGACAGAGAGCTTATGGACTAAACTACCTGCCCTTTCTAGCAACTCAAAATCCAATAACAGTGACACAAATAGACATATATGACTGATTTTTTAAAAAAGTATTGAAATAAGATCCCAGAATCCACTACTACAGGAGTTAGTTATCCATGTAATATTTAAAATTTGGCATTTGGCATTCAATATTTGATAGCCATCATGAGTTAGGTATTTGGAAATTTTATATTCACTGTTTCACAATCCATTTGACAACATATTCAGTGGCTGACATCCTGGCTATGCCAGCACAGACATGCCACAACACCTCATCCACACTTCAGAGAGCTTCCCCACTGCTGCTGTGCCTGCATGTGCAGAGGGTGAGGGGTAAGTGAATTTCAGTATCCTCCTCTGCCCCCAAAAGTGCCCCAAGACACCTGAAAAAACATCTCTGAGAGATGCACAACCCCCAGGGACCTATTTTCAGGTGATATTGTGGGGCACTTCTGGAGGCAAAGCAGATTGCTGGAATTTCTCCCCTGCATGCCTGTTGCTGCTCGGCTGGGGAAACTATCCACAGGGTGGCAGGAACATAGCAATAGAGGGTACAGGGATGATTGAAATGCCGGATGCTTAAGCTGGTTTCAGAAAAGGCCGATGAACAAGAGAAATTATTGCTGATGCACACTGGATAACTGAGAAAACCGAAGAATGCCAAAAAGAAGTCAATATGTGCTTCATTGACTAGAGAAAAGCCTTTGATTGCATCAACCATGTCAAGCTGTGGCATATCTTAGGAAAATGGGCATCGCAGAAAATCTCATTGTTCTCATGAGAAACCTATACACAGGACAGGAAGCTACAGTCCAGATGGAACATGGTGAAACAGTCTGGTTCCAGATCGGCAAAGGAGTAAGACAAGGCTGTACACTTTTCGTTATTTATTCAACTTATATGCTGGACATATACTGAGAGAAGCTGCATTGGAAGAAGCTGAATGTGGTTTTAAAGTTAGCGGAAGGAACATCAATAACCTGCGCTATGTTGATAACACCACACTGATAGCTGAGAATGCGGATGATCTGCAAGCTCTAGTAATGAAAGTTAAGGAGCACAGTGAAAAAATAGGACTATGACTAAATGTAAAGAAGACTAAACTAATGACTATAGGTACAGCAACTAGACTCAGAACTGATAATGAAGACATTGAAGTGGTAGATAGCTTCTGCCTTTTAGGATCGACCATCAACAGTAAAGATCCAACAGTCAAGAAATACGCCTCAGACTAGCACTTGGTAGGGTTGCAATGAAGGCCTTGGGAATGATATTTAGATGCTGTGATGTGTCTATACCTACAAAGATTAGAATCATTCAGACTATGGTTTTTCCCGTGACACACTATGGATGTGAAAGCTGGACTTGGAAGAAACAAATAGAAAAAGTATTGATGCTTTTGAACTTTGGTGCTAGAGAAGACTTTTGAAGATACCATGGACAGCCAGGAAAACAAACCAATGGATCATAGAATAAATCAATCCAGAATTTTCACTAGAGGCACAAATGACCAGGCTCAAACTATCATACTTTGGACACATTATGCAAAGACTCAGCTCACTTAAGAAGTCCATAATGCTGGGAAAAGTTGAAGGAAAGAGAAGAAGAGGACGGCCAGTAGTAAGGTAGATGGACTCAATTATGACAGCAATGAATGCACTATTGTGAGACCTTAAAGGCCAAGTTGAAGACAGATCATCCTGGAGACAGTCTATCTATGTGGTTGCTAAGAGTCGACACCCATTTGACAGCACTTGATCAATCAATCAATCAATCAATCAATCAAGTGCCAATCAGCAGAAGGTTCCATAGCTTGGTGGATCACATATATTGTATACCAAAGGTACTAGATTCAATCTCTGCCATCTTGAGCTAAAATGCTCTTTAAATATCAAGGCTAGGAAAGTCCCACCAGGATCCTTGGAGATCGACTGTCTATCTGAGTAAAAAGTACTAGGCTAAATGGACCAATGTTCTGACTCAATATAAGGCACTTTCAAATGTCTATGCATGTTCACCTTTCTTCCCCTTCTATTAGAGTGTAGTAGCAGTAGTAGTAGTAGTAGTAGCATCACACACTGTATAGTGTGTGTAGCATCACACACTATCACACATTGTATATTGAATTTTTAAGCGCCTGGTGGACAAAAGAAGCACATTTATTTCTTTGTCCATTTGTTTAGATTTCTAGGCTCCTTTTCGCCTAGTCCCCAAAGTGACATACAAAATACAATTAAAATATAATCACAGCATTAACCCTTGGTAGACGTGGGGGTAGATCGTACCCCTTTTGAAAAGAGAAAAAATAACATAAATTTGTGCTCAGTGCTCCACAACTCCATCTTTCAGGTCAGGATTCACTAAGGTTAAGTGCCCTTTGGCACCACCCGCCCCCTTTGTAATGCTGTCTAAATGTGCCCTTTTTATTAACAAGGATATTAGAATAGTGACCATTCATATTGGATTGCATGGAGAAATGAAAGAACTGTGTATTTTCAGTGCTAGGGGTCAGAGACCCCACCAAATGCTGTCATAATACTGTAAGCATGCTTCATGTCTGTAGGTGAATATACCAGAACTTGTTTCGTCCATGTCTTGTGGGAAAGAATAATAGAGGCTGAACATGCAAGATCTTCCTTTGACCTCTAGAGGAATAAGTGGATAACTCTTCTCAAGCATATCTACAAATGGACAGTCCTAATCACAGTCCATATCAAGGTGGTGTGTTCTTCCTGACAATTCACTTTCCTACAGACTAACCTTTCAAACCACTTAAGGCTGCTTTTACAACAAGAATTTATCATCCAAATATAGCAAACCCCTGCTAACTGGGAAGAGATGCACCTTTTTAACATGGTGATACTCTTATATTTAGCAGGGGGAGAGCAACTGGCCCTATCCACCCCCAGCACAGCATCCCTCCAGTGGCTGATGCTAGTGTCTATCTTAAGTTTCTTTTTAGATTGTGAGCCCTTTGAGGATAGGGAGCCATCTTATTTATTTATTTTTTTCTCTATGTAGACCGCTTTGGAAACTTTAGTTGAAAAGTGGTATATAAATATTTGTTGTTGTTGTTGCTGCTGCTGCTGCTGCTGCTGAAATAAATAGTACCCCAAGGATTAACCACCCCTGTACAAACCTGAATTTTACTAACATGTTTTTGATCATTAAAACCTGCCTTGTAAACTATCAGAACTAGTCTTTTGACGCATACTCCTTTGCATATTTCATGTTAACCCATCAGGAATTGGTACACGATCCCACTGCATCCGCAAACCTGTGAGAGAACCACCTACCCACCCAATCAACACATGTCAGCAGGAGGTCAGCTTTCTGGCACCTCACAATGAAGGGCCATCAGGCAACCCTCTTTATAGAAAGACTACGAGCCGGGTCTCATGATCAGTGAGACCCGGTTTGTCCGGGTTTGTGGGGAGAGTGGGCTAAGCCCACTCTCCCTGCAGCCGAGTTGGGCGGGAGCCCTGAGCGGCTGGATTGGCCACCCACACAACTGCCAGCTCCCTGATGGAGCCAGCAGGGGCTGGGGAGTTCGGGGGCCACATGGCCCCTGGAAGCTCCAGTATGCCCTGCGCAAGCACACAGGACATACTGGAGAGACCCCCAGAGCTGGGAGGCGGCTTTTTGCCTCCCCTCTGGGGGTCTACTTGTGAGTAGCCGTGGCGCAGAGCCGCGGCGTGGCTACTCACGATTAAAAAAACCATTTGTGGAGCCCTCACTCCGCAAACCGGTTTAAGGGGAGGGGGTTGTTTGGTGGGTTAACTGCCGAGAGGTTAACCGCCGGGTTAACTGCCTAGCCCAATTTCGGATGATCGTGGGAATAGCCTCTACTTCTGGAGAAAGTTCCCGGAAGACTTAATGAAAATAATCAACACTCCAAAAGGCTATTGGAATCACCCTGCCTAGCTGGTTAGGATGCTTGGGTAGGGAAATGCCAGTAATATCCCCAGAGAATAGCAACACGTTTCCCCAGAGAAAGACAAACTTGTCTCTCCAGAGAAACATACTTATCTCTCCAGCAAGTCAGACACAAACAAAGGTGAGGTGGCTGCATCTGCTTTCACTTACCTGCTTTCACTTTCCTGCTGTCTCTTATTCTGGCAAGAAAAGCATGGCAGAACAGTTTATTTATTTTATTTTATTTTATTTTATTACATTTTATATCCCACTTTTCCTCCGAGGAGCCCAGAGCGGTGTACTACATACTTAAGTTTCTCCTCACAACAACCCTGTGAAGTAGGTTAGGCTGAGAGAGAAGTGACTGGCCCAGAGTCACCCAGCTCGTTTCATGGCTGAGTGGGGATTTGAACTCTGGTCTCCCCAGTCCTAGTCCAGCACTCTAGCCACTACACCACTATTCGCAGAGGAGACTTTTGAATCAGAATTGGAGGGATTTAGGGACCTGGATACATCTAAAGGCTTTGTAGAGGTAGCAGACAGTAAATTGGAAGGAAGTGATGGGCATGCTGAAATGGATATGTCTGCTCATGAAGGAAGTTATGACAATAGTTGTGAAAGTGGCATGGTATGTAATTCTTCACTTACTCATGAAGCTCATTGGGTATTTGAGGGCTCTACTCTCCCATGTTGGTGTTTAATTCAGAATCACATCACATTGCCTCACATAATTCTGACATGTCCTACCGCTTGGTATACCTCTGGGGGTCATACCCATTTGAGAATTCACATTGTGGTGAACCGTATTGCTTGTGTTTTGATTATTTCACACAGCAAGTTATGTTACCATTATGTCACCTTTTGTTACAGTACATGTTATGTTTTTCTTTGGATGTTATAATGACATTTCATTTTTAAATGTGCTGGGGTACATTACACCTTGAAA
Source organism: Hemicordylus capensis (assembly GCF_027244095.1). NCBI lineage: Eukaryota > Metazoa > Chordata > Lepidosauria > Squamata > Cordylidae > Hemicordylus > Hemicordylus capensis. The sequence continues at coordinate 344,614,208 of NC_069659.1, read as the reverse complement.
GCATTTCACTTCTTGTAATGCCAATAACATTGAGGGGTGGCATATACTGTAACCCTAACCCTTCTTTGTTTCTTTATTCCTCCCCATAAACACTGGGATAGGTGTTTATGGACACCAAGAAGGTGTTGATTTTTTGCTGTGTAGTTGGTGTCATTCTTAATGCAAACCACAGGTTTTTTAAAGTGTTTCAGTCAGAGTACTTGTTACCCCAATACCAGATTGATACAGCACATTTGTGATCTCCTTGAGGAGACTACAAACTATACCACAAAACATTTGTGGACATGCTTGAAAAGAGTAAGCACTTATGTCACTGGGAATCTAGGAAATATTTTGAGTGTTCAGCCTCTATCTTCCTTTCTCACAAGACTTGGAAGGAACAGATTTTGGTCTAACCATCTACTAACATGAAGCATGCTTACAGTCTTATGACAGCATTTTGTGGGGTCTCTTTGACCACTAGTGTGGTAAGTGCATAGTTCTTTTAGTTAACAAGGAGTCCAATAGGACTCTACCACTCTGGGCTCCTTGGAGGAAGAGCAGGATATAAATGTATAAATGAATAAAACAGGGGTTGTCGATACCCCACTGTTCATATTAATAACAAGAAGTCCTGGTAAGAACTAATCTGCCTATTTTCCTTTCACTATAATCTTAATTGATAATTACCATCTTCACAAGTTAGCCCACTTCTTCCTCAAACGTTCACACCCATCCACACACTCACACACCATCTTGAACTGGAGTGGATGACATCATCCCAAACTATGCCATTGAAGTGCCCCTCTGTGTCCCTACAGCTGTTTCACATTTTGTTCATATTGGTGAGGCAGCTCACAAGCTAGTGCTCCACTTGTGCCTCAAATGTTCACACATCTGTCATCTTGAATTGGTGTGACTGACATAATCACTAACTATGCTATTGAGACATCCCTATGTGTCCCTACAGCTGTACCGAACTTGGTTCAAATCAGTCCAGGCATTGCAAAGTTGATGGATGGACACACACACACACCTCTGGGTGATCTCATAATCTTACTTTCCTTAAGGAAAGTAAGTTAAAAGACAAATTTCAGATATTACAAAGGAGTGTGTGTGTGGGGGTGTTTGTTTGTTTGTTTGTTTGTTTAGATTCGTATACTGCTCTTCCAAAATGGCTCAGAATGGATTAAACCCAACAGGGTACTTTACCTACTCAGGTTGATCCTGATCTGCAATGGAATTGCAGAACACTGAACAGACAGTTATATGAATTTTTAACTTTTCAAATAGGGTATATTCAACCCCATTTTCCAATTGTTAGGTCTCTGATTTTACTGTATTAACCATTAATATAATGAAATCAGAAACCAAGAGGCTACAATACTGTGGACGGACACTTTCAAGCCCCACTGAACACAATGGTAATGAGTACATTTACTGAACACACATACATAGGCTTGAGCTGCAAGCTATTTTAATTCTGTATTATTGTTCCACAAATATATAATATGATATATGTTATTCGTCATTGTCAGTAAGTAGGCTGAGAGCTGGTCTTGTGGTAGCAAGCATGACTTGTCACCTTAGCTAAGCAGGGTCCACCCTGGTTGCATATGAAAGGGAGACTAGAGGTGTGAGCACTGCAAGATATTCCCCTTGGGGGATGAAGCCACTCTGGGAAGAACATCTAGGCTCCAAGTTCCCTCCCTGACAGCATCTCCAAGATAGGGCTGAGAGAGATTCCTGCCTGCAACCTTGGAAAAGCCGCTGCCAGTCTGTGTAGAAAATACTGAGTGAGATGGACCTATGGTCTGACTCAGTATATGGCAGCTTCCTATAAGAGTACAAGTCAGGCTCAAATAGAATTTCAAAATACCACTGGTTATTATTAACAGAGGAACAAAATTATTATATTATTTACCAAAGCACCCAAGTGCAAGAAATAAATATTTATTTTTGTTGTTTGCATGTGGACACAACCGGTTGAATATTTCCAAGGTACCATTGTCCGATTAGTATGGACATTAATAATATTTTGACATACATTCTAAAAATTTTGTGCAGTGTTAATATTTTGAATGCTGTTTACAGCAAGGAAGGATTAATCAAGATACCTTTTCTCAGAAGTTCTTAGTACTGACCTCTTTCCAGAGCATTCAGCACATCCCTGTAACACCTCTCTAGGTATGATAGTATCAATGTGCTGATGGAGAAGAGTGGTTTTAAATTATATTGTCAAATGTTTGGTTTTTGGATTAGGGGCTTGGAATCTGACCACACTGCTGAAACTGGTTTCAGTGTTTGTATTACGCTCAGTAAATATTTTTATATATACCATAAGAACCTCTTCAAAGTGAACTAGTTTTAGTACTAAGAACAGGACATTTGAGAGAACCAATAGGGTTGGAAATTTCTTTACTGAACAATGTTTTGCTGGCCCTGTTCCTACACTTTCAGTGACGGTCTGACAAACAAAAATTAAGCTGGTGGTGTTTTCCCCATCTCTCTTTTCAGGTCAGGAAATACTTCAGCTGTTAGTTGCCTCATCTCCAGCACATAAGCTGGGTTTGTTGGGGGTGGGGAGGTGAACAGTTTGAGTATGTGCAGCCCCTGAGGTGCACCTAGATAATTCTGGAGCCTGAACTTAAAGGCCTTTGGAGGTTCCCTTCTCCTGCAAAGTGAGCATTATCATGCTCAGCCGGGTGACCACATCACCCACAACAGGGGATGCCTTATACTGCTGCCTCTTGTGGCAAGTCATTGCACTGCAACAGCCTTGCGGAGGCATGCCCCTGAATGTCACGTGCTAGGCAATGCCAGTGAGAGGGGGCAATTGCCCCCTTTCCCCAGTTTATGGGCTTCCCTGATGCACCTGGTTGGCCATTGCGTGAGGCAGGTGCAAGACTGGATGGGCCTTTGCTTGATCCAGCAGGGTGTGTCTTATGACCAGAGGCATTATGGGAAATAATGGCTGATGATGCCAGCTGCAAGAAGAGGCCAAGTGCTACCAGTACTGCTTCTGCCAGCGCATACAAAGGTGCAGTATAGCCTGTAAAGTGCGCGCATACACACACACACACACACACACACGGTTGCTACTACCAAACAGCAGAATGCAGTCTCCTTCACATTTCTCATTCACTCCTGAAATGCCTCCTGTTTCATTTCTCTCATCTTAAACCTAGTATTTCATCAAAATTGCTTCCAGGAGAGTTTTTGGATCTGCTCTGTTCCATGTGGTAATTTGTATACTGGGTTCTAAAGAATATCAACTTTCATTTCATTTTTTTAAAAAATCAAGTTGCAGAGCTCCATCTGGAGACAAGTAGGCAAATATATGTGGGGAAAGTCCTAGATTTTGAAGGGGTGGATCTTCCATGTCCTGCATTACTATCTGACTCTCTTTCACGAAAGTCCATATTATTCTCCTTTTTTTAACAGACCTTCCATAAGTATGCCTCTCTTTTCAAAGAAAATATGAAATACTAAATTAGTCATGCAAATTTGAGCAAGCTTATATAGTTTAATATATTTATTGCGTCTACCACAGAACCAAATGAAGAGCCTCATTTCCCTCACAGCTTAGCTGTGCCCAAATGCAAATATTCTGTGTTGTGCTACCAGCTCACCTTGGCCCTAAAACAAATTAAGCTGGTTTATAACTGCTGTTGGATAGAAATAATAGTGTATGTGAAGAAGTTAATAAATTCATTTTGATATTGAGGTAGTCGTCTCTATGTTAGCAGATAAAAGCTACTTGGAGTTGATGCTGCTGAATTTACAGGTTTTGAAAAGAATCCTAATTTAGATTATTTGGAGTAAGCAACTATAGTTGTAATATACTGCCAAGATCAGATAGGATAACAGGATATGTTAACAGGATATGCTTTTGTCAAATAAAACCTGATCTCTGACTTCTTAAATTGCCCCCAAATTAGGGATTCAAATCCTGTATGAGGCAGATGTGGAGCGCCAGATGCAATGTCTAGGTAAGCATTATCTTTGAGAGCTAAGAAAAATACAAAAAGAAAAAACATCATTGGGGCCATTCACATGACTATTAAAAAAATTTTAAAGCACACCTCCTGCCTTAGTTGTTGACAGCAAGGCTTAAATTGAAATCTTTGATTATCCTTATGATCATCACAAAAAATATCGGGCAGCATCCAGACTAAATGTTTCATGCATGCTATTAATTTTGCCAGTGTCCCCTTCCCTCTGCTGCCAAGAAATATGTCTCTGAGGGTCCCCCAGCCTTCGGGGACACATTTTCAGGAGGCATCAGAAACAGTAGAGGGAAGGGAGGATTGGCACAAATCATCACAATGTGAAATATTCTAATGTGAAGGCAGCATTATCTGTCTATCCATATATTGCTATATAATCAATGCTATCCCTGTTTTACTCTGTTTTTTCTTTATGTTTTACTCTGGGGGTTTTTTTACCTCTTACCTTCCGGTTTGTTTGTTTTTCTTTTTCTTTTCCCTTATTGTCTGTGCCATACCACTTTTTCCACAGTTGGAAAGGTTGTAGTGGCATGTAACATTGCCATAATATGACCTCAAAAACAGTGATGCATCAGCTGGTAATCTCCCAGCTTCATTATTGCAATGCACTCTACGTGGGGCTGCCTTTGTACATAGTCCAGAAACTTCAGTTAGTTCAGAATGCTGAAGCCAGATTGGTCTCTGGGGCAACTCAGAGAGACCACATTTTGCCTGTTTTGAAACAGTTACACTGGCTGCCCTGAACGGCTTGGGTCCGAGTTATCTTAGAGAGCGCCTTTTTCTACATGATCCCCACCACACATTAAGGTCATCTGAGGAGGTCCATCTCCAGTTACCACCAGTTCGTTTGGTTGGCGACTCAGAGGCGGGCCTTCTCTGTAGCTGCTCCTGGGCTGTGCAATGCACTTCTGGAAGAAATCTGCAAACTGAATTCTTTATTGACCTTCAGGAGAGCCCTTAAAACCTATCTGTTTGGCCTGGCCTTCCAGGGTTTTAAATTAGTTTTAATTGTTTTAATGCTATAACCTGGTTTTCAGGGTTTTTTTAATTGTTCTGGATGTTTAATTGTTTTTTATGATGTTTTAATCGTTAATTGATGTTTTATATTGTTTATATTTTTGTTTTAACTGTTATTGTTTTTAATGGTTTTGTTTTAATTGTAAACCGCCCTGAGCCATTTTGGAAGGGCAGTATAAAAATCAAATAAATAAATAAATAGATAAATAATAAGTATCATTTTCCATAAGTAGAAAGAGATGGGGGATCGGGGAGCAGCTAACTGTGAGTCTAGCAATTGTGCCAGTATCCGTGTTGTTTTGCTTTGACATTAACTTTTGATGGCATCTCCTCAGTAAAGCACAGCTCAAAGGGAAGGCTGGCTTTTCTTCCCAAGGGGATGCAAGCAGACCAGCAGATTGTACTGTACATATCTTATTAGGTTGCAGGGGTACTTGTTTCCTTGGCAGTAGGCTAAGGCAGTATACTGGGAGCACATAAAGGGTTAAAACATTGCCGCACACATTAAGCATATGTTTCAAGCCAGCAGGGTGCCAGTCTAAGATGTCCTCAAAGCCTAATTTGATAGATATTATGCCATATGCTGCTGCAAGCCATTAGTAATGAAGAAAGTAAAAATTTTATGGATGAGCAAAATAGGAGCTCTTATGGATGGAGTGTTTTTAAATCAGGTTTATAATTTACCCAGCGTCAGACCACATGTAGAGTGCATTACTCAATTGAACTTGCAAACAGATAAGAAAGCAGTTTCTTCTAATAAGCACTTCAACTTATTGGCTCTACAATTACTTGAACCAAATTATCAGCAGCTGCTGCCTATTTGGGGGATTTATCTTAGACAAGGAGATACATTAGTTTCTAATCAACAAACCATTCAAGGGCTCTATAAATTTTTTTAGTCTTAACCCCCTGCATTTATTTAGAATTAATCTGAAATATCTAATATCTCTTTTTTTATTATTATGCTCAGCTTCTTCTTCTTCTTCTTTTTAACTTTTTCTGTGCTTAAAATATGGGATGCTTGTAATTTGGGGATGAAATGAATAGCAAAGTCTGTGTTCTGTCACTATCACTGCGTCCTTAATCTTAGCTTTGCTAAACTCAGCCATTATTTAAGAATTTAGATCTGGAAAATGCCCAGTTTTTTTAATTCTCAGGACAGTTGGCCATATTTCTGTGTCTCAGGAAATGCATGCTTGTTAGCTTGTTTTTTGACTTCTACATATAACTAGTTTTGGAAAGCACACTGCACCTATAGCCTGTCAGTTGTGGGAGCTGCAGATGTCTTCCAGGCAGCTTGCACCTCTGTTGTAGAAAAAACTATTTTCCCTAGTAACAAAACTGCACATTGTGGTTTCTGGGAAAACACACTTTGCTCATCATCTGGCTAACAAAAATTTCTTCCAGTAAGGGGTGGACAACATTATGATGGGACTGATAGACACCCCTAATGGGCAGTGTGTGTGGGGAGGGGGGAAATCCCTTATGCCAAAAGGCAAAACCCCTTTATGTACACACAACTTCAAATAGGATTTTTAAAGATTTCTCTTAGTTCTTTATCATTCATTCATTCATTCATTCAATTTCTCTAAACAATAAAGGGGGGCTCTCTTGTCCCCCTTTACTAATCGTAAAAGCTTTAGCCCAAATTTTATTTTATATCTCCTTGCTTGTTAGCTGTCTTGAATGGAAAGAAAAAGAAGTTGGGGCAGAAATATCATTAATCAGTTGTTCTACCTCTTCTCTTGCAGCAATAGCCTGCCATGAGTGTGTTCTATTTATTCATTTTTCCTTGAAGAACGTGTACTTCTCCTCTCTAGCAATGAACTAAATTTTTCTCATGTGTTTTTTAAAAAAGCATGGGGCAGAAGTGTTTGATTATCTATAATGTATTGCTTTGAGTGATCAACTGAATATGGATTATGCACCTGTGTAGAGCCATGTCCAGGAACATTGCAGACTTCAAAGCAGGGAGTTGGTGCTCTTGACCCTTCCCTTGTGAACCAGTTTTTGACCACATGTGCCTGTCTCAACGATTGGGCAAGAACCTTCCTGCTCATTGGTTCACCTCAACTGCACCAGGTATCAACCTAGTACAGGTAAGTATGTGTTCTCAAACCATGCTCTAGGACCAATTGTACTTGATAAATTTCACACTTTGTAAGCAAAAATCCACTTTGTGTTTGGAACCTAGGGAGCTGCCTCTACCGAGCCAGACCACTGGTCTATCTAGTTCAATATTGTCTACACTGAATGGCAGCAGCTCTCCAAGGCAGGAGTTTTTCCCAGCCCAACCTGGAGATGCTGCTAGGGATTGAAACTGGGATCTTCTGCATCATACATGCAAAACAGATGCTCTATTACTGACTCCCAGTATTACTGAGGTCCCAGCCTCACAGCTGCCTTATACCAACTCAGTCCATTGGTCCATCAGGGTCAGTATTGTCTACACTGACTGGCAGTGCTCTCCAAGGTTTCAGGCAGGAATTTTCCCCAGTCCTGCTAGGTGATGTCAAGGATTGAACCTGGACTGCAGAGGCCACAACGAAGAATATGAGGCGATTCTCACAATCAGTGGAATGCGGGCTAAGGGAGGTTGCAGGCAAGTCCGGTTTCCTCAAAGCAGGTAACCCACTTAAATACCCCTCCCCTTAGCCCAGGTTAGTGGAGTGAGCACTCTGCTAACCCGGGTTTTCCAATCGTGTGTTGCTGTGCCATGGCAACACATAAGGAGACCCCCGTCAAGAGGCTGCAAGCAGCCTCCTGGGCTTGGGGGTCTCTCCTGCATGCCCTGCGAACTTGCATGGGACATCCTGGAACTTCTGGGGGCTGTGCGGCCCCCGATCCACGCAGCCCCTGCCGGTTCCATGACAGAGCCGGCAGTTTTGTGGGCAGCCAATCTGGCGGCCCATGCTGTAGCTTTGATCATCTGTGGGGAGAGCGGGCTAAACCCTCTCTGGCTGGTCTTACTGAGCGTGAGACTCACCTCTAGGTCTTTTTCTGCAGCTCTCAGCTGACTGAACTTTCCCTTCCTATCATCTCTCTGCTTCTTCTCACCTTCTATCCTTAACTGTGTCAGATTATAGAAGGGTGAATATACAATGTTTCTGTTTTTCAAAGCCCCTGCATATGGAAAGCAGGTCTGTCAAGGAGTAAGGTTCAGCATAAATTTTGCTTTGACATACTAGTTTTCCAAGTTTGGATTGATTGATTGATTTAATTAATTAATTGTGGGGGAGCATTCAAGCACACAGTCCCCAATGAGTAGTCTGAAGTGGTTCCATTCAGGAAGAGAGGAACTATGTGATATTTCTGCACATTCTTCTGGAATTTAGTGAAGGAGGAGCCTTCTTCTAAGGACTTGTAGGCAAAAGAAAAATGGTCAAGGGATCATTATGGATACTCCCCTATCCACATTTTTTCAGGCAAGTAAGAAATGAAAATTTCTCTTTCTCACTATTAGATGCTAGAGCCACCAACCTCAGATTGTCAAAGTTCAAAAAACTAACCCACTCATATTCATTCAGCTGAACCTGCTATTTTACTAATTATCCTTCCCTCTTTCAAAATGATCTTTCACAGCTGGGAGAAATCTAACCCTCTCAGGACCCAATCAGATGCTTACATCAATTTGTCTAATTGATGCCAGGCTTAATATACCTCTTAATTATGACTGCAAACACTTTGTTAAGATAAATCAAACCTAATGCATAACAAAATTCCTTCTCTAATCATTTTTAGAACATATTTTATCATGAATATAGCACTTTTAGTGTGTTTCACCTTTTTGTTGACCTGCCCCACAGCTACCTTGTGAGATGGGCCATTAAGACTTCCCATTTTCTACAAATTGGGAATTGAAACTGAGAGATGGCAACTTTGTCGATGTCACCTAAGTTGATACAGGTATGTACTTTTGCCTGCCACTTGAAATTGTAAGCGAAAGCAGAACTCCAAGGTGAATCTACTGGAGCTTTTTCAGACGGAAACTTTACTGTGACTTTACTTTAGGAGGGTGGGTATGCATTCACATATCAGCCAGATTTACCCCAAAATCTACATGATATTTCAGAGAGCACTTTACACACTATTTGGGTTTTTTCCTCCGTATTAGAACCTAGCCCGATTTATGTCCAAAGTAAAAAAATCCTCTTTTTGCCCCAGAGTATGTTATGCCCCAAACTCACAGTAAAACCTCGCAGTAAACTCACAGTAAAGGCTGCTGTCTGAAAAGCCTCCCGGTAAGTAAACATGCTAGACTGCTGGTTCAAGAATCATGTACTTGCAAGACAATTTACTTACATTTAAGCACCCCAGCCTGACAATTTAAGTGCAAATATTCCTGTGAAAACCTGGTCATGTATGAACTGTAAATATGCATAGACCAACACAATTTCTCAGTAATTGATCAGGAACATTATCCCTGAAAACATGTAGACTAATGCAGTAATGTGGAATGACTTATCTGCAAGTTGATTTCTAAAGAGGCAAGTGCCCTAGCCTAAAATACTGATACTCTAAGGCCTGGTTCACAAAATCATTTGAATCTAGGTTTAATGTGGGTTACCAACATTAGCATGACTGCATGAACCCATTCCAAAATTGTTTATGGCTCAAAATGAATCTGAGATTCCCACGCGCAGCGTCAACTTCCGGTCACTTCTGGCCCAAGGAGGCACCAGGGCAGGAAGGAGGTATGCTGCCGCCCTGCCAGACCATTTTAAAAGGCAGCACCCAGTTGGGGAAATGCGGCAGGAGGGGTAAGAGCACCTCCCCTGTCCTTAAAGAGATTCCCCCACCTTTGAACCTCTGAACTGAACTGAACCTTTTGAACTGGTTCGGAGGCCCATAAAGGGCCTCTGAACCAGTTCCATGCATATCCCTCATGGAAAACAGTGTACAATATCAATCATATTAAATCAAACTAAAAAGTCTGGGCAAATAAGAATTAATTCACCGGCTACCATCAAGAAACCAGAGTCAGTGCCAGGCCAATCTACCTGGGGAGTATATTCCAAAGACAGGGTGCCACAACTGAGAACACCCTTTGATGGCTTACCACCCACATCACCTCTTCTAGCTGGGGTACCCATGGAAGAGCCTCTGAAGAGAAAGGAAAATCTGAACATATGTGCATTTCCATTCTCAGATGGTTCTGGGGTGAGACAATCTTTACCCTCGGGAGGTACCTCCTCTTGGTTGACAGGAAGGTATTTTCTACTTAGACCTAGCAGTGCAGTAAACAACAGAGCTGCTAGGAAATATGGTCTGGCAGCACAGAAGCAGCAAGTAAGGAGCAAGAAATTTAGTCTGGACTAGGGATGTGCCCAAATCGGTTTGGCGCCTCCTTTGGGAAGTGCCGAACTGGCTCTGGCACCTGTAGCTGAACCGGTTCAGCAGGGTGGGGAGCAGTTCCTTTAAGAAACAGATAAGCAGGTCCTTAGCTGTTCTGCTGCCACCGCGCTGCTTTTCCAGGCGTGCCGCTCATTCAAGCAAAAGCTGTGCGTGGTTGTGGCACTGTTCCCTGCAACCTGAGCACACAGTACTGGCTGCAACGAACAGCACCACAGCAGCATGTGGCCTTTGCTAGAGCGAGCACCATGCCTGGAAAAGTGGTGGGGCAGCAACAAAGCAGGGAAGGACCTGCTTACCTGCTTCTTATGAGAACTGCTCCCTGCCCCACCCATGCCTGCACGAGCCAACCGTGCACATCCCTAGTCCGGACCAAGAATGAGTTACTGAGGGATACAGCAGTTGTCATATTTTGCTTAAATTTTTTTTTTAAATTAGCTTGTGGCAGTGGCTTGGCACAACATTATAGTGTTAAAGGTGAGTCTTCTGCCCCTAAAGCCTCCTGTGCCTTTACCTTCAAAGCCCAAGTGAGCCTCCCATTGTTTTCACTGCTTGGGCATGGATGCCTAAGAATTATCCACTTGCTGCTAATGATACAGAGATCTCTGAAGTAAAAATAAATAAATCACAGCTTAACCATTGCCTTTGAGCAGTAGAGCAACAGATTTTCCACACCTTCCCCCTTGCAAAGTGGGAGGGGGTTGTTGTGCTCAACGTTCATGTGGTAGCTGTTAGCTACAAATTTATTTATTTATTTATTTATTTATTTATATTGTTGCATTTATATACCGCCTTTCATTAAAAACAATCACAAGGCGGTTTACAAAAGTTAAAAAACATACAATAAAATGACAATAAAAGTATTAAGCTAAAAATATAAAAACAAACCAAATTTAAAATCTATAAAATGCAAGCATAAAAACGATACACAGATAAAAACACATAGAAGCCGCAATAAAAACAATTATGTAAAAGCCTGGATAAAAGGCCAAGATTTAACAAGCTTTCTAAAAGCTGTAATGGAGTCCGAGGAGTGAATAGCCACTGGGAGAGCATTCCAGAGTCTGGGGGCAGCAACAGAGAAGGCCCTGTCCTGAGCGCACGACAGCCGGGCCTCCCTCATTATTGGCACCCGGAGCAGAGACCCCTCAGATGTCCTCATCAAGCAGGCAGCAACCCTTGGGAGCAGGCTTTCACAAGCACGCAACAGAAATGAACAGAAAGTGAGGGAACAACACTTCGAAATGATAGATTGCTGCTCTGATGTGATGGATCTGTTTCTTTCATGTGGATTTGGAAATATGGCTGATGGGTTTGTTAGCTTGTTGAGCAAATGAACAAGCCTTGTATAAGAGAATGCTTGCTTTCAGAAACTGGAAAAAGCCCTAATAATTTCAACTGTATTTGAGACAGCTCTGAATGATGCCAAATTAATGAGCTTGGATACAGGGAGCACAGTTCCAGTTATAGATCCTCTGCAGACAGTTTCAATGATAATGCAGATAAATATTTATAGGCAAAAGTAAATAAAAACTCACACTCACCAAATTCAAAGCTCAACAAACGTGTGTTTTCACTGTGGCTCTACATTGCAAGCAACACTAAATGTCCTTCAAAGGCAGTACAGTGAAGTAACTTTTTAAAAAAGGGATGCTTTGCCAATGTATGCCGTATCAAACATGCCAACCAACAAGTACCAGCAGTTCAAGTACCAGATGCCACAGTTTTGAGTGTGGACAGAATTAGCCCCACATATTTCAGGAGGAAGAATAAGTGTATAGTTATTATAAATATATAAATAGCCATTTTATGTCTTTATTTATATCTATGTAAACCACTTTGGGAACTTGTTGAAAAGCGGTTTATAAATGTTCATCATATTTGTATACTCGTTTATATCCAGAGAGCTTACAGAATGAGTACAATTGAACTAGCGCAAGATGTTAGCTTCGTTGTGCAAATAAAAATAAAAATATCCCCAGAGAATTGCAGAATTGCACTAAAACAGCCTTGTACAAATGTCCCCATTAAAACAAATGATTAAAACTGTGACACGCCATAGTTGCCCAACTATTGTGCAACAACTAACATGCTTGGAGTGATGTAATACTCGTCTGGAGTGCAAACTCCAAACTTAGTACAAGTAGCTAGTGCAACAGTTGTGGATGTCAGCCACTGTTAAGGGTTGTTGCCACAGTATCAGGAAAGTGTCAGGCTATTAAACTAATAATGCACACTAGTCCACAAGTTTGTATTGTTAAAGGCAGCCAGCCTGAACCTCCATTTATCTATACACAGTCATGATTTGCCTCCGAGCATGGGAACACAATCCTCATGATCTGGCCTGTGTAGTGTCCCGGGGGTGGAGGTTGGGGTGGGGACATGATTCAAAGTACTGATATTGGCCATGAACAAAAGACCAAGAATACCCTGGGCTTATAAAGCTATTGAGATTAATTTGGCTTTCCTGTTCTGGGGAGGACCAAAATCTGGCAACAGAGAGAACTGTGGATGTCTTCAGGGAGTGCTCAACATCAGCATACCTTCATCCTTTTGCAGAAGCTAACCATATTCCAGACAGATTGTCTGGAAATTGCCAGTCGTCAATGAAGGAGAGCGCACCCGCCTTAAACCAAATCAAGCCTTTTGATATCGGTCATTGTGGGTCAGTTCAACATGGGCATCTGCCTATCACTGATTCTTGCCATTTTAAAATTTTATTGATTTTTACAATATCTTAACAATCAAGGTACACTTAATTAAGTAAATGTTGACTTCCCGCTTACCAGCACGGTTCTTGTTAACTATACATATAAGCCATTGCTATAATATTACAAAACATATATACTCCACCTTACAATTCAATTTTACCCTACCCCAACCTGCTGTGATACTAAATTTCAAACCCTGCTGAAAGGTCCATGTTAGAAAAATAGTTCTTTAAGTAAAGTAAGAAAGGTTCCCAATCTTCTTTAAAACATTCCAAGTTTTCGTCCCTTATAAGTGTTGTAAGTTTTGCCTATCACTGATTCTTGGGCAAAGAATCTGTTTAAAGTATTCCTTCTTTTCCCTCAATGTGTGGTTCCTCTGTGTGTGTGTGTGTGTGTGTGTGTGTGTGTGTGTGTGTGCGCGTGTGCGCCAACCTCTGCAACATACATGCTTCCCTCCCAATTCTATGGACACATCCATGCATCCCAAGTCACATAGACTATGGTCAGATGATTCCTAGCAGTCTCTCCCTTGAATTTGTTTCTGCTGGGGGTTAATGGCCCTAAGTTACCATCCACTGCACTAGAGTTCTCACTGACTTGGTCTCTTTTTCCCTTCCCTATAACTTCCATCAGGAGTGGGTCAGCATTAGTTCCATGCTTGTGTTCTGAACTACTATGACCCTCCAGCCCTCCTCAAAATCTCCAGTTTACCCACTTCATGGCAAAGTCTATCCTACTTCCACACAGAGAAGGATGAGCAGCAAACTTGAAATTAGGGGTGAGCACAGAACCATTCTTAGTGGTTCGGTTAGAATTTGAGCCGAATTGTAACTGAACCACTAGTCCACAAACCAGTTCCTTAGAACCAGCCAGCGGTTCAGTTTGTGCAGTTGAACTGGGTCGAACGGGTTCAGCCCGGTTCCGGTGGCTATGCTTATAAAGGAGAATTCCCCTTTACAAGCAAAGGGGTTTCCTAACTCTAAAGGGGTTGAAAGGGCAGGTGGGCAAGAGGGCACCTAACCAGTGGTGCGGTGACGGCGGCTCCTCTAGGCTCCACTGGCACTTCCCCCTAGCAGCGCAGGTCAGCGGTGGCCTACACTGGTGGGAGGGGGGGTGCCAGCAGGGCTTAGAGGAGCTGCCATTGAGAACCAGTTTGATCTGAACCAGGCCTGGTTGGATTCGAACTCGGAACAGCGCCCTTTTTGGGAGGCTGGGCCAGTTTGAGTTTGAATCAGTTGAACCAGGTTCAATTAGAACCGGGTCTGCACAGCCCTACTTGAAATCAACACTCACCAGCTACAGCAAATTTAGGAAAAGCATATTGACTGTAACTTTGTCTATCATCCCTACTTATCTATGAATCACCCCCAGAAGTAACTTTACTTTGTCTGTCATCCCCAACTCTATCTCCTGTTCTGCTCTGTGCTAGGATCCCCTCAGGCTTGCATTTATTAGATCTCTATGCTCTGCTCAAGGAGCAGCATCTTGTAGTTAGGATTCTCTGTCATTGGTCTCCAGGGAGATAGCCAACCTCCACTTTTACTTGTGTGCATCCATCTTTAATAAACTTACTTTTTGTTTTTGAAGAAATCCGGTCCTTACTCTGTTATTTCCTTTTGGGTACTGTAACTCTTACCTGCCTTTACCCACACCAACTATTAAAAAAATAAACATCATTGCTATGTGTACGTTTGCCCCAATCAGAGCGATATAAGCATAGTCACAGGATGCAATAACAACACCTGAACAAACATGGTAACACTATACTACCCAACTCAGCCTGCTTGCATTGCTTTAGAAATATGCCACTTACTAAACCAAAATGACATTTGATACACTTTAAAAACACACACACACACACAACCCAGAATTCCTGCTGCATGCTCTGTTCTTGCAGAGTTCTTCATCATGGCACTCTTATCCTTGGCAGAGATGTACGTTTTCCAGTAAACCTCATGGATACATTGCTTTTGCACAGCTATACACTGCTGCTGTAATGTAAATACCAATCTCAGCTGCGACTAAGGTCCATTTTGTTGTGCACATAGGCTTGTTCACAAAATTAAGATGCACCAAGATGTGCCACCTCTCTGGCAGAAGTTACAGTGCTTACATTCTCAGTCAGGGATGCTGTATTGGAAGTGCTCAAGATATTACTGAAGCACTGGGTTGTGGGCAGCCACCAGAAGGTAGGTCAAAGTGCAAAGTTAGGACAAGGAGGGTCCAGCAGGGGACTAGGAGTGAGAGAGAGTCAACCAGGGATTGAGGTCAGGAAGGAAGTCAAGAATCAACACTGAAGCCAAGGTGCAAAGCCAAGTGGACAACAGGAACCAATAGGGAAAGACAAGCCAAAAGTCAGAGCCAAAGCCAGAGGTCAAGCAAAACAGACAAATGGGAACAAGGAGCAGAAGATAAGCCAAAAGTTTAGTCTGATACTCCTTGTTTCCATCCAAGAGCCAAAGCCAGGGTCAAATCAAACAAACAAGCATGAACCAGGAGAGGAAGATGAGTCAAAAGTCAGAGCCAAAAACAGGAGTCAAAGAAGCAAACAGGGAATAGAAGTCAAACCAAAACTAAAACCACAGACTAAGAGCAAGCTGAGCAGGAACCAGGTTCAGAAAATACAACATGAAACCTTGATACTAGAAGTAAGCCTGAGTTCAGATAAAGATCCTTTTCTATCCTCCCTGTCCCAGAAGGATCCAATGAACAGCTTGGCTGGGCAGGGTCAGACTACGACCTGAGAATATCATGCTCTGGTCATGTTTGTGTAGTTCAGCTGGCTGCCACATGGGGCAGTAGTGTTCTCAGATTCATAGCCTTAACAGAGGTACATCCTAACAAAGAGATTGATTCTTCTGAATAGGTTTCACCAATAGTGGCAGTAAAGAAGAAGGATGGAGGCATTCAACCTAGCGTTGATTTAAGAGAACAAAATAAAACCTCTATGATGGATAGCCATGCCCTTTCATACATAAAATAAATATTTACGGAACTCTGTGCTGACACGTTATCTACCCTTGATCTGCAGTGTAAATTCAAGTGTTGTTGCATGGAGACAACAGAAACCTCATGGCACTTATGATACATGATGGACTCTTCATTTAAAACATGGTCCATATGGACTTGTGTCAGAACTCAGCACTTTTCAAAGGATATCTCTAATCCTCAGGACCCAACATGGAGTCCAACATTATTGGAATGATATTGTATCTGGGAAGACTCATGAAGAGCATGAATGTAATCTATTCTAAACTACATCACTGCAGCAGGTCTGAAACTTAGCTTAGCCAAATGCAAATTCAGGCAAAAATAACTCTCTTATTTCGGGCAGGGGATATGATTTCAACAACTGACCTAAAGTGTGATCCAGACTAGGGATGTGCAAACAGGTTCGATGTTGAACTTGTTCGACATCAAACAGATTCGGTTCGAACATTCGGGGTCAAACCAAACCATCCCCTGTTTGGTCCGACCCCAGACAGAACACCCCACAACCATTCAGCAGGGGGGTTTGATTTTTAAATTATTTTTTATTTTAAATTTACTTAGCCCCTCTGGATGAGTTGTTGGAGGTGGTGGGGAGGATCCCTGGAGGTTCCCCGTCCCCCAGCCAGTTTCACTTGATGTCTATACCGGCCATCCAGTCAGCTCTTTGGCCCATTGGGGCCTTCCCTCTCCAGTGCAGTGGCCATTTTGGAGGCTGCCGCACCTCCAAAATGGCCGATGCACCAGAGGGGGGAGGCCCAAATGGGCCGAAGAGCTGGCCAGCTGGTATGGGCATCAAGAGAGGCTGGGAACTCTTACCTGCTCTTTGTTTTATTTGTGGGAGGGGGAACCTCCACGGACCACCACCACCAACCCGCACACACACACATCCCGTTTCCAACAACTCCCCTGGAGGGAGTAAGTAAAACAAAAATAATTATTTTTTTAAGAAATGTTCACAAAAACCCCACCCGGACTGAACCAAACCGGCGGGGGGGGGGGGTTGAGGGGGTGCCAGACCGAACTGGCCCAGTTTGGTCTCTAACCGAAATGGTCAAAGCGGTTCCGTGCACACCCCTAATCCAGACCATTAAGCAATTTCCTCCAAGTGACCTACAACCCTGTGTTCCTTCTTGGGCCTTACCTTGTGGTATACAAAATTAATTCCAAACTACATTTCTGTCATTAAGACACTTAGAGAACTATTACAGAGGAGCTCAAGCATGGTTTGGACAGCTACTGCACAAACTAATTTTAATACTGTGTGAAACGTGATGGTTAATAGCCCTACCCATGAACTGTTCAATCTCCCACTGGTGAAAGGGAGGCTCTTTTTTCTTCCTCCTCCTCCTCCTCTCCCTCCCACTTGCCTGACCTTCTGCAGCAAAACCCGCCCCCCTCCCATTGCACATGTGCCACATTTTTCAGCATGCACAACATTTGTCTGGATGTCAGTCAATGTTTACATATTTGCTTGATGAGTTAATTCAGAACTGACGAGATGAATATCACACATCACAGAATTACAATACAATCTTGCAGATGGATAGTACTTCAAGACTAGATAATTTCATAAATGATCTAGTTTAAACTGAGACAATGCACAAATAATTCCTATGTCTGACAGCTATTTGTTCAATCTCAGCTGAAAAACACAGATGACATTCATAGATAGAAAAACTGAGGTAAATATATGAATGGATTTGATGAGTAATATAGCATATGAAAGATATCCCAATGTTTGAGCTTCAGATACTTCCACTAGCCTCAAAGGGGGAAAACAAACACTGATCCATGTTAAGATATTTCCCATCTCATTAATATTCTATTATGTGCAATCTGTATTCGAGTTTCTTTTCCAGTTAATGTCACAAAGTGCATGGCCATGGTATATTTGTGGTTTGGCCAATAACACAAAGGATGAGGTTTTTGAAAACTCTATGAGGTAACATCAAGCAGTTGACTGGGTTTCTGCAATATAGATCACTGCATCCAAGAGCAGTGAACCAGAAGACAGCCTGATCATAGGCTGACAAGCTCCAGCTAATTAAGTAGTCATCGTTGATCAGTCTTCCAGAAGTCAATATTCTCAAGTAGGCTTAAACATGCAATGTAATCAGTGTAGCTACTAAAAGACCTTGAGACAATGAAGGAATAAAGCATATGCTGAGAAATACAGATTTAAGGCAGTGGGAAGGTTTCCACAGAAAAAAAGTTTATTGTAAGGTCGATATGTAATGTGATTTTTAAAAATATGAATATTTTATTTATTTATTCATTTATTCATTCATTCATTTGATTTTTATACCGCCCTTCCAAAATGGCTCAGGGCGGTTTTTCCAAAGGTATTAAAGCCAGTGTTGAAGAATTTGCTTCCATGGGCACAGCTTCTATACATTGGCTTCATCTGAAAGCAATCAATTGTCCACTGTTAGGGTTCCTCCTGGGTCACATAGGATACCATTTAAGGACATCACCTCTGACATGTCACAAGTGCTGTAGTTACAGAAATCAAACATGACTCTAGCCTGGGATCATGATCAGGGACCCACAAATTTAGGCTTAGCGTACTAGCCAGTCATTGTTTGTGGGTACCATCATTCTTCTCTCTTCCTTCAGATCCTTTTCTGGTACACAGGCAGAAGGCTTAGGAGAGAAGGGGCTCTTTTGTAATTTGTGCTGTGATATGGAGAGGGCAAGGAACTAGGAGCCCTCTCCTGCTGCTCAGAAAGGATTCCTGCTGTTTCTTAACCTTCTAAAAAATGACAGTGGAAATGAGACCTCTAGGGGGGAGATTTGTATTGTGCTGGGTGTCCTAGTCACCAAAGGGCTGGGGAACTCTCCAGTCTATGGCTGCTATTTACTTTTTTTTTTAAACCAAATGCATAAGGCCAAAGTATGTGATTACAGTTGGGCCCAGCCAACTATTGCCAGGTTTGACTCAGAAGTCACCACTTGACTTCTCAATCACTACCCAGCAAAGAAGTAGAAACTTCTTCAAGTATTACTTTAGTAAAAGCTAGATGAAGCAAAGGGTTGTTGATAAAGAGCCAGTTTAGAGATGGCCATGTGCAGCAAAGCATTGGTGCAAAGTACCAAATGCAATGTCACAGACTTGGCACAAAACTGTGGATATACATCCACACTGGAAGTTGGACAGAAAGGCAAACCCTTCCTGCCAAGATTATATATGTTGCTTCAGCTACATCACTGTGCTCATTCATGTCTGGTCTAGTGGGTCTGTTGCTTGATTTGCACATTTCACTTCCTCACTCATACGAAACAGCCTCCAGAAATCCCCCCAGAGAACAGGTTTTGGTTCTGCCTTTCCCCTGTACCAAAAGTGCTCACAATCTGAAAAAAAAATGCAAGGGAGACAGCAGCAACAGCCACTGGAAGGATGCTATGCTGGGATGAATACAGACAGTTGTTCTCACCCTGCTAAAGATAAGGAAACTATCACTCAAAAAAGGGCTTGTTCTCAGGGGTTTCAGGAAAAAAATATTTGAACACAAACATTTATTTAAACACAAATTAAAGAATTTTAGCTACAGCCCTGTCTAGACATGCAGTAGTGGTCCATATTGGTTATAAACACTCTCTTTCTATCTCTGTTCAGGTTTTTGTGTGTTGTGTGTGTGGTGGGGGGGAGTGTTTCAGTGCATTGGATATTTCTTTTCCTATGTTCCTGTGTACACACGTTAGTGTAAAGCTGCAAGAAAATTATATTCATGGGAAGACAATTCCCATGTGTATCATTTTAAATTTTTGTAGCTCAAGATTAAAAACTATTTCTTTTTCCAAAAGCAACATTTTCAGAATTATTCATCTTTTTTTTTTTAATTTGCACTGGTGTTTCTGTCTTGGAGCTGATTAAAGAGCCAACTTCTTCCTTTAACACACTTTGACGTATCTTCCCATTGCCAGATATAGCAGTATCTATTATAGACATGGTTAATAAGGTAAGCCTTTCTCAGAGTGATTTCACCCTTTAAAATGGGAGCTTTTTAATAATGATGGAATTTTTTTTATTTAAAAAAACCTGGAATTAATGTGCACTGCATATAATGTGTTGTAAAACAGGCAACGCATCATTATCACCTCCTACTCAGAGCCATTTTAACTATAATCTCAGTATTTGGGTAGCTCAGCTAATTAACAACCTGGTATTACTGTAAAGATGAGATTGTCATGTTATTTGAAGTGCTTTTTAACATCCTCTTTGAGCGCTAGCTACTAAATTTGTTAACAGTCGGCACTATTTTAAGGGGAACAAATTATATAATTTTTATGAGACTAGAAAATGAAAAGAAATATCTAATTTGATTAAAAACTAAAATTTACATTTTAATAAAGTTTCTGATTTTTTTTAAACACCTCTTTGCAGTTACTCTTTGCATTCATTAACCCAGGAGTATCCATGCCATATGCTACATGACTGTAATTTTAATGATGCTAATCACAAATGCAGAGCTTGAAGCAACTTGACTAACATTCAAAGCATTATTTAGAAGAGTTAGTGTGTTTTGGGGGGGTTGGTTTTTTGTTTTTTGTTTTTGCAGTGGCTGGCATCTCTGCTTTATTTGTACACTTGCTCTTCTACCTGTGGTGATATTCTGCAGATAGCATTTTAACACTTAATAGTAATACCACAAACTGATATGATGGGCAACTCAAGCAAGGATCTCTATTCCCAAAGCTGACAAGGGCTCAAATTGGGCTTACTACAGCCATTCCCACAGCTCTTCCTTTTGTCAGGTTGGAACTATAGGCCCTAGGATAACATGAAGCCTATGGGAAGGGAGAACTTTGGGCACTCAACAGGAAGATTGTCTGCAAACAGGACCAGCTCCAGATACCAGAGGCCCTTGGTAAGCCTTCCTCCATGGGCCACCTCCTACCTAGGTGGACCTTGAAGGAGTCACTCCACCATCACGGAGATGGTCTCAAGGATCAGCAGTGGGTCTTCAGCCCCTCAGGAATCTGGGCCCTCAGCAGCTGCTGAATAATGCTGACCCCAGACACTGGCCCTGCCTTTAAAACTCCTCATACTGTCATTTCTGGGACGCCCAAAGGAAAATATGCAAAATTGTGTGTGTGGTTGCTGGGCAACCTGTTGCAGTCCCTATCCAGCAACTGAGACATGACTCATGGGAAGTGGGTGTTGTTGCTATCCAGACCTCAGCACAGAACCAAAAACCAACTTAGAAAATTAGAGTATTAGTGGATCCTCACATCCTGTTAAACCCACAGACTCTCTTGGAAGGAGGAGAAGATGGAGGAACAATGGACATATACCAACTTCACAGACCATCTAAACAGTCAGCTACCCCTGATGAACCACCCCAACAACTGGCCCCTATATACACCCAGTGCTCCCCATATGATAGACCATTGGGCCTGTCAAGAAACTACAGAAGACCAAAAGAATGTAAGGATATGCATGGAACTGGTTCGGCGCTCGTTCTGGAGCACTGAACCACTTTGAAATGGCGGCATTTGAGCCGGTTCGGAGGCCAGGGGGGTTACTTTAAGGGGCAGAGAGAGCAAAGAGAAAGATGATGGCATATACCTCTATCCTTGGGTGCAACATGTTTATGAAGGACTGTGTTTGTTTTTGAAGGCGGGCTCAAAGCGCTGTGCCATGACTTAATGCAATTCAGTGATCTCCTCTGAACCTCCTTAACTTTCTTCCACCCCTTCCTGAGACAAAAGGCTTCATAACAA
The DNA here is from genome assembly GCF_027244095.1 of Hemicordylus capensis. Taxonomy (NCBI): domain Eukaryota; kingdom Metazoa; phylum Chordata; class Lepidosauria; order Squamata; family Cordylidae; genus Hemicordylus; species Hemicordylus capensis. Next base: position 344,592,424 of record NC_069659.1, on the reverse strand, counting down.
TGTTCACCATGGGTGTACATAAACCATTTATACTCTTCTTACACTGCACATCTATAAGACTTCAGGTAGTTTAACAGTTATCCCCTCTCCTCAGAGAACCATGTGGACTATAGTTCAGTGAGTGGGGGGACCAGCAATATATGCAGCACCAATCTACAATTCCAAAGACTCTTCAGGGAAGCCATGACAGCTAAACTGGTATAAAGATGCTTTAAGCTGATAGTGTAGATATGCCCACAGTGCTGTTCTAGGTACTGTGAGATCATGCAAACACACACCCCAACAATACATATAAACTAAAGTCACCAGGACTCAGAGGCATAACTAGGGAAAATAGCGCCTAGGGCAAGCACTGAAATTGCGCCCCTGTCCAAACAGGAATGATGGGACTTGTAGTCAACAATATCTCGAAATCCCTGTTAAAAGGAACACTGTACCATCTAGACATGGTTGTTGATCAAAACCTGAAAACATGAGCCATCTCTGTAAAAGACTTAGAACAACAGTCAGGAGTTAAGCGAGGATTCCAAGTGTCATTTTCTCTGTCTCATCTCATTCTTTTTAAAAAACATGACTTTGTCCTAGAGGATCACCTGCCCAAATAGCCACTAGCAAAATAGGGGAAGAAGAAGGTGGCAGGGGAAGGGGGCGAGAATCTATAAACCAGTGAATGATTCCTGCCAGCCTTTGTCTTATGATGACTGTTGGCTCATGATGGGGTCTATGTGCATTCACCACACCAGTGCTTACTTTGACACCAAGAGGGAAGAGGATACATTAGTTTGCCACACTAGACAGAGGCATTTGCAACAGGAGCAGACAGCCAAGTTCTGCCAGGGCCAAAACCAGCCCCTGCCAGACTAAGAAATCATTGTAATTTGCCCCTTCCTGTCACAAGCAGTGTGCTGTTCTTTTATCATTGACTCTAACTCTCAAATATCCCAGTCATGGATGGAAAATTCAGGGTCAATTTACAAGAGACACATTTTCTACATGGAAGTTTCTTCTGTGCAGGTGTTGTGCAGAAACCCATGTGTAGTGACTGCCAGGGGCATAGCAAGGTTGGAATGGGCCAAGATGAGATTTTAAAATGGGCCCCCAGCCCCTCAAAGTCCAGGGCCTCCACACACCCCAGGCCCCCAAGGATTTAAGTCTGATATTTCAAAATAAGTATGCTGCCTGGAAATACATTTCACTGAATACACACATGCACACTTCACAGTATATAGTGATATACATTGAGTACTATATATTTGTGCTACTTTTAATGCCTAGAACACACTAGCAATGCTAATTATTAAAATGGCCCCCTCGCTGCAGATTAGCAAAGGAGACTTTCAGCCATGCAGGGTGAGCCTATGTTTGTTTTCTCAGAATTCTGAACAAATTCAGTCAAGTTTGATTCCAGGAGGTTTTCCACACAAGGCTTTTAAAGCGCTTTAACACACATCTCCTCTGGAATGGAGGTGCTGCATTCACATGTTGGCCAGATTTACCCTGAAGTCCCTGCAAGTTATTGGAGGGCAGTTCACACACAAGAAAAATAAAATAAAATAAAAGCACAACACATGCTTCACAGTTCTCACTCAGACCTTCTGGGTTGCAAAACAACTTGAACATAAGTGCATTTATGAATGAATGAATGAATGAATAAATAAATAAATAAATAAATAAATATTTGTTCCAGAAGTGTTTGTAATTTTCTGACATGAAACAAGCCACTTATAGGCTTTTTTAGATCGTTTTTATTTTTAAAGCCAGCACATTTTCCAGTCTGTTTTAAATTAAATATTCAGAGACTTCTCAGTCTCGCCCCACCCCCCATATCAAAGCCCTATGGCAAGCAGATCCTTATATTGGGGTGGGGTAACCACAAAAAGGAATTCACAGCCTACCTGGCAAAAGCTGTGCTGGATGGTCTGGTCTGCTGCAGGGAACTCTGCCTGCATCCTTCCTGGCTTCCTGCCTCCCTTGGGGCCTGCCGAGTACAGGCTTCAGGGAGGCCTACTCGGAGGCCTCTCTGGAAGCCCCGCCCACCCACCGATCAGCTGAGAGGCGGGGAGAGAAGAGCTCTGCAGTTTGCAGGCCGCTCTCATCCTAGGCCTCGTTGCTGATCCTAGGCCGGAGCTGGAGGCAAGTGGCTGAGGGGCCCTGGGGCTGGGCAGGTGGGCAATGGGGTGGGGGTGGCAGGAACTGGCATGGAGCCCCCACCTCAGTGGCGCCTAGGGCACGTGCCCTGCCAAAAAAACCTTTGTCCAGAAGCAGGAACTCCAAAGTGAGAAGGGTTATTTCACTTGATTCCATCTGAAGATGGGAGACTCGTGTCAGTTCAGCTGACCTGACAGGCAATGGCAGCTAAAGAAGATGCTTGGGGGTGATGATATAAGCAAAGTTATCTCCTAGCTCTCTTGGAGTTCCCGCCACTACTGATGAAAGCACAGAGGTTGCTCCTGTCCATAATGGGTCATCATGGATGGGCTTAGGGCCAAACATCCATTCCCCCAGGATAGGATAATCATCCCTTCACAAGTATATTTTAACCATTATTTCCTTCCCTGAGGGCCACACTAGGCACAACAAGGGAGATTCAATTTCTTTATATTTCTATAAAAAGCAGCTATACATATTTGGACATATTTGGACTGGGACAATGGTGTTGGGGCAGGAAGGATTGATTCACCTCCTGTGATTTTCCTGAGGAAAATCCCACCCAGCTGCAAGCTGCTATTTGCTTCATGAGGGAGGAAGGAATAACATTATACAACTTTATTTGTTAGCTGCCCCATAACAAATTATTCTCTGGACAGCTCACAACGTAACATTAAAACATCCAGTTAAAACACATATTAAATCATAAACCAAAAGGGGGAAAGAAAATACAAAATACAATACAAAGCAATTTACAAACCTCTTTTAAAATCAGTTTAAAAATCAAATTTAAAAATCAAAGTATAAAAGGCCCGAGTGAACAAAAAGGTCTTTACCTGGCATCTAAAAGAACAGTGATGGGGGTGGGGGAGTGATGAAGCCAGGCAAAACCTCACAGAGGAGGCTATTCCATAAGTGGGGTGCAACCACCAAAAAGGCCCTCTTCTTAGTAGCCAGCTACCTCACTTTTTTTGGCAGGGGCTCTCGGAGGAGGGCCTCTGAAGAAGATCTTAAGGTCCAAGTTGGGACATATGGGGCAAGGCGCTCAGGTAACCCGGTCCCAAGGCATTTAGGGCTTTAAAGGTTACAGATGTCCACAAGTATTTGGGAGGAGTCAAGCTAGAAGTTTAGCCTCTTCTTATTTGGCATAAATTACTCCTATGAAACAGTAAACAAATGTTTATTCATAAAGCAGGGAGTTTGCATGGTCAACCTTCAAAAGTGGAATGACTTACTTTGACAATGTGGGATAGAGGATGGATGCCAATTATGAAGTGAAATACTGTTCTCTATGCTTGTAAGACTTTGCTTTACTCACATTGTTGAGACAGTTGGTTCAATCCCAGTCTGATTTAAATCCCAGTCTGATTTTGCTAGCTAACTTCTGCTGTGATTTGTCATTGTTGTGTTTTTCTACAAAGCATATCTGTCTGTCTTATATTTATTTATTACATTTCTATACCACCTCATACCAATGTCTCATGGCAGTTTACGAAATCAAAGACAAAACCAGAATTAAAACCAAACATTAAAACAGTTAAAAATTTAAAGCAACCATTTAAAACAGCAGCAGCAACAATAAAAACCGACTTACAGCTGATCAAAGGCTTGATGAAATAAACACATCTTGAACACTCTTTTAAAACCTGCTAGAGATGGAGAAGCTCTTAAACAACAGAGAGTTTGTTCCAGAGCCTCGGGGTGGCTATAGAAAAGGCCCAGCCCTGAGTTGCCACCAGACGACTTGGGGGCAGCCACAAGCGGTCCTCCCCAAAGATCTTAATAAGCAATGAGGGTCCTGAAGCAGAAGGTGCTAAGGATGTTCCCGTGACCATGAAACCCAGGATGGGGAGGAAGGCAGGATCACTCCTACCTTCCCCAAGGATGATTGTAGTGATCCTAGAGCCATGTCACTTGCCTGCCCACATGATTGCCACTGCAGCAAGCGGTGTGGCCATCTGGAGGCCGGGGGAACGAAGCCCAGCCTCCAGAAATCCCACAATGCACCGAATGAGGAGCGCAGTGCATTGGAGGATTTCCCCACTGCCAAGTGTCCATTCGACCAGGAAGGGGTGTAGCTATAATCGAGCAGATGGGCTCAAAGAACCTGGGGGCCCCAGCTCCACCTCTCCCTATTTTCTTCATTATCTCCCCCATGCTGAGGAGCTGCTGGGGAGAGGGGCAAACACGGGCACCCTCTCGCCTAGCTACACTCCTGCAACTGGGGAGTGGGGTAGAAGGATGCATGTGAGCCCTTCTACATCACCATAGGCACAGATACAAAACCCGGGCAATCCCGGTGAAGAGTGCTGGGACTGGGACAGGTAGGACTTTGCAAGCCGGGGTAGAGCGGCTTGTGTGCATGGCCTTGCTCTCTTATAAGCCTGCAGTCAGCAATGTAGTTGTTTAGTTCAAGTCAACATATGAAATCTATTGCTTGTTCTCTGAATTCCCTACCCCATGGTTCCCAACCTCAAAAGCTCCCATACATTATCACTCCCTTGCCAACAACACACAGCCCCTCTACCCCTTGCCCCTGCATGCATCCTCCCCTTTCCACCTGCTCCTCTTTCTCCTCTGTCCCATCTTTCTATGTCCTGCAGGCCTTTGCCTGCCTTGGGACCCTAATTTCCACCTTAAAGTCTACTCCTCCTTTCAGCCACCGGCATCACTGGGCCCTTCTTTCACTTGTTTCCGAGCCCTCAGAATCTCTGACTTTACCCCGCCCCCTTTGGCACTGGCCTCATTGGCTTCCCGACCCAGAGGATCCCAGACTCTCACCTGTCCTTACCTGCCCTCTTCCCTTCCTGTAAACAGCACACAGCCTCTCCAGGCCTATGTTTTGTTTTTGTTACATCTAAACTAAACATTTACTTTTCACCAAATCACCTGTGTTGCATGGAATAGTCATTTGTTACTTCACCTCTATAGTATGTTTTGAATAAAAATATTAAAATACATTGCAGATATAGATAAAGTAGGTACCATAAAATATACCCATCACAAATTCCATTGTGAAAAAATGTTTAAATATGAAAGGTTACCTAATGTCTGAAACATTTCTTTGCTTGGACTGTACATTCCAGGGCCAGAGAAATGTCATGAAGAACAGCATTTCTATTTGATATTCAGTGGACACTTTTGAAAAGGACATTCATAGTTCTCAGGGTAGATATCCTTCTTAGCATGAACATAACTCAGTCTCCTTCTACTTTATAACCTTGTGATATGTTTTAAGACTAAGCGTCATGCCCCCACTCGAGGACACTGGGGAGGAGTGGGAGGCAGGCAACTTACTAGAAGGTGGGGAGGCACCTGAGCAGGAGTGGGCTGGTGATGTGAATGGGGAGGTGACTGAGACAGGCCAGGGCAAGTGTTTGGCGCAGGAGGGGCCAGCAGGGCCAGGTGACCTTGGGAGAGAAGGGTTAGGATCTGAGCCAGAGTTTGAACGGCCACTATCTCCTCGAGGACACAGATGGGGAAAACATCAGCAACAGGTGAAGGAATTACAAAGGAGTCATCGGCTTGTGAGGAGGCAGCAGGAGCCGGATTGAATCTATGACAGCTGGCGGGGGTGGAGTGTTGAGTGTGCATGGCTGCTGACTACAAATCAGGCAGCCTGTGCCTTGAACAACTGCTGGAAACAACACGTCAAATCAGCTTGAGCCTCTGTCGGAGAGATTGTGACCTTGGGCTTCTCCCTCCTCACTCCTGTATCCCTGGTGAGACTGTTAAACCTGCCTCTCTAGCAATAAAAGATGGAAACCTGAGCTACTGGCTATTGCAACATATATCTCTGGTCAGCATCTTCCATCGAGTGAGCTTGTGACACTAAGAGGCTGTTCTCACAAGCAGCTGTGCGGCAACACCAAAGCCTGGCTCTTAGCCCAGGTTAAGGGCGCAAGCACACCCTTAACCCAGGTGCCAGGATCATGTGTCAGCGAGGGCTGCTTGCAGCATGTGCTGTCACAAAGACTGGGGCCTAGAGTACCTGTCCCCTGAGGAAATCCCCCAGTACACCATGCTTGGCACACAATACACTGTGGGATACCCAGAGGCCAGGACAACGAGTCCTGGTCTCAGAGCGGTCCACCCTGCTCCGGAAAGCATGGAGCAGTGCTGATCACTTAGGAGCGTGCGCCACACTCCCACCGAGCACAGCATGATCATCTGGAGGGAAGGCAAAGTTTGTGAAGCCTTCCTCCCCATTCACCTACATGGTGGGTTGTGTGAATTGCCCCTAAGACTGACATTCCTAGAAAAGGGTCCTTCTCCATTCAGTTCAACTCCATGAGGCTATTCACATGATGGGAGGAAATCGGGCTAGCAGAGGCTAGCCCGATTTCCTCCCATCGTCTGAACCACCGGGCTCAGCTGCGAGCCCAGTGGTTCCTAAGCGGGTAACCCACCAAAGAACCAGAGAGCGTTCCGCAAACCTGTTTTTTTAAACACAGCAACTCACGAGTAGACCCCCGACTGAGAGGCTCAAAAGCAACCTCCCAGCTCTGGGGTCTCTCCAGCACGACCTGCACACTCGCACGGAGCATGCTGGAGCTTCCAGGGCCATGCGGCCCCCAAACTCCCCAGCCCCCACTGGCTCCATGATGGAGCCGGCAGTCATGCAGGCGGCCACTGCGGCCACCCGGAGCAAACTGACTGCTCGTCTGCAGGGACAGCGGGCTAAGCCCACTCTCCCTGCAAACCCCCTAGAGGCTCTTCTCAATGATCATGAGAAGAGCCTACATATATTTTCACACACTGCACTATCCCCTCTATTGAAATTAATTCGAAGCCTCTTCACTTCAATAAAGGAGTTATCAGAATTCTCAAGCCCACAAGGAATAACTGAATAACTGAAGCTGTTTGACTGACTTCTTATAATCTTCATTTCAGTTAAGCCAGCACAAGGATAGACAGACAGACAGACAGATAGATAGATAGATAGACAGACAGACAGACACAGATATGGGATCAGCAGTAGGAGAACCCAGGGCCAAAATGGTTCCCTGAGAAATACCAGGCCCCCACAAGCTGCTTACCCACAGAAGACCTGCCAGATAGTCTTCTTGGCCAGAGACATCTGCGTTTGTCCTCCTCCCCTAGCCTATTTATTTATTTATTTGACAAATTTGTACACCACCCCAAACATTCACCTCTGGGCAGTTAACAATAACAATTGGCAAAGAACTTTGATCTCCAGCTTGTCTGGAGGTAACCTGGTCCACATATGTGCATTGTGATGTCTGTGCTTCCACCCTCTGCCCCAAATCTTCTTCTTCTTCCTCTTCCTCCACCTCCTCTTTTCAAAACTGTTGTTGCACCCCTCGGCCACCTACCTCCTATCTTACTAGGCTCACTGGACGACTAAGCAGCAAAGTGGCCCAGCATTAGCACGTCCTCATAGACAGCAGGGAGAGAAGGAAGAGACAGAAAAGGGAGCTGGCCTCTTGGCTCACTGACCCACTCACTTCCCGCCAAGTGGTAGAGTATGTGTTTTGCATGCAGGTCTCAGGTTGAATCCCTGGCTTCTCCAGATAGGATTGAGAAAGTCTCCTGCCTGCAACCTTGGAGTTACTATCAGTCAGTGTGGACAGCACTGAGCTGAGCGAGATGGACCAAAGGTCTGACTTGGTATAAGGCAGCTTCCTATGTCCCTGTGTTTCAGCTTTTGCTTGGGGTGGTGACAGTGGCAGATACTTTTTTTGTTGTTCTGCCAAAGCTACCACACTTCTCTTGATCAGTCCTCTGCTGGTCAAACGTAAGTAAAAGCCAGATTGGTGTGTGTGTGTGTGTGTGTGTGTGTGTGTGTGTGTGTGAGAGAGAGAGAGAGAGAGAGAGAGAGAGAGAGAGAGAGAGAGAATTGCATGTATCTGTGTATGGAATGGTGTGGGGCTGTTTATGGATGGGTGCATGTAATCCTTGAGGATATATGGATGGATAGAAGGTTGAGATGCTTAGGGGACGGATGGATAAAGTGTTTGGGGTGTGTGGATGGCTTGGGATCCTTAAAGTGGCGTGCTTGGGCTTTGTGCTTGAGATGTATATGAGGTGTGTGGGTGGGTGGGATGTTTGGAGTAGCTTTCTTGAGGCTTTTGTAAGGTGGACGGATGCAGTGGTATGAATACAAGAGTGTGAGTTTGAAAGAGTTCAATAACTTCTTTTTACAATATCTTTCTTGCATGAGTTTTCGAAGTACTTTCCTATAGATTCACTGATTGTCTTGAGGCTAGGCTCACCCGTTTGATATGTGCACTTTTAATTCTTGCTTAGTGGCTTGCGACACAATTTGAGTCTGGGATGTGTTCAGTTGATCTGTATTGTTTTTCATTTTCCTAGGCTTTCACATCCTGGGCTCTGCCTCATGAACACTGGACTTCATCTTAGTTTTTGTCTTGCAAAAACAAAACTAAAATGTGGCATCACCAGGCGCTGCCTCATCTATATCAAGTTTTGAGATACTTCCAACTTGGCAACCCTAGCCCAGAGGCAAAAGAAGCATGTGGAAGAAGTGGTAACTGTGATGTGGAACTTGAAGGCAATTTGCTGGTATGGAACTTGGCTCATCACCTGAGGACTGCATAAATGCATGGGTGTCTTGAGTATAGATTTTAATTAACTCGATGAGGGAGGAAACAAAATTTGATTGATGGAGGAGCTGAGCTTATAAGCTGCAAATATATATGGTGCAATGGGAAATTTTGCAAATATGATTAAAAAAAATAATTTAAAATGTGTCTTTCAAATTCAGAGGTTTGGCTTTTAGGTGCTTCAACCTCACATCAACCTTACATGAAGCACCTTTTTAGGTGTTTCAACCTCACATGAACCAGGACTTCTGAGTTTCAGGTTTCTGAGTTTATTTTAGAGAAGCAGTTGAGTTTCAAAACCATTTTGACAATGAGCCCCAAGCCCATTCACCTATGTCCAAATCGGACCATTTCAAACGTGAATGTGTGTTGAAAATTTGTACTCTTTTTAGTGTGTGAGTGTGTGTGTGTACAGTACAACCTCATACCAAATACTCAATGGTCAAAACATTTGGGGGAAATCCAAGCATGGATGAATTGAACAGCATTTTCAAGGGTGGCTGTTGACCTAGGGCTCTGTGGGTGCCAAACAATGGCTTCTGTGAACACAGCGTTTCAGATAATGGATGTTTGGATAATGAGTATTCTATTGTATTTATTTCTACAAAGTCTCTCCTCCTTTTGCTGACTGCAGCATAGAAAAGAGTCGGAGAGAGAACAAACCTGAGATTGTTATTGTCTGTATTGCATGTCTAGGAGATAAATGGAGGCAGTCCACCCAGTAACACAAAACTCAATTTTAAATATTTTTAGAATATCAATGTTTATTTTCATTTCATTTATTTCAGCCTTGCAGAATAAGGTCTTTGAATATGTGTCATAACGGACATAGTTTTCCCAATACTCCTTTTCCTTTTTTGCTTCTAAAATCATCTCAATGGAAAAGAATTCATGAATTGGTGTCTGATTAGTATTCTGTGTTTGAGCGGTTTATAAAGATAATGGGATTTTCACATCTTTTGCTCAAATAAGGTGGAAAGGAAACCAAACCCCCACTTCTTTATATATTGTGAAATGAGACGTGCAGTCCAATCCTGACTGTAAGTGCTGACCTACAAAAACCCAGGGTATTAAATATTGAACAGACACTGCAGTAGCTCAATGTACTGATTTGTCAAAGACGACAATACAAAAGTGGTGACCAGATAAAACACTTTTATCAGCCAGGTAATTTGATCAAAAGAAAACTCGGATAAAGATCTCTTCATCTCTTGAGGCCTACAGAAGAGATTTAAAACATGCTAGCTGAGTGTCCTGTTTGATAATTGTCTGTCAATTGTCTTAAAGCCCAACCCAAGGTTTGGTGTGTACAGTAACAAAGGTTGACAGCACCTGCTGAAAAGGTTGGAGTAATGGAGCAGGGGATTGCAGCAGAATTTTTTTAAGCATTGCGCCACCACTCCCAAATGCCTATACAGTACAGTTGTGAACACAAAAAGCTTCTTAAGAAGAAGGAAATGGTGAAGAGGGATGCTGTGCCTGGAAATGCAAGACGCAAATGGAAAACACATCCTAGGCAGTGGGTGGGAAAACTCCTCCTGTCCTCCTTATTCCACAGGTCAACATCAAACTTCTCCAATGACTAAGTGCATTTTTGGCCCTGAAGTTTGAGCTTGTTGTAGCAGTGATGACAGGACCATGGGGACATAAGGATAATGAACCCTTAGAACAGTGTTCGCTACCCCATGTGGTAAGTCTCTAGACTGCACTCTCAACATAAGAACAGCCCTGCTGGATCTGGCCCAAGGCCTATCTAGTCCAGCACCCTGTTTCACACAGTGGACCATCAGATGCCTCTGGGAAGCCCACAGGCAAGAGCTGAGGTCACGCCCTCTTTCCTGCTCCTCTGCAACTGGTATTTAGTGGCATCTTGCCTCTTTGGCTGGAGGTGGCCTATAACCTTCATACTAGTAGCCATTGAAAGACACAAGCACAACCTCAATGAATTTATTTAAGCCCTTCTTAAAGCCATCCAGGCTGGTGGCTGTCACCACATCTTGTGGCAGAGAATTCCATAGGTTAATTATGTGCTGTGTGAAAAAGTACTTCTTTTTGTTGGCAGTGTTCCCTCTAACACTGACTACAGCTGACTACAACTCCCAGAATCCTCAGCTGCAATGACATTTGCTTGGCGATTATGGGAGTTGTAGTCAACAGCATCTGGAAATCGCTGTTAGAGGGAGTACTGTTTGTCAGTCCTACATTTCTTGGCAATCAGTCTCATGGGATGACACCTGGTTCTAGTGTTGTGCAAGAGGGAGAAAAAATTATCTCTATTCACTCTCTCCACACCATGCATAATTTTATAGACCTATCATGTCTCCCCTCAGTCACCTTTTTTCTAAACTAAACAGCCCCAGGTCTTGTAGCCTTACCTTGTAAGCAAGGTGCTCTAGGCTCCTGATCATCTTGGTTGCCCTCTTCTGCCTCTTCTCCAGTTCTATAATGTCCCTTTTGAAGTATGGTGACCAGAACTGTATACAGTACTCCAAATGTGGCTGTACCATAGACTTGTATAAGGGCATTATGATATTAAGAGGTTTTATTTTCAATCCCTAATGATCCCTAATAATTTCTCACAGCTGCCACACTTTTGAGTTGACACTTTCAATGAGCTGTCCACCATGACCCCAAGATCTCTTTCCTGGTCAGTCACCAACAGCTCAAACCCCATCAGCATATATGTGAAGTGGGGATTATTTTGCCCCAATATGCATCACTTGGAATATTGTTTGTGACAATAACTCTTCTCTGGTTCTAGACTATCTCCATCCCTGGGAGATAGGAAAGCCTAAATAGGAAGGCCTTTCAAAGCTTCCTTTGAACTAGGACTTCACCAGGGCAGCCACTGTTTCCTGGCTTTGAACCCCTTTGGTTCCTTGCTCCAGCTCCTTGCTCCACCCTGATTACTGTGCACAGCTCAGTCTTGACAGTGGTGTATGGAAACATTTTGCAGATCATTGTGCTAGAGGGGAAGAACCATTCCATTCAGAGGATGTAAAATTCAAGGACAACTACAGCAACCGCAATGGAATGGATAATAAGCAGATAGGATAATAGAAGTTTATAATTTTTCTGGGATTAATGCTTGTATCGATTTGGCCAAACTTTGGGGAACTAAGGATTAAAGAAACTGAAAACCTATGGGTTTCTCCCCGCCTCTCTTTCAGGAAAAATCCTAAAAAGAATGTCTTCCACCAGATCACAGAAAGATAAGACAAGGCACTCTTTTTGATGGAGTAAGGAAGACTGTAAGGAAGATTGTTTTATGTGTTGTAAATTGTGCCCCAGAGGAAGAGCACTATGGAAAAAGAGAAGGTGCAGCACCAAAGATTGAGAGAGAGAGAGAAGCTTCAAAGCACTACCCCCAAATAGTTATAATACATACCAATTGCACACTGATTAAAAATAAATCTTCTAGATAAAGACAAACACTCTATTCACACAACCATGCATAATTGGGTACAGCCTATGACCTGGGTATGCATGGTCGTGTGTATGGGCCTGTGTGTACGCACACGCACACCCATTCACACGACCATGCATACCCAAGTCAGAGGTTGTATCTGGGTATGTATGGTCATGTCAATGCAGTGAAAGGATCTTATATCCTGATCTAGTAAAACAGCAAGTTGGGTTTACTCAAGATTATTTATTATTAATCATTATTTTGGAATACCAGTTTGAGACATCATCTCTCCTCCTGGTTTTTCACTCCAGTCCCAAAGGAAGAGCATCACCTTGAAATCAGGTGGGCTCTTAATTCCCCAATAAATAGGTGAGATTGGCTTCCCCCACCCCTCATACTTCTGCAATAACCCGCTGCTGCTGCAAGGCCAGCCTTTGTGGTTCCCCGCACTATCTCTTGTGTACTACCGCACTTTGTGGTTCCCCCGCCGCCCTGCGCCCGCACTCACTTTCACTCCTGTTGTGGAACACAGAAGTGCTCTTTGAGAGTGTCTTTAAGAGTGTCAACAGGCAGGTGGATAAAGGTGATCCAGTTGACACGGTTTACTCGGACTTCCAAAAAGCTTTTGACAAAGTTCCCCATCAAAGGCTCTTGAGTAATTAGCAGTCATGGGATAAGGCGACAGGTTCATGTGTGGATCGGTAACTGGTTGAAGGACAGGAAACAGAGAGTAGGAATAAATGGACAGTTTTCACAATGGAGGTAGGTAGGAAGTGGGGTCCCCCAGGGATCGGTACTGGGAGCGGTGGACAGCTCACTGAAAGTGTCATCTCAGTGCACGGCAGCAGTGGAAAAGGCTACCGTAATTCCATGCTAGGAATCATTAGGAATGGGGTTGAAAATTATTTATTTATTTATTTATTTATTATTATTATTTTACATTTTATATCCCACTCTTCCTCTAAGGAGCCTAGAGCGGTGTGCTACATACTTAGATTTCTCCTCACAACAACCCTGTGAAGTAAGTTAGGCCAAGAGAGAAGTGACTGGCCCAGAGTCACCCAGCAAGTATCATGGCTGAATGGGGATTTGAACTCGGGTCTCCCCGGTCCTAGTCCAGCACTCTAACTACTACACCACGCTGGCTAATAAAATGCTAATATTATAATGCCCTTATACTAATCTATGGTGTGGCCACATCTGGAGTACTGCATACAGCTTTGGTCACCCTATCTTAAGAAGGATATTGTAGAACTGGAAAAGGTGCAGAAGAGGGCAACCAAAATGATCAGGGGCCTGGAGCACCTTCCTTATGAGGCTAGGCTACAGCATCTGGGGCTCTTTACCTTGGAAAAGAGGCAACTAAGGGGAGACATGATCAAAGTGTATACAATTATGCATGGAGTGGAGAGGGTGGACAGAGAGAAATGTTTCTGCCTTTCTCACAACACTAGAATCAGGGGTCACCCCATGAAACTGAATGCTGGGAAATTTTGGACCGACAAGAGGAAGTACTTTTTCACACAATGCATAGTTAATCTATGGAATTCTTTTGCCATGGGATGTGGTGATGGCCAACAGCTTGGATGGCTTTAAAAGGGGCTTAGACAGATTCATGTTGGACATGGCTATTAGTCTGGTGGCTGTGGGCCACCTCCAGCCTCAGAGGCATGATGCCTCTCAATCCCAGTTGCAGGGGAGCCACAGCAGGAGAGAGGGCATGTTCTCATCTCTTGCCTGTGGGCTCCCCAGAGGCATCTGGTGGGCCACTGTGTGAAACAGGATGCTGGACTGGATAGGCCTTGGGCCTGATCCAGCAGAGCTGTTCTTATGTTCTTGCTTGCGCAGAGAAGGCAGTCTAAAGCCTGCCTCGAACCTTCTTATCTAGAAACTCTGTCGCCTAAAACCATCTGTAGATGAATGGAGAGTGGTGAGTGAAAGACATTCTGCAGATGCCCAGAAGCACATTTCTTTACTTGTTTCTACCATTAAGACCCGATATCCCTGACTCAAATTAAGCCCTGAGTATATGAGATGCCAGGTGGGGTTTTTTTAACAGTAGGAAAAAGGACTCTCTCTCTCTCTTTCACTCTCTCTCTCATCCACTATAGTTGAAAATGCACTTGTAATTCCCCAACCCCCCCGGAATAAAACTATAGTACTCAAATTGATGGTCTCATTCACATTTGTATATATATAAGCTGAAAAGGTGCAAATTCAACACTTGGAAATAGGGAAATGCCATTGAGATGCAGCATTTCCTTGACACTAAAGTCATGCAATACAACAAGCAAGAAAGGCGATTTGGAGGTACAACAACACCGTCACTCTCAGGTGGAGGCAGGGGACTGTTTGAAGTACATATTTGAAGCTGCTTTCCTACAACATCTGATTTCAGTTCTTATCCACATAACAGCAATAAAGAAAGAGACAGAATGTTTTGATTTCTATAGATTGTGTTGTAGTCAGGAGATGTCAAAATGTGATTGTTATAAACATAAATGGAAAAAATTCAGCATCAGTTCTCAGAATAAGTCATACATGCCATTCATAGAAATATGGACAGCTGCAATTATGGAGAGACTGACTGTGCTAATGTAGCTACTGTACAATCCTGTTATTGTTGGTCTAAGTTTGTCAAGTTTTGTCAGCTGACATCCTACTCTAAAAGTTCATTACCAGATTTGTTATGAGGTTGAATTCTTGTTCCCCTCAAAACTTCTACACCATTTTATTTATGTATTTTTCTTTGTAAACTGTAGCACTTGGTAGGGTTGCAATGAAGGCCTTGGAAATGATATTTAGATGCCGTGATGTGTCTACACCTACAAAGATTAGAATTGTTCGGACAATGGTTTTTCCCATGACACTCTATGGATGTGAAAGCTGGACTTTGAAGAAGCAGGATAGAAAAAGTATTGACGCTTTTGAACTTTGGTGCTGGAGAAGACTTTTGAGGATACCATGGACAGCCAGGAAAACAAAGAAATGGATCATAGAACAAAGCAATCCAGAATTTTCACTTGAGGCACAATTGACTAGGTGCAAACTATCATACTTTGGATACATTATGCAAAGACCCAGCTCCCTTGAGAAGTCCATAATGCTGGGAAAAGTTGAAGGAAAGAGAAGAGAGGATGGCCAGCAGCAAGGTGGATGGACTCGATTACAGCAGCAATGAATGTACCACTGAGAGACCTTAAAGGCCAAGTTGAAGACAGATCATCCTGGAGAGAATCTATCTATGTGGTCGCTAAGAGCTGACAGCACTTAATAAATCAATAATCAATTGCAAGTGGCAAGAGGCAGGAAGGATTAAGTGCCCATCAACCTTAATGTAGAGGTCATCCCAAAACGGCACAGACTTCTTGAGATTGTACCAAATGATTGAGATTCAGAATGCAAGTGAGGGATTACATGTTTGAATACTCCCTCATGGTAAAAGAAAAAAACCTTCCTATGCCTAGAAAGCCAGCATCTCAGGGAGAAAGTTAGGCTTGGAGCCCTTTTCCTGGATGTGCTAGCTTTCCAAAGATAGGGAATCTGACACAGAAGAAGCATTCACTCATCCAGTTTTGTGCCAAGAGCAGATAACTTTGGGAAGTTACATATATTCTTACTTTGCATCATTTCTTCCACTCAAAGTGAGGATGAGAAGCACACTTTTCAAAAACTAAAAGAGGCGAGAGACTTAAGACTCTGCACCCCATACCAGAGTCTCTCTTTGTACAGTGCAATTCTCTGTCTCCCTGAGAGGCAGCTTTTAAAAACAAATTGTGTTTTAGATTGTGAATCACCCAGAGACTTGCGCAGGGGACAGTATAGAAATAAGTTTGAAGAAAGAAAGAAAGAAAGAAAGAAAGAAAGAAAGAAAGAAAGAAAGAAAGAAAGAAAGAAAGAAAGAAAGAAAGAGAAAGCCACTGTAAGGAGCTTCCCTCCACAACCAAGCAGGTCTGTCTCCAGCCAAGCCAACCATTGTTCACACAGCACTTACTTCCTGTTTTGGGTCTGGGCACTTGAGAAGCCAGGATAGAGGCTCCCGCCTGAACAGCTGCAACATAGGAAGCTGCCCTATACCGAGTCAGGCCATTAGTCCATCTAGCTCAATATTGTTTACACAGACTGCCAGCGGCTTCTCCAGGGTTGCAGGCAGGAGTCTCTCTCAGTCCTGTCTTAGAGATGCTGCCAGGGAGGGAACTTGGAACCTTCTACAAGCGAGCATGCAGATGCTCTTCCCAGAGCAGCCCCATCCCCTAAAGGGCATATCTTACAGTGCTCAAACATGTAGTCTCGCATTCAAATACAAACCAGGGCAGACCCTGCTCAGCAAAAGGGACAAATCGTGTTTGCTACCACAAGACCAGCTCTCCTCCTCAAGAAGCATGTAAAAGATTACGAGCCTCACATAAGTGGCAAAATATTTTAATTTCTCTAGAGTGGGGCAGGGAGCGGTAGGGACAGAGCGCAGGAAGAGGAGGAGAGCAAGGCAGAGATCAGCTAGGAGGCGGGCACTGCCCACCTGAGATAGACAAATAAATAATCCTTATATGATCTATATGATATTGAACAGAATGACCATTTAGTTCACATCTTCTGTGTGTGTGTGTGTGTGTGTGTGTGTGTGTGTGTGTGTGAGAGAGAGAGAGAGAGAGAGAGAGAGAGAGAGAGAGAGAGAGATCACTTTGTTATTATTTCTACCATTTTTCAACAGAAAAAGTTTTCAAAGTGGTTTACATAGAAAAAGGAAGAAAACTTTTTCGATCTAACATTCTGGGATACCACATTAGCGGAATGAATTTGTTATTCAGTATCGGTTGAAATAACTGCATAGTTTTGAATTTTTTATTTGCCAATAGTGACACCTGCTGGAAAGCCCTGGAATCACGTTTCCCACAGTTTAGAAGTGCGGTAGTTTCATGCTTCACTGGTAGAGCCAGAGGCATTCGCTGCAGGTGTGATATTGGGAGCCGTTCATATACCCATATCTCTCATGAAAAAACATCTCTTCACCAATGTTTTGGCTGTGTATAGTTTTGCCAGTTGTTCACAAAACCTTAAGGCTGTTTATAACCAGACCTGGCAAATGATCACTGTTGCAAACAATGAATTTGCAGTGTTTCTCTGGGCAAATTAGACTACACCAAATTTCCTTTGATTGCTGAGGAAGGCAATCCTTTATCAGCGGGTCTTGCTACCATTACCACATCCATAAGTGAGTAAATCATGACTGGTACTGACTCAACTTCTTACACTCATGCTTCTTCTGGAAGAGTTCGACAATACCCTCCCCAAAGAAGTTCACCTGGCACCAACTTTGCTTACTTTTAGGCCTAAGAGCAAAACAATTTGCTTATCCTGTACTTTTAACTGAATAGTGATGGTGAATGTTTATGATGTTACTGAACTTTTATGCTGTATACTTTGTTATTTTGTCTTGATATAGATGGCTGTTTTAATGGTTTTAAACTTTATTTTTAAACCGGCTGTTTTGATTACTATTTTAATGGTTTGTTTTATTCTTTTAATTGTTTGGTTTAATGGTTTATTTTAATGGTTTGATCTATCTATCTATCTATTGTTAAATTTTTATACTGCCTTTCATTAAAACAATCTCAAGGCGGTTTACAAAACCTTGTTGTAAACCGCCCAGAGACGTAAGTTTCGGGAGTATAAAAATATGTGAAATAAATATATAATAAATAAATAAATTTAAAACAATATAAGACTATAAAACAGTTACATAATATAAATATTAAATTGGAATCTAAAAATACAAATCTGATTAAAAATTTGAAAAACAAACACAATAGGACCATAAAATACAGGGCAGCAGCAACAAAACAGCACTCATATAAAAGCCTGGGTAAAATGCCAAGATTTCACTTGCTTTCTAAAAACGATGATGGAGGCTGAGGATTGGATGCCCAGTGGGAGAGCATTCCAAAATCTGGGGGCAATAGCTGAGAAGGCCCTGCTTTCTTCTTATTCAGGAAGAATAATAAAAAGAACAGGAAGAAGAGGATGAGGCTATTCTCACAACCGCTGGAAAGCGGTCGTGTGCTGCAATGGGAGCCGTGCAACTCCCAGCAGCAAACCTCGCTAAATACCCCCCCCCCCGGTTAAACAAGGTTAGCGGAGCGAGTGCTTTGTTAATCCCGTTTCCCTGATCGTGAGTCGCCACAGCTCAACTCTGCACCGTGGCAACTCACAGGAAGACCCCCGACTGGGGGGCTCCAGCAAGACTCCCGGGCACAGGGGGTTTCCCCAGAATTCCCCGCACTTGCTTGGGGAATGCTGGGACTTCCTGGGGCAAGGCGATCCCTGGACCTCTGGGGGCCAGATGATCCCGCGACCCCAACTAGCTCCATGCCGGAGCCAGTCATCCTGTGCACAACTGCTCAGGGCTCAACTGCTGCTCATGTGCGGGGAGAGCAGACTTGACCAGCTCTCCCCACCAAATCCCTCCCAGCTCTACACACCGATCATGTGTAGAGCCTCAGTGTCTTCTTCACTATGAGCCCCACTGCCCATTGAGATAATCTGGAGAGGTCTTCTGCCATTGCCACCGGCTCATTTGGTGGCTACGCAGGGAAGGGTCTTATCTGTTGCTGCCCCAAGACTCTGGAATGAGCGCCCTGCTGATATAAGGGACTCCTCATCTTGGACAACTTTTTTAAAGTCTCTAAAGACTTATTTTTTTCACTCAAGTTTTTTAACTGGACTGCGGCTTTAAATTGTTTTAAGATCTTCATTTTTAATCTGTTGATGTTTAAACTGCCCAGAGACGGAGGTTTGGGGGCAGTCTACAAATCTGAATGAATGAATGAATAAAATATTTTGTAAACCACCTAGAGAAAATTTTTATTAGGAAGTATAAAAATGAAATAATAAATAAATTGTTCTGCTTTCTGATCCTTTCATTATTGTGCTTTAATTGCTTTACTGTTTTGTCTTACAGTTTGAGTTTACAGTTTACATTCACATGTGCATGCAAAAGCAGGCTAAGGGAGCCCAGTCCAGTTTTGCACACACATGTGAACCTCTGGGATCGGGCCAATCCTGGTGGTACCACGGCAGTAAACCTGCCTAACTAGCCACCCTTTAAAATGAGGTTAAGGGAGCGAGCACTTCCATGTTTTTAATCATCTGGCAGCCGCAGACTGCCAGACTGCAGGGAGCCCAGGGAGGGGAGGGGAGCGGGGGTCCCATGATACACCACGCACTCGCATGGTACATCATGTTATTTCCGGGTACTGCAATGACACATCCCGGTCACCGGCCCTCCCTGCTGCCTGGGTGCATGAGGAATCATCTGGGCACTTGAGAAGCACGCCCAGCCCAGGAGGAGCAATAATCTGTGGGGAAGGTAAGTCTAACCCGCCTGTCATGGGCATGCTATTGGACTCCGAGAATGAGGAGGTGACAGGCAGTGTGACAGCAGAGGAGGGAGTGCAGCCACTTCAAAGGCAAGAAGTTGCAGAGGCAAGAGGGACCAACTCACGGGATGGTGAAAAAGAAACAGAACCTAGTACGACAGCTCCTGTGGAGGAGGCGTAGCCGATCTCAGCTGTAGAGAGGCGTCAGTCGAAGAGACAGGAGGAGATAAGGAGACGCATGTGCAGAACGGCTTGGCTAAGAAGAACTGCTGCTGAGTGAGGGACTCATGATTGAAAGCACATGGCTTCAGCCTATTTAAGATGCCTTCGCCTCAACCACGTTGCTGGTAGCAACATCATGCTTTGGTGAGCTACCCAGCTGTGTTCCTGCTTGTTTTTTACTGTGCTTTGACTCCGAACCGTTTGGACTCTGTGGAATTCGACTTGGACTTGGTTTGACCGACTGGATATTGTAACGACTCAGACTGGCTTTGGTTTGGAAATTGCTTACTGCTTGGCTCTGACATTCTCCTTTTGACCCTTTGCCTACTTCACGCTCCATCTGCTGATATATAGCTCTAGATTAGCCTGACAGATTTACAACACCGCCTTTCCCTCAGGCCACTCTGGAGCCTTCCTCACTGCTTGTGAGAAGACGCTGTGTGTGTGTGTGTGTGTGTGTGTGTGTGTGTGTGTGTGTTTTAAAAATCTAGAAACTGCCTGGCATATTTTTGTTAGGTTGAAAGGTGTGGTACAAATACCACAAATAAATAAACAGCTTTTCAGTGTTGTGTGTGGCAGCCCAGCATACAGACTATGATTCATAAGTACTTCCTACTCAATACTTGCCAGAGTCTCTTAAGACAAATTTGCAAACCTATTGGATCAGTAGGCAATCTCTCAGTCAGCTGCTTTTAGTACCTCTTGGTGCCACAGGTAACTTTCTCTACAATACTAACATAATGCCATATTTGGCAATATTGCACTGCTGCAGTGGTTGGTATGTCATATATTACTGTTTTTATTAGATTCTGAACCTGTTCTCACAACCAGAGATTCCTGGGTAAGAAAGGGTTAGACCAGGAATCTGAGGTTGTCTACAGCAGTGGCCCAGCAGCTCTGAACCTGAATAGCCCAGATCCACTACCCAGCTTAAAAGTGGGTAGGAAGAAAATGGAGTCTATCCTACACTTGTTTTTGTCTTCTGTGTTGCCATGCCTTTTTAAACTATTCCCAGGCAGCTGGCGATCATGTTTATCATAGAGTCCTTTGGCTTGCAGGGCCAGGCAGAAGGCCCCAGATCCCAATATTAGATCAGCTCAGATGGCCCTTCTGTTGGTCCCTGATTTCCGAGATGTTCGGGGGTCTAGGAACCATGAAAGGGCCTTTTCGGTTGCTGCCCCGCTCCTTTGGAACTCTCTCCCCCTACAGATCCAGCTAGCACCTTCCTTACTGATCTTCAAATCGCTACTGAAGACTTTTCTTTTTCACCAGGCCTTTGCCCTGTAGTTCATTTTTCTGTTTTCTGGTAGTTACTTTAGTTCTTCATAATTTTTAATTATTAATGTAATGTAATTTTTAATCTTGTCTGTTTGCCTGTTGTTATACACCGCCCAGAGTCTTTGGAGTGGGCAGTATATTAAATGTCTCAGATAAATAAACAAACAGAAAGATAGATAGATAGATTGATAGATAAATATCAGCAACTGGGATAGCCACTGCAGTGTTTGGGCAGTTGTTCAAACTACAGACCCAAAAGGAGGCTCTGGTCATCTGGGAACAGGAAGGTAGGATCCTGCCTTCCCTCCAGCCCACACCCATTTGATTGTGAGAACAGGCCCTATTTTTATCCCACCCTTCCTCTAGAGCAGGGACTCTCAACGTTGGGTGCCCAGATGTTATTGGACTTCAACTCCCATAATCCCCAGCCCCAGTAGCCTTTGTTTGGGGCTTAAAAACCCAAAAGGAGGCTAAAAGCCGGTCTTGAAAGCCAGGTTTGGCACCACGACAGTGCCAGGATCTATGTTGATCCCGATGGTTCTCATTAGCAGACAAGCCCAGGCTTGGCTACTCATGAGAACAGCCTCAGGGACAAACCCATGTTCATCCAGTAACCTTCATGGCTGAGTGAAGGACCAGGACCAGGATCACCACAACCAACTCTCTAATCACTACACACAACACAGGCTTCATGCAGCAAATCTGACCAAACAACAACCACTGAGCATGTTTCTTTCCAGTAACGAAAATCAGAATTGCCAGGCTGGATGACAACAACAAAGGTCTGTCTAGCCCCAGGGTTGCACAACTTCAGCCCCCCACCCACCAGCCGCTTTTGGATTACAACTCCCATCACCCCCAGCCAGAGTGGTCAATAGTCTGGAATGATGGGAGTCGTAGGCCAACATCTGCAGGAGGTCCAAAGTTGTGAAGCCCTGGTCTAGCTCTACATCTTGTCCAGCAATAACGATTCACAAGCAAGCAGTCTCATGAAGTAAGGCTTGTCCACAAGATCTGATAATCCTGCCTGACTGCCCACTTGTTCTCCTCGCTGCCCACTGCTCCTGCCACTACCTGCTGATATAATCATGTTGCTGTGTCATACGGCAACATCATTATAATGTGCTGTGGCCGGCTGGCTGCCCAGAAGTAATCAGAAACAGCAGGAGTGGCAGGCAGAGGCAGCAAGAAGAGCAAGTGGGAAACCAGGCAAGTGACAGGGACCGCCTACCTGCCCACCAAACAGAAAGGGCTGACTTGTGCGGGAGAAGGGGTGGGGGCACCAAAGCCAGGCTTCACCTGGGGCACCACCAATCCTTGGGCCGGCAGTGACTACTGCAACTTCCAAACTATCTCTCCACTGCAGCACACCATTGGTAGCATATGAGAGGATGTAAATAAGATACGGGATATAATTTGATGCATTTTAAAATCCTTACACATATATAATATAGGAAAAAGCGTGGCTGCCAGTCATTGGCTAAGATGCAGACTAAAAAACACCAGCGCTTCCAATGAAGCACCGCTGCTGTGCAGGTACGGCTACTGCATTCCACACTAACGCAGCACCTGAGCATGCAGGGGGTATGTGTGTCAGTCTCTGCCCCTGGAAGCAGGTCCGTGAGAATCACACAGTCTTCAGGGACCTACTTCCAGGTCATAGAAAGTTCTTCCAGGGGCAGGGGGGAGTGGTAAAATCCATCCCCCCAGTGCACGAACAGCAGAGCTTCACTAGTCTGCCGCGTAACAGCACTTTGTGAGAAGCACTAGTGCTTCCTTACTCTTCTTGTCAGCCATCATTTGCTGAGCTGCTGTGATGTCACAGAATACTCCTAATTGCTAGAAGCTGAGGATCAACAGGGACAGCTTGCACATCTCCAAACGGGGGGAGATACAGATAATCAATTACAGACAATCAGAAGAAGTACAGGGATCAGGGGAGTGCTCCCTGTCTTTTCCCTGATCATAGAATATAAATATCTTATAGAGGCTATTCTCATGACCCGCAGAAACCGGGCTAAGGGAGCCCAGCCCAGTTCCTACGGGTTGTGTGCTTCAATAGGAGCTGCACAGCTCCCAGCACCAAGCCCATGTAAATGCACACTCTGCTAACCCCATTTACCTGATCATGTGTCACTGCACTGTGGAGACTCATGAGGAGACTCTGATGGGGAGGTAACAACAAGCCTCCCAGCGTTGGGGGGGGGGCTCTCCAGAATGTCCTGCAGACTTGCATGGGGCATTCTGGGGCTTCCGGGGGCCAGGAAGCCCCCGATCCCTACTGCCTCAACCAGCTCCATGAAAGAGCCGGTAATTGTTTGGGTGGCCGATCCTGCCACCCAGGGCTAGCCACTTGATCTTCTGCAGGGAGAGCGGGTCAAGCCCGTTCTCCCTGCGAAACCTCTAACAGCTCTCCACACTGCTTGTGTGGGGAATCTCATAGTGTTGTTGCTGGGACAGAATGAAAAGTCAGTTAGGCTGCAGACACGTCTGAGGTGGGCAAGAGCACAGAAGGGCTTGAGAGGGGAAACTTCACAGAGGGCCCAAGCAACAGGAGGGTTGGCGTACTGCTAATGGGAGGAGAACACACGGAAAAACAAAGTACACAGGCAGTGAGTGGGCAGGGAAGGCTGAATTTTAAACAACAATTTGAACAACAAGCAAAACATCTTGCTGCAGTTCTCAAGTAAATAACAACACAAATCAAATGCTGTTTAGAAACAGAGCTGGGAAGATAGGTTTCTAAACTCAATGGAAATTAATTCATTGTTTTCGGGGGGGAAAGTGAAATGTTGCAGATAGCAACACTTAATATAGAAGAGGTGCTAAATAATATTATTATTAAGAATAGGTGTATGCCACTTTTCAACAACAACAAAGCTCAAAAAGCAGTTTACATAGCAAAATGAATTTCCCTAAAGAGCTCACACTGTACAAAGAGACACCAGCAGCAGTCACTGGGAAGGATGCTGTGCTGGGCTGAATAGTTAAAGTTGTTATCCTGCTACTAGATATAAGGAAGTCACCCCTTTAAAAGAGGCCTCTTTGCCCATTTTGAAAGAATAATACAAAAAAAGAAATACATAGTTTATGTGTAAGAGTAGCTGGTGTGCATTACTTATCTTTCATAATGTTTTAATACAGTTCCATATGATGTATAGATCCTATGCAAATACCCATTTATATCAGATCAGATTTTGCATACTAAGAAGTTTATTTTCCCATCAATGCAGAAGTGATTTACACACACAACACTCATTAACATTAATGGGACTTGCCCATATAAATCCCCTACACACAGATAGGCCCTTAGGATTTACATCGAAATGGGTCTTTTGGAGCCATTATAAGGACACCCTTTTGGCAGGATTTAATGTGTGAACCATACTAAACAATATGTAGCAAATCTTAATGTGCAAAATCCCAGCCATCTCCTCCCCAAAATGGCAGACAAACTAAGAGCAACTCCAGATTACACTCTGAATTTCTTCCTAACCTGTGTTAAACGTTTACTTGCATTTTTTCCCTTTTAAAAACCCACAATTATCTTTGCTAGTATTGGTCCATTATTGCTTAAAATTTACTAAGGAAAGTCTTTTGTACACACCCTCTCAACAATGCTTGGGCTCTGAAATAAATAACATTGGACTTTAGCAGCTAAGAAGCAAGATCTTAAAATAAAAAACATAATGATGCAAGCACAAGTTTTCTATGAATACGGCCCCATATCTAGTGAGCCCTGTATTTTTGCAATAATTTAGAAAATTCCATTATCTTTTAAAGAAGGGTTTTCTCTGCCATTCACTCCATCCACCTTTTATTTTGTCAAGAACAATTGTTGACTTTCACAGCAGTCAACACTACATCCAGCAGAGTTCCTTTTTTCATTCTGTCATCAACTGATTGTATATCAGCCTGCCAAGTCTTAAGATCAACTTCTGAGGCTCTCCTCCCTCTCCCAGACTTGAGCAGTACACAAGACAGGGCCTTCTCAGTGGTGGTGCTCAGCTTGTGGAACACGTTCCCTGGTGTTCTGCCAAATCTGCCTGATCACATTTTGAGGTTGTTCTCACATGCAGCCTAATCCAGGCAAGGAAAGTCCAGCCTGGGTTAGGCTGCACGTCAGAACTGGCAGGATCAGTTCTGATCCCAGCAGGGCAGCGCCACCTAGCCTGGCTTTATGGCACCAGCATGCTATTAACCCAGGCTCCAGGATTCTGTGTCTCTTCGGGCTGCGTTCACCCTGAGCAGACACAGAGATGGGTGCCTAGAGCATCCATCTCCTGGGAGAATCCTCCAATACACCATGTTCACTGTGTGGTGCATTGTGGGATACCCAGAGGCCAGGATGATGCATCGTCCCAGCCTCCGGAGCTCCACACTGCCTAGCGCAATGTTTAATGGATCATCTGCAGGGAAGGTAAGATTCACACAGCCTTCCCCCTCCCCTGCTTCCTGGTTGTGTGAATGGCCCTCTTATTATTATTATTATTATTAATCAGTTTCTGTTGGGGCAAGCTTTTTCTATTCATAAATAAATGATGGCTTCCAGCTACCATGACCTCTCCCATCCCATCTAGGTATCATTATCCACCAAGGCACCAAGAGGCTAGGGCCACTTGACATTATATCCAAGTGTTATCTGATTAATAGAATGACAGAATGATAGAGCTAGAAGAGAAATAAGAGGCCTTCTATCCCAACCGCTTGCTCAGTACAGGAAATTGTCACAGCATGGCTCTTCAGACTCTGGTTCAAAACTTCTGCAGAAGGAGAGCCCACCACACAGGTGACAGCCCTTCATATATATGAAGGCTGCTATCATATCTCCCCTGAGTCTTCCCTTCTCCACACTAAACAGACTCATAACATATTTTAAATATTCTTTATAGGATTTGGTTTCCAGACCTCTCACCCTATTTGTCGCTCTCCTCTAAACTTGTTGCAGTTTATCAATGTTCTCCTTAACCAGTGATGCCCAAAACTGGACACAGTATTCCGAGTGAGGACTGACCAGAGCAGACTAGAATGGAACAATTGTTCCTTGGTGATCTGGACACTATGCTTATGCTAATGTAGTCCAGGATTGCATGGGGGAGGGATGTTTAGCTACTGCATCAACACTGCTGGCTAATGTTCAGTATGTTGCCCATTAAGAAGATATCTAGATCTTTTCCACATGTACTGCTGTCACAAAAGATCTGTTAGACAGATTGGGAGGGGAGATCATTTACCTACCTCACCCACAGCAGAAGTGCAGAAGTAAGGAGAGCACTGCTCATTCCTATTGTCTGGAGACAGGGAGGCTGTTCTCACGAGAGAGCAAAACCGGGCAAAGGGAGCCCAGCCCAGTTTTGCTTGCTCGTGAAAACCAGTGAGCTCGAGGGCAAGCCCAGTGGCTCTATGGCAGCAAGCCTGCCTATTTAGCCACCCACTTAAACAAGGTTAACAGAGTACATGCTCTGTTAACCTGTTTTTTCTGGTCGTGTGTCTGCCGCGGCGGCTTGTGCGTTGCATTACTGGGGCTCCGGGAGGTAGGGCGCCACACACCGGCACTTTCCTTCACCTGACTTTTGGAGCTGCCGGACGAGGCGCGGTGAAGTGTGGGCAGCTCACAGGAGAGTCGCTGCTCATCTGGGCAGGCAATTTGCCTGCCCAGCAACAGATAAGTGATCATCTGCCAAAGTTATCAAACCCACTCTCCCCAGAAAGTGCCCCATGGAGCTAAAGTTCTATGTAAAATAGTCTATTTAGGAAATACATCAGAGAGATAGGAAAAGCCTACATGCCTAGGTTCTTGTTCTATCAGGAAGAAGAGGAAATCTGGCTCTCGGGTGAGAGAATGAAACCTGAGACCATTATTATTATTATTATTATTATTATTATTATTATTATTATTATTAATTTGATTTCTATACAGCCCTTCCAAAAATGGCTCAGGGCAGTTTAAACAAAGAAATAATAAATAAATAAAATAAAATGGATCCCTGTCCCCAAAGGGCTCACATTCTGAAAAGCAACATCAGATAGACCCCAGCAATAGTCACTGGAGGTACTGTGCTGGGGGTGGATAGGGCCAGTTACTCTCCCCCTGCTAAATAAAGAGAATCACCACTTTAAAAAGGTGCCTCTTTGCCAAATTAGCAGTCTAACAGTCTAACAAAGGGGAAGTAGAGTAGAGAAAGCATCCTCAGAGGGGGGATTCCCTTGCTCACTGTCTCCACCCCTAGTGGTCAATAGAGTTGCTGGTGCGAAGAATAAATGCCATCAGGAGCTGCATCTCCAACAAGATCTTCCTCATCCCATACTTGTGTATTTGCATTTTCCTACCCAAACAGAGGACTTTACATTTGTCTCTGCTGAACTTATTCTGGTTGGCTTTGGCCCAGCATATGAGCCTCTGATGATGGTTTGGGATCTTGATTCTGTTTCCTACGGTGATTCTGTTTCCTTTTCTTCATGTTGCCCGCAAATTTGATAAGCATCCCCTCTACTTCGTCATCCTGGTCATTTGATATAATTAAATTCACTGTATCAAAGGGAGAAAAAACTGAAGAAAGGCAGAAGGTGTATCCTGGATTTCAGGAAAACCAATTTTAACGAACTCAGAGGAATATAGGTAGGATATCATTCATGACAAGGCATTGTAAAGAAGAAGAAAAAGAGTCCAAGAGGGATGAGAGATTCTGAAAAGTGAGATACTAAAAGCAGTACTGAAAACAATTCCCCTGAGAGAGAAACATGGGAGACATCTAGCGGTGTGGCTACACAGAAAGGTCTCTGAGGAACCGAGAAGCAAAAAGAGTATGTATAGGTGGAAGAGTATAAAAGGGTAGCCTGAACCTGTAGACATGGTTTCAAAAAGAATAAAGCTCAGAACAGAGTGTGTGGGGGGGTGCGGCTTGCAAGGGATACAAAAAGCAACCCCCCCACCCCAAGGTGTTTGCAGAGTAGAGCTGGTCTGGAGAGGAGAGCCGGTCTTGTGGTAGCAAGCATGACTTGTTCCCTTAGCTAAGCAGGGTCCACCCTGGTTGCATATGAATGAGAGACTAGAAGTGTGAGCACTGTAAGATATTCCCCTCAGGCGATGGAGCCGTTCTGGGAAGAGCATCTAGGTTCTAGGTTTCAAGTTCCCTCCCTGGCTTCTCCACGATAGGGCTGAGAGAGATTCCTACCTGCAACCTTGGAGAAGCTGCTACCAGTCTGTGTAGAGTGTAGACAATACTGAGCTAGATAGACCAATGGTCTGACTCAGTATATGGCAGCTTCCAATGTTCCTATGGATATGTCTGAAATGTCAAGGAAATTGTAGATCTTACTTGGAGAAGATGTTGAAATGGTAATGTGTGGCAGAGAGCTGCTCAACTCCTATTTTGTTCTGTCTCCTTCCAGAAGAGGACTGAGGCTTAACCTCACAACATCTATATTAATATAGAAAAGAAGGGATCATGGCTCAAAATAAGTAAAAGGAAAAAGGAGGAATATCCTGGAAAAGGAGGAATATCCAGGAAACAACAGACCAGTCAGCTTGATGTAGTAGATACCTGACAAGATCCTGAAACAAGTTACTAAACAGTCAGTCTGTAATCAAATATAAAAGAGTGGTGATTACTAGGAGCCAGTAGGGATTTATGAAGAACAGATCAAGCCAGACCAATCTTCTCTCCTTTCTTGATAGAGTTATTAGTTTACTAGTTCATGGGAATGATGTGGACATGGCGTATCTTGATTTTTAGCAAAGCGTTTGACAAAGTCTTCCATGATATCCTTCTTTTCAAGTATAATGTGGACTAGATGATGCTACAGTTGAGTGTACTCACAACTGGCTAGAAAATCATACCAACAAATACCCATGAATAGCTCCACATCAACCTGGAGGCAGGTATAGAGTGGAACGCCACAAAGCTCTTCCCTGGGCCCTATACTGTTTAATATTGTTATAGATGAGGGAGTAGAGGGAATGCTTATCAAATTTGCAGATGACACACCGTTGGAAGGAACACATTAGAAGACTAAATCAAGCTTCAAAACAATTCTGACAACTATTCAAAAAATGGGCCAAAACCAACAAGATGAACTTTAATACACAAATGTAAAGTCCTGCTAGAAAAATCAAATGCACTTGTATAGGATGGGGGGAAATGTACTTGACAACAGTACATGGGATAGGATCAAGATGTGTCAGTGGACAACAAAGTAAATATGAGCCAGCAGTGTGATGCAGCAGCTAAAAAGGCCAATGCAATCTTGAACCACATTAACAGAGGCATAGTATCCAGACCACGAGAAGTAATTGTTCCATTCTATTATGCTCTGATCAATCCTTATTTGTAATTCTGTATGTCCAGTTCTGGGGACCACAGTTTAATAGTGGCATTGAGAAACTGAAAGAGGGCAGCCAGAATGATCAGGGGGCTGGAACACTTTCCTGAGAAGAAAAGGCTACAGTGTTGGGGGCTTTTTAGTATAAATATGACTTTAGAAAATAAACAACTAAGGGGAAACATGGCTGAGGCTTATAAAAGATTGTGTAGAAAATGGACAAAGATATGTTTTTCTCCCTCTCTCAAAACACAGCTCCATGGACAATGCAATACATTAATCTAGCCTAATCTTACTAAAGTGTGGATAACTGTGGCCAGGTCATCTCTAAGAGTGAGAAGCTGGCAAAAGGTACTGTGAGCTAATGATGCCACTTGAGCCTCCAGCAGGAAAGCTGGCGCAAACAGCACACCCAGGTTGTAAACCTGATCCTCAGTGGGAACTACAACTCTATTCAGAACATGACCTCACCTGTGGATATAAGTGAAAATCCATACCCGATTCTCTGTGTGAGAAAGGAAATTGGGCACATATACTAGGGGTGTGCAAAGAATTGGTTTCCACAATTCAGTTCGAATTCGGATCGAATTCAAACCAGATCACATTTTCGCAACACGGTTCAGTCGAACTGACTGGGTGGCCTGGTCCATTCAGCTGAACCAGGTTGAACCAGTTCGGCGGGCTTGTAAAGGGGAATCTGGTGGGGGATCTGGTAAGGGCTTGTAAAGGGGAATCTGGTGTGTGTGCAGAGCCCAGGTTATTGCCAGAGCTGGGTCGCTGTGTGTGGGCAGTTGAAGGGTAAGAGCGTTGCTGCTCTGCAGTCAGCGAGGGGAGGTAAGGAGAGGACCTCATTATCTACTTTAAGGTGTGTCTTACCACCACCCCTTCCCCTGCTACCCTTTAGAAGCCTTTTGTGAAGTCTTTAACTGTAAAGGGGAATCCTCACCATATTCCCCTTTAGAAGCCCACTGAACTGGTTCTCCATGAACCGGGCTCAGTTCAGTCTCATTGCAGACTGGCTGGCCTGCTTGAAGGATGGTTCAGTTCACGATCGTAAACTGGCCCAGTTCCTGCACACTCCTGATATATGCACACACTCATGAGCTGGCAAGTAGCTAAGAATGGGAGAGGGATTTGGGACTGTCTGTTAATTAATTCACACACAAAATGGCAAGCACACAGCCCAGCAAACAGCCTGTCTCCAAAACAGATCTCAGACCTCCAGGATGGAGTTACTGTTACCGTGCTTGAACATAAGAACAGCCCTTCTGGATCAGGCCCAAGGCCTATCTAGTCCAGCTTCCTGTTTCACACAGTGGCCCACTAAATGCCTCTGAGAAGCCCAAGAGGTGAGGGCATGCCCTCTCGTTTTGTGTTGCTCCCCCGAAACTGGTATTTTGAGGCATCTTGCCTCTGAGACTCGAGGTAGCTATAGTCATCAGACTAGTAGCCTTTGATAGGCCTGTCCTCCATGATTTTGTCCAAGCCCCTTTTAAAGCCATCCAAGCTAGTGGCCATCACTTCATCATTTGCCTATCCAATTTCAGACACAACCAACTTCATCTTCACCTTTACATGTTGGAGTTTGCATTCTACAGGATGTTGGTGTAGGGTCTTATGGGCGCTATTGAATGGGCAATGGGCACCTACAACAGGCCCAGCACAATCTGAATGCACATCTATTACAGCAGTGCTGGCAGTGTTGTTACAGAAACCAGAAAACCAGTTTGACGAGAAACAGTGTGGCAATATTAATGTTCAACTGCACACAATAAAAGGTTTTCCATATTGACTCCCACGATCTGGAAAGCTCTTCTCTTTACACATGTTCATTGTTAGAAGGAAAATACATTTTTAGCCAACTTGTTGAAAGACCCTGCCATATGTTATCTTCCCAGTGATGTAATCGGGTTGCCCAGATTATTGTTGAGGTTCAGGTTGAGGCTGTGGCCAGGAGTGCTTTTTATCAGCTTTGGCCAATATGTCAGACATGTCCATTCTTGGAGACTAGTGACCTTAAAACGGTGGTACATATGCTGGTAACCTCCAGGCTTGACTACTGTAATGCACTCTACATGAGGCTGCCTTTGTGCATAGTTCGGAAACTACAGTTGGTACAGAATACGGCAGTGTCAGACTCCCAGGGGATGAGGTGGGCTCCTAGCCCTTCTTGAACTCCAGAATGACTGGAGCACCCCCCAAAAGGTTAGTCTCAGGAACAGCCAGGGGAGGAGGTTAGCTTGTCACCTGAGTCCTCCTGGCTTGCTGCATTCAGCCAGTTCCCTCTCCTGGTGAAACCCCAGGCTCCCATACTCAGAAGCAGCCCCTCCTCATCAGCTGCCTTGTCTATAAATACCCCAGTGCAGAGCTGACAGGGCTTAAAGCCTACTTCCAGCCCCGCCCCCTTCCTGACCTTGCTTCCTGTTTCCTGCCACACCCAACCTAGCTGTCTTCCTAGAGCTGTTTCCTGCCGCTCTCCCTGCCCTGCCCTCTCAACCCCACTGGGATCCAAATAGCCTGGGCCCTTCTCATCCCCACTGCCCCCTAAAGGGTACGAAAGCCTCAGAGGAGGGATGCCACGCCCTTCTCTGTCGTGAACCCTGTCGCCTATTAAAGTCATCTGGAGAGATCCAGTCACAGTTGCCACAAACTCGCTTGGTGGTGACTCAGGACCAGGCCTTTTCTGCGGCTGCCCTGGGGCTTTGCAATGCACTCCCCGCTGAAATAAGAGCATGTCCTTCTCTGTTTGCTTTTAGGAAGACCCTGTAGTGTACCTGTTTCCCCAAGCCTTCAACTGAGACTCATTTGTGGGGGGGGGGAATTAATATGTTATTAATGTGCTTTTATCTATTATGCTTTTATCTTTTTATGAATTTAAATGTGTTATGTTTTATGTTTTTAATTTTGTACACCGCCTAGAGATTTTTATACTAGGCGGCATATAAATTCAATAAATAAATAGTAAATAATAATAAATAATGGTGCCACCCAAACTGCACATGCTTGTGAACATATTTCTTTATTCACATTCAGAAAGCAAAACACATAGTACCTGTCTTGCCATCTTGTCCCCTTTCTCTTCTGATTGCCAGCAGCGAGGAAGAGTGGGAAGAGGGCTTTCCCCCCACCGTGTGACTTTTCTGTTTGACAGGCTCAGTAGCTTGGGATGGGATGTGGCAGCATCCCCATTGTTGAGCCATGAGGGGTAGCTCCGAGACAGGATTATGAGATCACAATGTCTGTCTGTGTCCCCCTCTAATAATGTTTGTGTTTTACATTCCAGTACAAACCAAATTCATAGCACAAGGGCAGTTCCTAGGGAACCCCAACAGAAGATGTTGTGGGGGTTGTGTGTGTGTGTGTGTGGTTGTTTTGGGGTTTTTTGCCAATCCACCATGTTGTTTCCAGATGGTGGCCACCTACAGCCAACGCTCCTTTGTAACCCATGTGCCAACAGACAGATACCAGCCAAATTCACAGCACATGGGAGGAGGTCCTAGGGGACCTTGATGGGCCTAGATTTTAGCTGACTTGACACATTGTTTCAAGACGGCAGCCACACAAAGTTTAGACAACACCCATTTATAACTCTTATCTTGGCAATGGGATAGAAACCAAATTCATAGCACATGGAAGGGGGTCCTAGGGGAGTTTGACAGGGTTTGAACTACTACTTACTATTAATTTTCTTTTTCAGCAGTAAAAAGAAAATTTTACTTTTCTTAATTAAAGTAAATTTTCTTAATTAAGGATTTTGTAAATTAGTTCTGAGTAAACATGCATATAGGATTGCATCTCCCACAAGATGAAAAAGAAACTGATGAAAAAGAAAATTTTAATTTTCTTTTTCATCAGTTCCTTTTTCATCTTTTTTCATCTTGTGGGAGATGCAATCTTGTATGCATATTTACTCAGAAGTAATTCCAACTATGGGACTTGTTTGCCGGTAAGCATGAGTAAAATTAGTACCTTACTCCTACTGGTCACTAATGTACATTATGGCCTCATTTGCATGTAAATGTGAAACTGGAGTTTGCTGAACCCGTGGTTAATTTTTGTAACCATGAATTGCATCGCAAACGTTAATTCAACCGCAGCCTGGCAACCTCCGCTTGCAGGGTAGGGAAGCCCCTCCCTCTTCCTTGTCCGCCAAAGATGCATCCCAGCTAGCTCTGTAGTGCGAGTGTCATCAGACTGTGGACAAGGAATCAGCAGGGCAGCAGCCATTGGGCACAAGCTTCAAGGGGACGTGCCGTGCATGATCATGCCTTTTGGGAATGGATGGAATGCCCGCCCTCAGCAGGGAAAGGACATTTCAATGGCATGCAAGCCCTTCTCTGACAGCAGTTGCACCATCGTGATTGTAAGAGACTGCACCAAAACAGTTTCACACAAGCACAATTGATGGCAATGGGGGGGAATGCCGAGGGGCACTACTTTTCCATAATTCCAGGAAGGGATCATGCCCATTTTCTAGGAGGAAATGTGTATATGAAGGAGGGCAAAGGATCCTGGGATCTGGTCCACTGTGACCAAGGATGCTCTTGCAGTGGCAGACCCCAGAAAAGCAGTCCAGGGACACTAAACCACTCTCCTGCCCCTGTGCCAACTTGCTACCTGGGGATTAGCCCTCTCATGAGAGGGCCAGTCCACTGGGGAGGTCCTGAGGCTTCAAGACCTTTGGTCTTATGTCAGACTGTGCTCTCATGAGGTAGGCCAGCTAAATAAAGGGGCCCCACTTGTGTGGGCCCCCCTTCTCTCTGGTTAATAATATTATTTTTACACAGCAACCCACTCCTTTACAGGCAACCCTTTCATGAACCCAAAGGGGAATTTGCCATTCAATGTGTCCAGGTGTTCCCAGGTGGGGAGACTAGGGCAACACCAGGACAGGGAATAGATCCTCAGTTTTCTGGATTTGAACCCGTGCTGCAGCGTATGCCGATCAGCCGTGGCGGCAGAGGGGAGCCCTGAATAGCGGCCCCGTTCTCCTGTGATTGCTGCTAATTGGGAAGAGGGTCTGCTTGGACTGCTTCTTCGCAGCAGTCAGAAAGACAGGGAGAGGTGTTGCCGAGGTACCCGTTGCTGTGGCTTGTTTGTGCCGAGCAACCAGGCCAGGCAGCATCTGCTGTCCAATCCACACACGTCTACATGGCTTAACAGTCTCATGAGAAAGTGGACCATGGGGCAAGGGTTATCGTCGCACACTATTAGCTATTCTGCCTAATCCCTCTGACCCCCCAGATGGTTCTTCTCATAAGCTGAGAATGGGTATTCCATGGCCTTCCACTCTCATGAAAGAGTGTTCCTCTTGGGAGCAGCATCCATCATCATAACAGAGGAGGAATCTCCCCTGTAACTCGAGGCATTGCTGCTTCTTCAGGATGGTTCTTCTCATGAGTAAGCCTAGAGACCACACACGTTAACCCAAGGGGAAGGGACTCAGTCACCCTCACCCAACTTTATTGTACAAAAAATAGAGCAGGGCCATTCAAGAATTCCTGGGTGGGGCTGCCTTGTAAACCCGACCCCACGTATTACTGCCCTGCCATATGTTATCTTCCCAGTGATGTAATCAAGTTGCCCAGTTTATGGTGCCACCACAACTACATGTGCTTGTGAACATACTTCTTTATCTATTCATTTTCAGAAAGCAAAGCACATAGTACCCGTCTGGCCATCCCAACCCCTTTGTCTCCTCATTTCTAGCAGCGGGGAACAAGGGAAACAGTGAGAAGAGGGCATCCCCCCATGTGACTTTTCTGTTTGACCGGCTTAGAAACTTCGGATGGGTTGTGTTGGCATTCCTGTCACCGGGCCACGGCTTGAGTAGTTTGGATACAGGGGGTGGGGCAAGTGCTCAGAGAGGTGGCCAACAAGAAGTGTGGCTGGCATGGAGTGAGCATGTTCCTGGGCGCTTCTGGGCTGCCCTCTCTATTCTTTCAGTTCCAGAAACAGCACAAAATTGTGGTTATGGTGGCATCTGCATTCAGCCATAATGCTGCCATCCCCAAACCACTAGCTGGGGTGGTAAAACTAACCACAAACCGAACATTCAAACTGGAGTTTGGCGAGGGAAACTGCAGGTCATTTTTACCACGAAACAGTGGTTTCACACATTCGGATGTAAAGGAATTCAAATTTCTGCCTCATTTAACTGCGATTTCACATTACATGTGAATAGGGCCTATGTCAGAGTTAGCAGGCTTGAACTGGGAGCTGCCTAGTCCAGGGATTCTCAACGTTGGGTGCCTAGATGTTATTGGACTTCAACTCCCATAATCCCCAACCAAAGGCCACTAGGGCTAGGGATTATGGGAGCTGAAGTCCAATAACATCTGGGGACCCAACGTTGCGAATCCCTGGTCTAGTCAGTACACTGGAACATCTAATGTTGCCACTGCTGGTTACAGAATGGAGGAGAAATAAGCAATACTAGTGGGCCCAGGCACAGAGCATCTGTGCCTCTAGCTGGCCCGCCGCGGCCAGACCTGCCGCCTCGCCTCCGCGGCTGGGCCCGCCCCACCCCGCCACCTCGCCTCCGCGGCCGGGCCCGCCCCACCACCTTGCCTCCGCGGCCGGGCCCACCCCGCCACCTTGCCTCCACGGCCAGGGCCACCCCGCCACCTCGCCTCCGCGGCTGGGCCCACCCCGCCGCCTCGCCTCCGCGACCAGGCCCGCCCCGCCACCTCGCCTCCGCGGCCAGGCCCGCCCCGCCCCACCGCCTTGCCTTGCCTCGCCTCCGCGGCCAGGCCCGCCCCACCGCCTTGCCTCCGCAGCCGGGCCCGGCCAGGCCCTCCACCTCGCCTCCGCAGCCGGGCCCGCCTGGCTCCCCGGCCATGGCCGCCGTCGCCACTGTTCTCCTGGGTGCGCCAGCCAATCAGGCGCCCCCGCAGCCCAGCCAATCAGCTGGGCTGCCGGGACGCATTTTTGCCTGGCACACCCAGGAGAATTAAATATATAGATTCTCTTCACAGGTTCTTACAGCCCTTCACTGGAAGCCCCTTCCTCAAACCTTGCCTGGCTATTAATACTTCCAAGTCAGCACAGCATAATTGCTTGACTGGCCTTGCCTGTCTGGGTCCCTTTTCTCTTTGCTGCATTTCTCTCCACGAACCTGTTTCTTCATCTTCCTGTATGCATCTTCCATGGCCAAATATCTCATTTTGACCCGTGATAGTAAATGACTTTATTTTCAAATGCTTTTCTAGCACCACATTTTAACCTTCTGGCAAGCAACCCATGGTGCTGCTTAGCACTACTAACTTGCCAAATTTGCCAGTATTCAGATCAGTTGGACAGGACTTAAGCTATGGAATTCCTATGTAAGCATGTTATGGCCATAACAGGAGAAAACAATGTGGGGGAGTTGATATTCTTTCACTTCCAATGCTATCTTCACGGACGGAAATAATTCATTAAGAGTAAAATAAAAGGCTATATTCAGTTTGTGTCTATCAGAGGAGAAGAGGGCGGACTGATTAGTATTAAGAAACATAAGAAGCAATGTTATTTTGAATTAAAGATGGGTTGGTAGCATTTCTACTCCAATATTAGCTCAACTGGTGGGATAGAGTAAAGCTTTTTGGTTGTGGTCTTTAAAAAAAGAAAGAAAAAGAAAGAAAAACAGCTGAACAGTTGAGTAACTGTAAGAACATGCCTTTCCAGATGAAGCCCAAAGCAAACTCAGCATCTTGCTTCCCACTGTGGCCAATCAGATGCCTCTGAGAAATTCACAAGCAAAAATATACCCCTTTCCTCCTCCTGCTCCTCCTCTGCACTTGATATTCAGAAACATCCTGCCTCTAAACTTGAAGGTAGTATACAGCCATCAAGACTAGTAACCATTAATAGACTTGTCCTCCATAAATTTGTCTAATCCTTTTTTAGCCTGCTTTCATGAGATCACCCGGCATTGTGTGTGTGTGTGTGTGTGTGTGTGTGTGTGTGTGTGTGTGTGTGTCCCTCTATCAACTTAGCCTGGACCAATATGAACCAAATCAGCTACAATTGTAGGGACACACAGGGGCACCTAAACAGCGTAGTTTGTGATGATGTCATCCACCCCAATCCAAGATGGTGGTTTTGTGAATGTCTGAGGTGCATACCGGCTAATTTGTGGACTGTCTAACCCATTGAACCAAATTGGGTACAGTTGCAGTGAGTGACACACAGAGATACCTCAATGGAATAGTTTGTGATGATATCATCCACAATGATTCAAGGTGGCGGATGCGTAAATTTTTGAGGCGCACGTGAACTAACTTGTGAACTGCTTAACAAATTTGAACCAAATTTGCTACAGCTGTAGGGACACATAGGGACACTTCAATGGCATAGTTTGTGATGATGTCATCCATCTCAATCCAAGATGGCAGACACGTAAACTTTAGAGGCACAAGTGCACTAACTTGTGGATAGTCTAACCAATTTGAACCAAATTTGGTACAGTTGTAGGGAGTGACATGAAAGACACCTTAATGATGTAGTTTGTAATGATGTCATCCACCCCGATCCAAGACGGTGGACGCATGAACATTTGCAGTGTAAGAGATCTAACTTGTGTACCTCAATTTTAACCAAATATAGTCCAGTTGTAGAGTCAGTGAATGGAAAGTAGGCTAATTAGTTCTTACTAGAACAATTTGTATACCTATCCAAGCTAGTAGCCATCACCACATTCTGTGGCAACAATTTCCATACCCTAATTATGAACTCTATAAAAAACTACCTTTTGTGTGTGTGTCCTGAATCTCCTGTCAATCTGGATGTCCCCTGGAGCATTTCCAGACAGCAGGCT
Organism: Hemicordylus capensis; assembly: GCF_027244095.1. NCBI lineage: Eukaryota > Metazoa > Chordata > Lepidosauria > Squamata > Cordylidae > Hemicordylus > Hemicordylus capensis. The sequence goes on along the minus strand of NC_069659.1, from coordinate 344,554,282 downwards.
TTACTGTGGCTTTACTGTGAGTTCGAATTTTCCAGACAAAAAACTGACGCAGAAAGTGGAATTATTTTTTTACCCCAGACATAAATGAGGCTATGCTCTAACACCCAAATCGTTTCTGGACTCTGGACTGCTCCCCGATAGTTCGCAGGGTCTTTGGAGTAACTCTGGCTGATATGTGAATGCATAACCTCCATTCTGGAGGGGAAACGAGCTAAAAGCCCCACCTGGAAATGTTCCAGGTTCTGGTGTTATCAGAGAGAGGGGAAGATGTGTCGCTGTCTACTATCTCCACTCCATGCATAATTTTATAAGCCTCTGTCATCCTCCCCTTGAGTGTCTTTTTCCTAATCTTCTCCGGGAGAAGACCGTAGTGGGTGAGTGAGAGGCCTTTACTTTTACCAACAAGTCTCCTTTGCCAGACAGCTGGAAAATTTACCACTTCCTCCCCACCCCTCGCACACTTTGTTTTCTGGCTGAGTGAGCCACCTTAGACCAGCTCTGCTGCCTTGACTAGGGGCCTTCCTTCTTAAGTGCTTGACTTTTAACACCTGCAGGCACTGATTACATCAGCCCTGCCCAGAGCTTCGTGGGAGGAGGGGTTCTGGGAGCTTTTAAAGAAGGGGGCTACGGCAGTCAAGGAGAATACTCGTGCTAATTTTCTGAAATCTGTCAGTCAGGCGGAGGGGAGGGGTATGCTGAGCTCCAGCACATAGGCAGCCAATCAGAAGCAGTGGAGGAGGGTCTTCACACTCCTCCTCCCTTCCCTTCTTCAGCAGCCAAATTGCTAAGGATGCATCAGCTTCAAGGCAGCAATCCCCATGTGGTGGCAGCCGGGGGTGGGTCAGGAGGGCTCTGAGTACCCTTGGGAGACCTTCAAGTACTGCAGGGGGACTAGTACCCCCTGTTGGGAACCCCTGATCCAAAACAATGACTGCACCTCACACCAAGCATTTCCCTGAACCTGCTTTGCTTTTCTGTCAATGAACTTTGATTAATACCTGGCCATAATCCCAAGAATCTGCTAGTGTCTGGGAAACTTTGAACTCTGGTTTTAGTATTTAATGCTCTACACTGAATAAGTATTGTGCACTGAGACCAGCAGAAGAGGCTCAAATGCAAGTACCCTAGCCCTCTGAAAGATGGTGGGTTACTACAAGATCTAGAACCCTCTCAGTAGTGACCTTAAAGGATGTGTTTCCACTGTCAAAGGCCACTTCTGGAGCATGGGAAAAGTGGCAAGATCCTCTCTGCTCTTGCATAAAAGTGCCTGTGCTTCAGAAGTGGGGAGGTTAGCACAGAGCATGTGTGGTTTTGGTAGGAACATGTATGCAGCATTAGTCAGGATGTTAGCCATGGGTTTCATTCTGCCTTGGTCTTTTACTGCAAACCACTCAGAAAGCTTTGCTGGAGTGGTACATATAAAATATAAATTATAATGATGATAAAAAAATAAATAACTATACTTTTATCATGCTCTTCGGCTGAAGTCACTTGACATGGAACTTGTAAAGTTGGGTTAACCTGGTACACCTAAATTCAGATTGCAAGGCTTGGTTAAGCAGTCCCCAGGAGAAAAGATCTAAAGGTCCTAATAAAGATATATATTATTGATTATAATGAAGAAGCATGGCATTTAAGAACACTTGTGAGTATTCTCACATTACATAGAACACACTAGATGTTAACAGTGTCTAGGCACTAATACTTAACCCTTATTGTATAACTAGAGTGCATTCTCTAATATGTATGTCATTAGCTAGGTAATGAATAACTAAACCGTTAACTAAGCATTCAGCTGACAAACTAGGTAAATGTGTCTAAATCACTAACCAAGACTAAGTCCTGTTGAGGATAGAGGAAGAAAGAAGCAAAGAAATACAATTAAGAGCAGCAACCAGGGCCCAAGAATAATCAGTGTCAGAGAAGAAGGGACAAGGAAAAAGAATCAGGTGGAAAGCAGAGTCAGAGGCCAAGGAAATCTAGCAGGTAGAAAAGGGGCAGAGAGACAGAGAAGAAGGAGGCTTTAATGTAGAGAGGAAGGGAGAGGGAGTGTGTCCCCAGTGAGTTAAGGGACAGGTTGAGGAGGCAAATAGCGATGAAGGGAAATAAAGCAACCAGGAAAAGGTAGAGAGGTGTGTGTGTGTGTGTGTGTGAGAGAGAGAGAGAGAGAGAGAGATCTTAATTAGAGGACAGGTCTAGGCTATGTAGATGGAGTCAAAAACAGCAATGGAATAGGATTGAGCAGAAAAGGCTTCATTCTTAAAAACAGAGAGCTACTGAGCTATTCTAAGGTGAGGCCATGCAATTAAAGGGGAAGCATTGTGTTCTGGAAAGCAGAATCTGCAGAGGTGGTTGTGTCTGGGCTGCCAGGGGGCCACCACCAAGGGAATGGGTGACTGGAGCAAAGTTAAGGGGGTCTAAATTACTCAAATGCATTTTAAAGGGGTTTTGGTGACTTGGGTTGTTTAAAATTGAGAAAGACACAGATCTGGTTGGAATCTACCTATGGCTGTGCAGTGAAAGCCCAAAAAGCCTTTAAACTGCCTCCTGGGACAGCCCTTTGGATTGAGAGCAGTGTTCCCTGTAAGAGGGCATCCCAGATGTTGTTGACTACAGCTCCCAGAATCCCTAGCTGCAGTGGGCTTTGGCTGAGGATGCTGGGAGTTGTAGTCAACAACATCTGGGATTTTCTGTTAGAGAGAACACTGACTGAGATTTCCCATGGAGACTCTTCTCTCATCCTGGGGAAGAGTCAGCTGTCTTCCCCAAGGAACAAGGTCTTTCCCCATTATTCTAGTCTAAAAAGCTGCCAGGCTGGCTGGTCTTTAAATACTCACTTGCACACATACACATATGCATCCATACACCTTTGAGCATGCTTGGGGGGAGAAGGGGAATGAAGAAAAGTCATAGTTACCTGTCCAAGTGAGATGTACTGAAGCCAGGTGTTCAGTAGGGCAAAAATGGGGTGTGCTGCCCAGATCAGAGAGAGTGTGTGTGGGGCTTGGAAGTCCCTTTTAATAAGGTCCAAGTCATGTGCTCAGTGCCCATGTGAGCTGCTGAACACCTCAATACGATTCTTGTGTCAGAGAATAGGAAGAATGGGATTATGAGTTGCCAGACAGAAAACAGCCTTATCAGGATGACCAAAAACACAAAATATTGGTGTTAGGCAGTTATCTCCTAAGAAGGAATAAATGACTTAGCTATCATGGTTAATGGGCAATCCGGTAGGAAAACAATGAGGGCCAGGTATGGGCAAAATGAGCCTCCATAAGGTGCCAGAAAACCCATAGAGGAGAAGCAGATTGACAAAAGAACCAGTCTTCCCGAAGCAATATAATGGATCCAGGAGGAAACTGAGTCATTTAGATACATAGATGCAGGAATGCCAGGAAAGTTGCAAACTTGCTCTGGAGGGATCTGAGCAATGGAGGCTGCATTTGAGCCCCACACCACTTCACCTGGGGGATCATTGCCTAGTAGTATGCATAGTGGAGAAAATCACAGGAGCATTCACTCTTCAACTCCACCTTGTTGACCTAAAACTGAGTCACTACAGAGACCGCATTTGCACTGAACCAGAGTTGAAGGGGCCAGAGGTTAGCAGACCATCATGTCCGAATGCAGGTCTGGCCCCCGGAACTCTGATTCCGTTCAGAGAGTGACCCAAGGTTCTGTTCTCCAAACTGTAATTTGTACCCTCGGGTAATAGTGAGTTTCGCCACTCCAACCCGAGGTATTAACGTAGCCTGCGTTACATGCAAATGTGGAAACACAGGCTGTGTTAACTCCAACCAGAGTTGAGGGAGGAAGCTCCTCCTTCAACCTGGCTGTTATTGGCTGTGTGGGCTGTCCTTCATGAATGAAGGAAGCCCCCATAGCCATTTCTCCTCCCTCTCTGCAGTCTTGCTGACTACAGAGAGGGAGCTCTCAGTTAAGTCCAAATTTGAACAGGAGAGTCGGGGCGGGGAGAGTGGAACCGCAGTTCTACATTACATGTGAATGAGGTCAGAAACTTATTTCACGGCCTGGCCTCATTGGCTTCAGTCTTCCAAGCAACCTCTGGAAAGGGAAGGAGGAAGCTAGTGAAAAACTGGTGAACAGCTGGTTGCCTAAAATAACTAAACTGCAGCTCAGCTCAAGCACTAGCCGACATGACAAGCAACTCTGAGTTAGCACTCCAGTCCCGATGGAGTAGGCAGTCCAGAAGGCAGTCCCGATGGAGTAGGGTATAGTCAACAAACTTTGTCAGCCACCCTATAACAAATTGTTCTCCAATTTAAGCTGTTCCAGAGCAGCCCCATTGCACTACCATTGAGGCTGATTTTTAAGTTGTGCAGCAGCTGCTGAATCCCTAATATTGATTTAGCGCTGCCCATCATGTTGCCCACTGTTTATTTCTGTATGCATTCATATGTTTATTTATGTATGTATCCATTCTTGCTTCTCCCATTTCTAACCATGTGTCTGTTCTCAGATCTTTGGTTTTGCTTGCCTTTTACATCCTATGAACACTTCCCTAGACATTTGTCCACCCTGAATGCCAGTTCCCATCTGTCTCTTTCCTTGTCCTAGCATCCCTTGTCTCTACCTTGAATAGGGTACCTAGATGCCAAATCACAACTCATGCCCATATTATTTCTGGAAAACAGGAAAGTTCAGTAGATGAAGCTTTTCTCGCACTAACAGGACAAGCTGTAACAACTAAAATTCCCTTTTTCACACAACCATTAAAAAATATTGGAGCCTATCTTTCTTTGCATTTGGTCACTTGTCTTAGAACTGTTCCTCCCTAGGCTTACTTCACATTTGTGTAAATGCTGCTGACCAACCTTTGTTGATACAGGACAAAACCCAATACTTACAAAATTATCAAATGGCAAAATCAAACATTCTCAAACCATCGCATCAACTGTTAACTTCATCTACTTTCTTCCAAGCCACTGATATATGTATATAAAGAGTAATAAATAGTTCCATATGGGAAGCAAACTGATTCACTACACAGATTTGAAAATAAATCTCTTTAAAATCTGCCACATTTGCAATTTAACAATCAGTCATTAGGAGGCAGCAGACAGCTCAAAATGTTTTCACGAATAAGAGCCTTTCCTGGCTTCCTGATTGGTTTGGAGATGAGGAAACTCTTTGGGTGCAAGAAGCTGAGAAAACCTTATTAGAATCTAGAGATCATCATCTTTTACATTAGACCTAGAAGTACAGCATTTTAATGCTTCAGCTAAGCACATGCTTCAGCATTAGTAAAACAAAGAACCTCCTGAATAACATCTGTTTCAAGCAGTTTACAAACAGTCTTATCCTAAAGACTTTGCTTAGCAGTTAGCCCCAATGGGACTTACTAGCACAAAACGAGTTTAAGACTGGGGTGCCAAATTTATCACACTGTTCTATTCATGTGTGCACACTACAACTGCCAAGCAAAATATCGAAACAGTATAGCTTTTTTCCACTGGATCCAAAACAAAAGCACCAATATATCATCAAGGTAGGAACTCTCACTGAATTCCATTCTTCTTGGTTTTCATTTTAAACAGCTATTTTGAATTTACCTCTACTGTATTTATAAATGCATACAAAAGAAAGATTGATACTAGTCTAATGCATATAAACTTTCCTGTCTTTTCAATGAATAGAATGAAACAAAGCAAGGCTGAATATTAAAATCATCTCTAAACTTTTCAGTATTACAGCACATATAATATAGAATTTTTGCAAGAAATTATGTACATAACTGTTAAATGTATTACTGTAAAGAACAGAAAGTATTTCTTACCAACTTTAAGTCTGCAGGGCTGGCAAGAATTAAACCATGAGCAAGGTCTATATGTAACACTAAACAGCATTAGAATTGTCAACAACCTCACACTAAAGTGTAGCAGCCACTTTTGCCATTCTTCTCCAACGCGACGATAACATACAATTCAAATCTAAAATTGTTGTATAGCATAAATATAGCATCACAAGCTCTGCAGTGAATCTAAAGCTTCCTACTTTATTTAGTTACTAGGGTTGAACATAAAATATCGATAATAAAAGCAATCCACGAACTTACGGTTGTGTTATGGTGTCCACACTGTCCTTTGGTTTGAGTCAGTTGTCACAGAGAAAGCTGTTTAACAGAACAGTGAAATATCAGCAGATGAGGAAAGATGTGAAATCCAGCTTTTGATCAATTGATATTCATAAGTGCAGCAAATAAACGTATAAATGGAATTGGAGGTAGTTCCTCAACATCCAAGGGATACACCAGACCTCTTCAAATAAAGACCAAAATGTGGAGTTGTAGCAGTCTTTCTTGTTATGTATGGTGTGTCAAAGAAAGCTGAAACTCCAAAATAATTATTAATGCGTTATCCAGTTTTTGCTTCTTTCTCTCTTTCTGCTTTTCCATTCACATTTTTTTCTTCTTCCTATAAAACGCATATAGGTTTGTTGTTCCTTGTGCCCTGGGTAAGGCCTGGCTTTGAAATGCATTTCAGTCTCTCAACACAGACAGCTTTCACTGCTTTTAGAGTCCCACCAAGGCCCGGCTTTAAAAGCTACTGATTCTTTTTTTTCCCCCCTTCTTCTTTAGCCTTCTTCACAAAAGAAGGGTATTTTGTAAATTACCAGCTCGTTCAGATCAACAAAAGGTACTTTCATAGAAAGCCCCATTTGATTTTGCTCAAATTTGATTACAAGGATGGAGGAAAAAGGAAAGGAAGTCAAAAAGAAAAACCCCAGATGGCTTTTTTCATTCATCTCAGTGAATGAGCTTTATCTGTGCCTTTTGAAACTGTAGCAGTGGAAAAGCATTTCTGTTGGCTTAAAAAACTTGACAAAAATTATTGGTTTGCCATTTCTCATGTAACTGCCATTGGGAACTGGATGAAAAGACTTTTTTTTCATGGGATCGCCTGCTTGGATCAAAATAATGGAGATTAGGTATTTCATTATAAATTACAGTGGGAGATAGAGAGAGGCTGTCATATTAATAGCAACCTGCTCGTGGTCTTCAGTGGTAGCTATTCTCCTAGACAAAGGACCAAGGGGGTTGTCTATTGAACTTGTGCTTTAAGGCCCGATCAATTTTCTATCATCAAGGCAAAAGGTGAGATGACGAACAAAAGAATTCACACATGAGTGACCTCATGAGCTGAGAGATAAAACAGCTTAAAGAAACAAAACACATCCTGAAATTATGGGTGATAAACTGTATAAAAAGAGAAGGAGAGAGAGAGAAAGAGAGAGGTGGAGGGGAGGAGGGAACGGCCGTTGGTCTATAATTCTTTCTTTTCTTAAGCATATGGACACATTAAAAGCTACTTGTTTTCAGGCACAGTATAATTGCAGCATTTGTTTTGCGAGGCTCTGCCTCGAATCTTGCTGTGTACTCCTTCCCCGACAGGGTTCCAGTAATTTCATTCATGAGTAAGCATGCTATTGTGTTTATACAGGATGCCCAAGAGCCATACACAGAGATATGCCCACACAAAGGATTGCCACTGACAACAACAACATCAGCAACAGCATATAGACAGAAAGACTGCACAGGCACCACAGGAGTAATCAAACAGCATCACTCTGTCGTGATCCTTCAGCCTGGGCCATTTGTAGAAGGAAAACAAGCAGGTTGTTGCAAGCAAGTTGGCAAAAATGGGAAGACAAGCAGGTATAGGGAATTGAGCAAGTTGGCAAACTGAGGCCCACTTCCCACACTGTTTAATTAAGGCGGGTAGGCTGTGAGTTGTCAAGCCCAAAGGCTATGTCGCCAAACACATCCCTGATCCATAAAAGTCTTCATCAAAGAGTGGAAACCTCAGGTCTCCATCAAAGAGTGGAAACTTTGTCATCACCAACATGTTAAGTTAAAGTAGGGTTGCCATGTCCTCTGGAATGTAGGGATTTTGGCTCCTCCACCCAGCTGCTAAATTCCTCCCAGATTTACACAGATTTCAAATGTGCTGCCCGGATTGCCCACATATTTCTGTGGCTCCGATCACATGGGAGGGCAGAAAAGGAGGGGAAAGTATAAAAATCTGTCAAATAAATAAATAAAATGCAAATTAGTTGCCGCATGATGTGCATGATATGCAAATTAGGTCACCCGGATTTGGGAAGCTTGAATATGGCAACCCTAAGTTAAAGGGATAGGAACCACCACTGCCTGTGTCCCTGAAAAGCTGGGTTGATAGTACTGAGCTAAATGAACCAGTGGCCTGGCACAGTATTATGGAGCACCTGGTGAGTGTCTAGCCAACAGAACCAGATTCAGCCCCACTATTGCTAGCTAAAACATAAGAAAAGCCCTGCTGGATCAGGCCCAAAGCCCATCTAGTCCTCCAGCATCCTGCTTCACACTGTGGCCCACCAGATGCCTCTGGGAAGCCCACAGGCAAGAGTTGAGGGCATGCCGTCTCTCCTGCTGTTACTCCCCTACAACTGATATTTAGAGGCATCTTGCCTCTTGAGGCTGGAAGTGGCCGATAGCCCTCAGACTAGTAGCCATTGAGAGACCTCTCCTCCATGAATTTATCTAAACCCCTCTTAAAGCCATCCAGGCTATTAGCTGTCACCACATCTTATGGCAGAGAATTCCATAGCTTGATTATAAGTTTGGTCAGTCCTAAATTTCTTGGCCATCAGTTTCATGGGATGACGCCTGGTTCTAGTGTTATGCAAGAGGGAGAAAAAATTCTCTCTCTCCACTTTCTCCACACCATGCATGATTTTATAGACCTCTATCATGTCTCCCCTTTGTTGTCTTTTTTTGTATACTGAAAAGCCCTAGGTGTTGTAGCCTTGCCTTGTAAGCAAAGTGTTCTAGGCCCCCAATCATCTTGGTTGCCCTCTTCTGCATCTTTTCCAGTTCTACAACATCCTTCTTAAGATACGGTGACCAGAACTGCAAGCAGTACTCCAAATGTGACCGCACCATAGATTTGTATAAGGCCATTATAATATTAGGGGTTACAAAAACAACATATTTTTGGGTGGTGCAGGACACTTCTGGAGGAAGAGGAGATCATCGACCCTGCCCCACTTGCACAATGAGTGCTGCAGAGCTCAGGAAGCTCTCAGCAGCAGGTATGCTTCTTCCCAGTGCAAGCTCAGTCAGACTGTGGTTCTCACTCAGTGGTTTTACAAAGAGAAACATGATGATTAGAAAAATAAAACAAATGGATACAGAAATGGCTGGAGCCTATAGTTGTTACTCCATGAGACTGAAGAAGAGTTTTTATTAGATACAAGGACTCAGATTAATATGGCATGAGGAATCACGGAAGAGGCGAGCCAGCTATCTGTGTGATTTTGCCATTTGACAGGCTTTGAAGCTTGGGATGGGATGTGGCAGCATCCCTGTTGCTGGGCAACAGCTCTCCTGGATTGGAGATGGGGGACGGGGCAAGTGCTCTGAGAGGCAGCTAATGAGAAGTGCCACTGGCATGGAGCAGGCAAAATCCCGGGTGGGTGCCGTCTCTATGATTACGACTCCAGAAAGCGAACAAAACCAGTTACGGTGCTGCTCACATTCAGACATAAAACCGCCCCCAAACCCCCCCTCAGGTTATGATGGTGAAACTCACTACAAACGAAGGTTTGAATTGGAGTGTGGTAAGGCAAACCGCAGGTTGCTTTTGCCACAAAACCACGGTTGCATGCATTCAGATGTAATGGAGTTCCAACCTATGGCCCATTTATCTCCTGTTTTGCATTATGTGGGAATGCGACCTATCCCTACTTCTGACCTATATGTTGTCTTCCAACTGACACATTTTACTTTTAGAAAGCTCTGAAATTTCACTTTCAGTTGAAACTTTAAACATATACCAAAACTATATACATGCTCTGAGGCAATGCAATTCCAACAATGGGTTCTTAGAGAATTTAAATAATAAAATAGTGCATTGTTAAAAGGGAACAGTATATCAATTTTAAGATTACAAACATTCTAAGCACCAAGATTTATTGAACATCTGTGTGATCTGGCACATGAAGAAGTAATTATTATTATTTATTTATCTACTTATTCATTTATTTAGTGCCAGCTGTGTATATGGTGTTTTAAAGACTGAGAAGAACATGAATATGTCGAATAGAAATCCCCACATGTATATGAGACAAAGAAAAACTGGACACATTATACAATTGAGCTGGAAAAGCCACTGCACAACGTTGAACTATGGGAAAGACTTAAAGAGGAACTTGATAGATTCGTAGTTCTAGAAATAATAGAAAAAGTAGAGAGATCACAGAATGGATACATTCATTAGTGATAACATAACAGAGAAAAGGGCTGGGTTGCTTAGAATGCATTTAGATTATAAACATGTGTAAGGAGGCTCTGTGGGGAATGCTGTGGGCAACTTCTCCAGTACTCCTAGACACTCACTATTACATTAGAGGGGTAAGCCTTTTGAACATTACTTGTGCTCCGGAATTTTATTTAACATATTTTTATAAATAAAAATGCATTGCCAAGGGTAAGGACCCATGGCAATGATGCAGACTGCTTTGCAGGTGGCTGCAGAGGGAGAGGGTAATACCTAGGAACCATGCAGAGCTCCACTAGTAGAAGGCGTCTTCCACCCAGTTTAGGTTCTCTCCTCTCCCTCTGAAGCCCATGTGCAGCACAGCCCATGTCACTGTTAAGGGTCCCCTGACCCTCAGCAATGCCGTTTGAGCCAGCACAGTGAACTGCAGCAGCACTGAAAGTCGCTTGCGCAAACTCTCTTGTGCGGGTGTTAGGGATGTGCACAAACCGTGGTTCGAGCACCAGTTCAGTGCCAAACTGGTTCAGACAAGGAACAAACCAGTTCTGCAGCACAGGGAGGCACCATGTTGACCACATGAATGGTGCCTGCACATGCATGGATGCTATTTGCATACTGGCACTGCATGCGGGGGGGGGAGTACTTGGGCCTAACGCTGACCCAGCAGGAATCCACATGGGGCTGTGAAGAGCAGGTAAGGACCTACTCTCCTCTTTCTTAAAGCTCCCACTCCCTGCTCCCTCCCTGCAGTGCCAAATTAGTTCGAACCTTGTCCAAACTGGTGCTCGAACCACTAGTCATGTACACCCCTAGTGGGTGTCACTGTGAGCCATAGTCTACAAGGATATAATATATTCAGTCATCCAAAACCCTTCAGTTTAAGGTAAGAATTAAGGTTGCTTCCCATTTTCACTCATGCTCTAAGAAGTATGGAAATTGCAAGTAAAGGTGCCCATCTTAACTACCATGCCATATAAGCTGTAAAGGCCTAGTACATTCTCATATTGCGTCATATGGCTGCTTTAGAAATAAAGCTCTATCCACCCACACCTTTACACATGAGTAGACCTCATCCTTACACAAAACTACACGCCATGCATGTACTTGTGAGAGAACCCACAACATTACTCCTGAGAAAACCTTGTATCTTTGGTTGCAAATAAAACCATCCACTTTTACTCATGAATTGCAGACAGCTTTGCTCACATTTAGACACATGTAGACCACACAAGTTACAGGTAACTAGGGTATATTCATGAGTGAGCCTGTCTACTCATGAGTAGGGATACACTGTTACTCTCCAATGAAGTCTCACAAACAGACCACACCTGTACTTATGAGTAGAGCTGCAACCTTACTCAGAAGGAAACTTTGTATCCTTTCTCTAGTTGGACCTATTCACAAGTAAGGGTGAGATCTACTCATAAGTTTAGAACATAAGAACAGCCCTTCTGGATTAGGACCAAAGCCTATCTAATCCAGCATCCTGTTTCCTGCAATGGCCCACCAGTTGCTTCTGAGAAGCCCACAGGCAGGAGGTGAGGGCATGCCCTCTCTCCTCCTGTTGCTCCCCTGCAACTGGTATTCAGAAGCATCTTGCCTCTGATGCTGGAGGTGGCCTATAGCCACTAGATTAGTAGCCATTGATAGATTTGTCCGTCCCTTTTAAAGCCATCCAAGCTAGTGGCCATCACCAGATGCCATGGCAGAGAATTCCATAGATTAATTATGTGTGATGTGAAAAAGTACTTCCTTTTGTCAGTCCTAAATTTCCTGGCCATCAGTTTCATGGGCTTCTATGAAACCCTGGTTCTAGTGACTAGAACTATAGATAGAACTCTGCACTATAGATTTTTATAAAGGCATGATAAAATTAGCATTTTTTCCAACCCCCTTCCTAATGATCCCTAGCACGGAATTGACCTTTTTCACAGCTGCCATGCACTGAGTTGGCATTTTCAACGAGCTCTCCACCACAACCCCAAGATCTCTCTCCTACTACCAACAGCTCAGATATCATCAGTGTATAGGACCCAGCGTAGTCTAGTGGTTAGAGTGCTGGACTAGGACCAGGGAGACCTGAGTTCAAATCCCCATTCAGCCATGATACTAACTGGGTGACTCTGGGCCAGTCACTTCTCTCTCAGCCTAACCTACTTCACAGGGTTGTTGTGAGGAGAAACTCAAGTATGTAGTACACCGCTCTGGGCTCCTTGGAGGAAGAGCGGGATATAAAATATAAATAAATAAATAAATAAATAAATGTGTGAAGTGGGAGGGGGTGCCCCATAATGCACCACTTTACGCGTGCTTACAATGAGCCACATTTGCCATTTTGTCACCCACTTCGCCGATTTGGAGAGATCCTTTTGGAACTCCTCACAATCTGTTTTGGATTTTACTCCACCTAAATAGTTTTGTGTCATCTGCAAATTTGGGCACTTTGCTGCTTATCCCAACTTCTAGCTCATTTATGTCTAAGTTAAGGAGCAGTGGTCCCAACCCAATACAGATCTCTGGGGGATACTACTTTTTACTTCCTTCCATTGTGAAAACTTTCCATTTATTCCTTTGCTCATAGTTGGAGGGGCTACCCACGTGCAAGGATGCACGGTTTACTTGTAACTTTGAGGGTCAACTGAGAAAGACTGAGGGCCTACTCAGAAGTAAGAGTGTGAGTAAGGATGTGGTATCTACCCACAAATAAGGTTGAGGGGCTACCTATGAGTAAGTTCAGGTCTACTCATGAGTGAGGTTTAGGGTCAGCTGGCAAGTAAGAAAGGAAGGCTTACTCAAATTAGGTTAACTGACTACTCACAAGTAAGGGTGAAAATTCCAAGCCCTGTTATATGTTGTGTAACGAGCTATGGCTTGTACAGATTACTCAGGTATATATGTAGGAAGATTTTGTAGCTGGATTGGGGACCTCTTTAATTTCTGGCTGGACATTTACTATATAGGTGACATTTTGAGGAAACACTGCTTTGTAAAGTTGCATCAGGCAGAAATTCATCAGGGGCACGTCTAGCAAATAATTGGGGAAATGACACTTGTTGAATTTCTGCCTGGATGCATCCCTCCATAGCCCATTTTCCAGCTGAAAGACCAAGGCAAAGTATGGGTGCATGGAGCCTCATATATAAAGCAGCAAAATATACAAGACTGTATATTTACAGTCTTTACATAGGGCTATAGCTAAGATGGACATATAAGTTGCAATTTCCACACTTTTTAGTTTCATTTTTAGAATGAAAACTGAAAGCATCTTAACTCTCATCTTAAACTCAAGGTTTTTGGATGTCTGAATTTGCAGACATCTTGAAAAGGAAAATCTGATTGGTCATTGTGGGAAAGGGAGGTTTAACAGCTGCTCTTACCTAGGCTGGCTCAGCCCACTTTCATAGGCAGTATATCTCTAATGTAGAAAGTTCATGTTCAAAGGAAGTCTTTCTCCACCTTGTGCGTCCTTGCAAGGCCCCTGCCACCTCACCTCACGTCCCCTTCTAAGTCCATTTGCCACCTCACCCCAGTATAATTTCACAAAGAGGAAGACAGGACAATAGTGTACCTATAAGCAGTGGAGTTAGTTCCAAACAGGAATAGGTTAGTCAGCTGGTAGTTGTGACCAGGAAGGCATTTAAACAACATATCAGATTTATTATAATGTTCAGTCCTTTTAAAAAAAAATCACTTTGTTCAGTTTTCTTCACAAAGTAATGATAACAAAACACACACTGCCTGCCCTCTTGGTGAGGGATGAGACTATCACAGTGTATATATCAGAGTTGTACAAATTTGGCCTTCCAGCTGTTGTTAGACAACAATTCCCATCATCCTCAGTGGCCAGTAGGGATGTTGGGAGTTGTAGTCCAACATCTGCAGGAGAGAGTTATGCAGTCCATATACATAGAGAAAGAGCGAGAGCAAGAGAGAGAGCGCTAAAGCCCTGGAAGCTGGTGCAGTTATTCTGAAGGAGCTGGGTAGATTCTTCTCCACTTCATCTCAAAAAGGTCTTTTCCCCTTTAAGCTTGCAAGGCAAGCATAGGACGAAGTGGGTCCAGAAATATTTAGAGCTTTAAAGGCAACTTTGCTGAGCACCATGAATCATGCTTGTCCGGTTATGTTTTTCCTGCAGCAAAGAATAACACACCATCAGAAGAGGACCCATGGGGTCCTGTATCAATTGTGCATTGTGTTCTAACATGTTGTTGCAAACCAAAGTTACGTACAGTGCTCAGCACCATGCATGGCGACAAAATTAATGACAAAAAGCAGAGGTAAGTGCACACCAGAAACCTCTTAAAGCAGCCTGGTTTCAAAAGGTTTACCCGTTTCAAAAGGCACTTTAGTACTAGGAATAGATCCAACCAGTCAGGATTGCAGCTCTACATACTTGTTTGAGGCATGCCACATCCCCAGGGCATCTTGTTGTTATTTTTCTATGGATGGGTTCACGCATAATGAGAAATTGTGATTCCCCCCGCCCTCAGCCCAAGATATGGAAGGAATCTGAAGTTGGTGTGGCAAACAATCATGTATTTAAGTTCGTTGGGTGCAGCTGAGTTGATCCAGAGACACGTCCCCGACCAGGCCTCCCAGAGAGGACTAGGGTGCTATCCCAACCTGCCTTGGACTACCTCTCAGTCATTGGTCCCAATGACAAAGTGGGCAGGCTCTCCTGGAAGAAACCAAGGGTTTGTGAAAAGTGTGGGTTCAGATATAATGCTCACTTCCATGGGAACAGCACTTGATCTGGCAAGCCAAAACTTGGTTACACATTTCAGATTGAGGTCCCAAGTGAAGCTTGGGTTCCTGCCATGGTGTGGGTTCAGACCATCACAGACAATTCAGTTACCAACTTTGCAAGTAGGTCCCATGTTATATGTGAACCCAACTAATGTAAGCCATTTTGAGATTTTTGTTGTTGTTGACAAGCAAAATACTAATAGCAGCAGCAGCAGATGAACTCAAAATCTCTAACAAATCTGCATAGTGCACCAATAACAATAAGCAAACCAATAACAATGGTGCTTCCTTCAGCTGAACTAGTACACAATGCAAATCAGACAGACCTGAGTTTATATGCCCCCCAGCACAAGCCCATTCTGCTGAATTATCCCTAGGGGATCTGCAGTTCACTCTGCTTCATTTTGATACCATTATATTAAGCAGATGTATGCAAGGCTAACTTGAATCATTAGGAGAACATTATAACAGCATCCCAGAGACAATGGTGACTGGCTTTTTATAGAATTCCAACATTTTTGCACATTGTCACTCTATCCCCCACTCTCTCTCAGCAAATCAAACCAATTCTGAAAATGAGTTTGATCACTTTCTCAAGGTATAGGAGAGTGCCATTTGCCTTTTTAAAAAATCATTGAGAATTAGAATGAGTATTAAATCACAGGATAGGAGAATGCTTCACTGAAGTAGTAAGAAATGAAACATTTCCCTCAGTTGAATTAATGTGCTACTTTATGCAATGTGCTTCATGCTACTGAAGTACTGCTAAATGTCTATTATCCTCATTTATGTGCATTATCCTAATCCTACCAAGGGATGATGATCACTTTAAGGATAGTGGTCCTCAACTTCCAATTGAAAAATAAAGCCTCTTTGTCATCAGATAGACACAGGAAGGATTCCACAAGTACAACCCCGATTATCCAAAGACGAGTTATGTCTTCTGACATCTTTAAAGTCTATTGCAGTATAATATATTTAAGTACATTCAAAATTTCCTTTGTGATGTAAGCCCAGGCTTCGTTCCTTTTACCTCCTGTCTTGCTGAAGACATGGTGAGAGAGACCAGTAAAGAATCTTAACTCATAGAAAAGCTTTTTTCCTAGTGGAGCACCACTGGAAGTATCACATGTATTAGGTGCATTTTTGAATGTTCGCTAAAGAAGCCGGAAGATCCCTAAAGAGGCAGGAGAAATGCAGCACTAGGACCAGCAGAGTATGGTTACTGGTCTGTATAACGGTTGCTTCAGACTTGGTTTCTCAATCTGCGCCACTTGTCCAACTGAACAGCAATGCAGACTGCCTTGCCTGATCTGACACCTGACTTTCAGCTCATCCTTGTCACATCTGCCTCTGGCCCTTTGATCCTCATCCATCCAAATCTGGTGCTTAACCACCTGCTTGTCTTTGAACACATCCCCTGCCTCTGGCCCCTTTGTTCTTCACATTCTTGTCACTACACTGGACCCTCAACAGTGCCCTAACTTGCAGCCCAACCAATACCTGAGAAATGGCCAAGAAGATTTGTCTCCATGGTCCTAGTGTCTAGTACACACTGCTACTGCCTGTAGTATCTGATTAGTCAGTATGAGAAACTGGCCACATTTGCATGCGATGCAGAACCATGGGTCCAATGGGCCCATGGTTCTGCTCTCCCCTCCCCCTGCTCTTTCATCTGAATTTGGACGTAACAGAGAGCACCCTATCCACAGTCAGCGAGATTGCAGAATGGAGAGAGAACTGGCTGTCTGGGTTTCCTTCTTGACTGAAGGACAGCCTCAGCAGCCAATAGCAACCAGAGCGAGTGAGGAGCTTCCTTCCTCAACTTCTGGTTGCTGAACAGCAAGACTGTGGTGTTGCATTCAGAGGTAGTGCTGGCACCACTAAACTGGAGGTACAGGCAGCAAAACTCACTACAAATCAGAGTCTGGGGAGGGAAACTGTGGGTCTGTTCTGAACTGTGGTTGTACACATTCAAGCATACACAAATTCTAACTGGAGGCCCTTTCAACTCCAGTTCCATGTTACATCCGAATGAGGCCACAGTTTCAGGCAAACTTGTTTGACTCTGACCTTCATTATTTGAGAAGCTAGCAGCTCCCAAACATTCTCACACCTGTTGCCCCTGCAATTCAACTTTCAATGGTATCAGGGGGTCCCTCTCAGTACAGTGATCACTGCAATGCTAGGCTCTGGTTCAGACTCTTGCCATCAGTATCCCCTGCCATCAGTGAAGTACATGATTACCTGCCATGAATTTGATGTAGTTGTCTAAAATACTTGCACTGAAATCTTTATACATTTCCCCAAAAACACAACAAATGAGTTTCCATCTATTAAAAATCAATATAAATGTGATACTGCTGACATTACACAATTCCATATTTCCTCTGGGCTGCAGTCACTGTGTTTCATATTACAGTGAAACACTGTTGACGTCAGATGGCTCCTAAATTACCATGACAACACAAGCTTATAATTATCTATTCCTACATACAAATGCAGTGGATGCAAAACTACTTAAAGCAAGTGCAACTTATTTTCATTTTCCCCACTGCAAGGAAAGAAGAAGAATTAAAAGAAATTTAAGAATCATATTTCCTTTTAAAACAAAAGTGATTTGTCAAAACTGCAATAAAATAGATTTTACAGTAACCTGAAGTGCAACACTCACTGTCTAACTTTCAATCAATCAATCATCTTTATTACGGTCAAAAACCAGCACAGGATAAAGTACATATACAATATAATAAAACTCATGCTAAATAAAATATAACTCTAGAAGCTAAGGATGATTATAATAGTAAAATACAACTCTAAAAACTGTATGGAATTAATAAAATAAAATGCTACCAGCTAAACCTAAAAACCTGTAGGAAGATTAATAGCGAAAATGAATAGCTATCCTTAAAAGTATGGCAACTAAAAGTATAAAATGGTTAAAATAATATATGCAAGCTACATAAAAGCAATACAAATGCAGTGGAATAAAAGGCAAATTAAAATTATTATACAATCAAGCAAATAAAATGCTCAATAGTCAGACATCTGCTGCCAGGGATATTAACTTGCGGTCAGGACCCTGCAAATCTTGCACGCTTCCCCACAGAACCTGGAAACTTTGTACATGAAGCAGAGGTGTATCTAGGGAAAATAGCACCTAGGGCAAGCACTGAAATTGTGCCCCTATCCAAACATCTGACACCCATCTTTCAGATAACTTTACCATAATATCAGCTCAAAAATACAAGTTCAGACACTTTCAGAAGAAACAGGTTGTAAGCAACACACACATGCATACACACACACATACAGCCACACATGTGGCACATATGTGCCAGTTGCCTTCCCAAGGAAACATAGCACATCCAGTGCTGGGCATGCCTCCATAGAGCTAAGTAGTGAAAGCTCTCTTGAGCAAATGCTCTGCCACCTCAGCACACCTCACTACAGGTTGCTGCCTCCAGAAATTCAGGGATGGTTTTTTTCTGTCCAAACAGCTTTTGCCTTAAAGGGAGATAGTTGCAATGGGAAATCCTAGGGGCCCCAAACAATCTGAAATTATCCAGCAGCTTACAATAGGCTTGGATCCAGCAGCCTGATCAGGAAGAAGGTGGAAGTTGCAACTAGCCACAGAACAGCAAAACATTTAAGCATCACATAAATTTTTAAGCAAATTTAAATTTATTTTTTTAAAAAAAAATTAAAATGGCCACTGCACATGCTCAGATGGTCCCTGTGAGGTCCTATGCCTTGCTAGGCCTTGCAGAGGCCTTCTGAGTATGTGCAGCGACCTCCAAAATGGACGCCGCACTGATCTTTGTAGGTCCAAACAGGCCTGAAAATTAGCCTGAGACAGGCTGTGGCAGTGATCTAAGAGGCCGGCGGGGGGAGGGGGAACCTTTGCAGACCCCCCACGCAGCCCGTAGGAAGCCCCCCAAAGGGGCTACAGGTTAAAAAAAATTATTTTAAAAATCCATGAATTGGGGAGGGATTGGGGGGCAGCATGGCACTGGTGCCCCCCCAGTGGCACCTAGGGCACATGCCCTGGCTCCCCCTCCCTAGTTTCACCTATGACATGAAGGACCGATTGTCATCTGAGAGCAGTATTGTGGTGTAGACTTGACTAGAGCAGCCAGGGTATTTAAGAAGCAGAGGAGACATGAACCTGTCCCGACTGTCTTTATAAAAGGGACACATAAGGAGCACATGGTCTATGGTTTCCACCTCTCCAGAGTCACAAAGACAGAGCCTTTCCATGAATGGGATCTTCTTGTATTTGCCTTCCAGAACAGCGGAGGGAAGGGCATGACACCGGGCAAGGGTGAACGCCCTGCTATGGTTTGATAGTTTCAATTGTGCCAAATATGCAGGGGGAAGATGGTAAACCTACGACTGTCCGGGGCCAGAAAGCCTGTCACCTTACTTAGATCTGCCCGGTGTTCCGTGTCCAGAATCCTCTGTTTGATGGCTGTTTTCTCCTTGTCCCAGCCCATTGTATGCAAAATGGATGGAGAGAACCCCAGCTGTGCCACTTTGTTGGATTCTGCCCATTTCCTTGAGTTCTGAAAGTTGTCTTGCAGGGTTAGCGGGGCCAAGCCCCAAGGGCAAAGTGCTAGTTTGAGCAAGTGGTTGAGAATTGTCATCCAAACCTTCACCTCAACTTTTATCATTCCATTTTCCAGCCATAGGGTGGCATTGGAGACATAGCAAGGCACTTGTAAGGTCCCTCTCAGGAATTTAGATTGAACACGTTCCAGTATGGCAAGACTGGCGGGAGATCCTGGTTGGGTGCCATATAGTAATTGTGCCAACAACTTGACTTCATATAGTTTGAGCGCTGCACGTACGTAATGGCCATCTCCAGTACGTAAGAACTTCACAATGGCAGAGGATCTCCTCTGTGTTGCTAGGGCAACATGTTCACAATGGGCACTTCTTGAGCAAGAAGCATGAAGGAACACGTATGTAAGCTGGTACGTAAGGAAACCTGCCAGGGAGGCAGTTGGACCATTAGACAATGAGGGAGTGAAAGGGATTATTAAGGAGGATATGGAGGTTGCAGAGAAGCTAAATGAGTTCTTTGTGTCCGTCTTCACAACAGAGGATACTGAGCATATACGTACCTGTTCCTGAACCAGCCTTTTCAGGGATGGAGGCTAAAGAACTGAGCCAGATAGAAGTGACAAGAGATGATGTTCTAAACTGTCTGGAAAAACTGAAAACTAACAAATCGCCAGGCTGGATGCATCCATCCAAGAGTCCTCAAAGAACTCAGATGTGAAATTGTTGACGTCCTTGCTAAAATATATAACTTATCCCTGCAATCAGGTTCTGTACCAGAGGACTGGAGAGTAGCAAATGTAACACAGATTTTCAAGAAGGGATCCAGGGGTGATCCGGGAAATTTCAGCCCGGTTAGCTTAACATCAGTTCCGGGCAAATTGATGGAAAGCATCCTCAAGGATAAAATTGTAAAGTACATAGAAGAACAGGCCCTGCTGGGAGTGAACCAGCATGGGTTCCACAAAGGTAAATCTTGCCTGTCCAACCTTTTGGAGTTCTTTGAGAGTGTCAACAAGTTTGTGGATAAAGGTGATCCAGTTGACATAATATACTTGGACTTCCAAAAAGCTTTTGACAAAGTTCCTCATCAAAGACTCCTGAGGAAACTTAGTGGTCATGGGATAAGAGGACAAGGACATGTGTGGATTGCTAACTGGTTGAAAGACAGGAAACAGAGGGTAGGTATAAATGGAGAGTTTTCACAATGGAGGGAAGTAAGAAGTGGGGTACCCCAGGGATCTGTACTGGGACCGGTGCTTTTTAATTTATTCATACATGATCTAGAAGTTGGGGTAAGCAGCGAGGTGGCCAAATTTGCAGATGATACCAAACTCTTTCGGGTAGTGAAATCCAAAACGGATTGTGAAGAGCTCCAAAAGGATCTCTCCAAACTGAGAGAGTGGGCGACAAAGTGGCAAATGTAGTTCAATGTTGGCAAGTGTAAAGTGATGCACATTGGGACGAAAAACCCCAACTTCAAGTATATGCTGATGGGATCTGAGCTGTCGGTGACTGACCAGGAGACAGATCTTGGGGTCATGGTGGACAGCTCATTGAAAGTGTCTACTCAATGTGCGGCAGCTGTAAAAAAGGCCAATTCCATGCTAGGGATTATTAGGAAGGGGATTGAAAATAAAACTGCTAATATTATAATGCCCTTATACAAAACTATGGTGCGGCCACACCTGGAGTACTGAGTACAATTCTGGTCACCACATCTAAAAAAGGACATTGTAGAACTGGAAAGGGTGCAGAAGAGAGCAACCAAGATGATCAAGGGCCTAGAGCACCTTTCTTATGAGGCTAGGCTACAACACCTGGGGCTATTTAGTTTAGAAAAAAGACAACTGCAGGGAGACATGATAGAGGTCTATAAAATCATGCATGGTGTGGAGAAAGTGGATAGAGAGAAATTCTTCTCCCTCTCCCATAACACTAGAACCAGGGGTCATCCCATGAAATTGATTGCCAGGAAATCTAGGACCAACAAACGGAAGTACTTTTTCACACAATGCATAACCCACTTGTGGAATTCTCTGCCACAAGATGTGACAGCCAACAACCTGGATGGCTTTAAGAGGAGTTTGGATAACTTCATGGAGGAGAGGTCTATTGACGGCTACTAGTCGGAGGGCTGTAGGCCACCTCAGCCTTGGGGGCGGGGTGCCTCTGGGTACCAGTTGCGGGGGAGTACCAGCAGGAGAGAGGGCATGCCCTCAACTCCTGCCTGTGGCTTCCAGCAGCATCTAGTGGGCCACTGTGCGAAACGGGATGCTGGACTAGATGGGCCTTGGGCCTGATCCAGCAGGGCTGTTCTTATATTCTTAACACCCCCAGGTATGTAAAGCAGGCAACCTGCTCAATTCTGTGCCCATCAATATTCCAACGGTGGATCTTCGGTCTTCTAGCGATGGCCTTGACCTTGGTTTTTTGATAATTTATTTCCAATTGTTCACTCTTGCAATGCTGAGATAGTTCTGCTAGCGCCCTTCTGAGACCTACGGGGTCCTTGAGAGGATAGCAGCAGCATCTGCATAGAGCAGGATGGAGATGGGTCTTCCGGCCAGCTTGGGAGGGTAGAAGTCAGGGTTTCTGAGGCAGCTCACCATGGCATTGATATAGAAGTGTAACAGTTGTGGGGCCAGGATACATCCTTGTTTAACTCCCTTCTGGGTTGCAATAGGGTCCATAAGGTGTCCTTGGGGGCTACATCTCAGCTTAAGTAATGTGTCTGTGTGAAGGATACAGATCAGATACAGCAGGCGTCGATCAATAGAGGAGGATTCAAGCTTTTCTCAAAGCTTGACTCGGGAGATAGCAATAGCAATAGCACTGACATTTATATACCGCTCTATAGCTGGAAGCTCTCTAAGCGGTTTACAATGATTTAGCAAATTGCCCCCCAACATTCTGGGTACTCATTTTACTGACCTCAGAAGGATGGAAGGCTGAGTCAACCTTGAGTCCTTGGTCAGGATCGAACTTGCAACCTTCTGGTTACAGGATGGCAGTTTTACCACTGCGCCACCAGGGGCTACACCAGGGGAGATGGAGTTGAATGCAGCCTTAAGGTCTATGAAGGCAGCATAGAGGGATGTAGATTTGTTCGAAAAGTACCTTTCAATAAGATTTTGGAGCACCAGGCACTGATCAGCAGTAGATCTGCCCTCCTTAAATCCCGCTTGTTCATCTGCCAGCATCTATTCTTGCTCTAGCCAGTCCTTGAATTTCCCATGTACGTGCCTTGCATACTGCTTGCTGATGGTGTTGAGCAGACTAATGGGCCTATAATTGGCAGGGTCATCCCTTCAGCCCTTTTTGAATATGGGGGTGATGATTGCCCGCCTCCAGTCCTTGGAGATGTGGCCCTGGCAGTCAATATGGATAAACAGCAAGGCTAGGACTGGGGCCCACCACTCCAGGTTGCTTTGGGGATGAGGTCTTCTCCTGGGACCTTTCCCACTTTAGATTGTGCAACAACGGACTCAACCTCCACTGCAGTGACCGGTGGCCAGCTAGGCAAGTCTTTTATATCCTCTGGAGCGGGACCTAAGTTTGCCATTGCATCCTCATATATCCCTCCAGAGGGGCAAGAGAGGCTCCTATGAAGTGAGGCCTCGCTGCTAAATCAGGAAGGGTTCTACTGCAAGCAATTCTTTTATCATTTGATCAAGTTGAGGTGTCCGTTTGGCACAGCATCTCCCCTGACCCTCTGGTAAAATATTGAGAGTGTAGCGAATCTCCAGGCGTTCAATATAGCTTACTCCCAAGTAAGTGTGCAAAGGACAGAAACTGTAAATACTATGACCATTCCAGCCATTTAATCTATTAGGTCTGATTCAGATCATCATTCAGATCTACACCACGTTGGTTTATGGCCTGAGATAAATCTGAGAGTTAGCTCCGAGTTACCTTGGCATGGGTTCACACAATCACATTAATGTCAGTAACTAACATCAAACCTAGATCTGAATAATTGGGTGAACCAGGCCTTAGCCTTTCCATCTTGCTGCAATCATAATACAATTCCAATACCAAAGTAAGGGTATGGGTATAAAGGCAATAGCTTCCTGCCTCTGAATCTACAGATTCATGCCAGGAGCCGACACAGAGGAGGAGAAGGAAGAGTTCGAGGGGCCTCCACCTCCAACACACTGTTCTCCCTGCCTGCTGTCCCTCTTAACACTCCCCTACCCTTGTCCTTAGACTTAGAGGATGAAGCAGAGGCAGGCACCAGGACCTCCACCAGCAGCTACCAAGCCCCATCAGAGCCAGTGCATGGAATTGAGGATTTGGGCCCTTTAAGATCAAAAATATTCCAGGCTTGGGCAGGGCTTCACTTCTGAATGCCACTTATGTCCTCAGTTTGCCTCTGCTTCTCACTGAAGCAACTTCATTTGTGGATGTGTTTGGCCTTGTTCCTGTTCCCAACTTTCTGGATTCCTTGGTTGCTGACCCTTTGCTTCCTTTTGACTCTGACCTTGCCTGCTCCCACTGGATTGATCCTTGGCTCCTGACCCCTGGCTTGTTTGACTCTGACCTTGCCTATTCTTGCTCCTACAGCATGTTTCCTGCCACACCTGACTTGCCCAGGTACAACAGATTGCTTCAGCCATTCAGGGCAGGAATGGAAGCCTTGATTGCTGCAAATGAAGTGCTGTGCACCCAGCTGAGAGAACTAGCTGCTGAGAACAGCAAGCTACAGGAGGAATGAGAAGCTTTAGCAGCACCAGGCACCCAACCTCCCCCCACACCTTATAAAGGCAAGTGCCCAATAGCTCTTCCAGAGAAATATGATGGCACATGGGGATTATTCCCCACATTTCTTGGGCAGTGCAGTCTACATGGAGCTGCGCCCAGAGACCTTCCACTCAGACTAGATATGCACTTGGTTTGTGATCAGCCTATTAAAGAGTCGTGCTGCCATATCTGTTCCAAAATAGCCCCTGCCTAAATGACTGGGCATTGTTGCTTGCAGCTTGCAGAACTTCATCAGCCATTTGAAGACCTTCTGTAATAGGAGGCTGCCAACCGCCAAATTTGCTGCCTTCATCAGGGCACAGGCTCTGTGTTGGGTTATGCCAGTGTTTTCTGTCTCTGTGCTTTCTATCTAAGATCTGGAAGGGAATGAGATCGCCCTGGTGGACCAGTTTCAGGAAGGACTGACTGACCCAATCTGGGATGAGTTAGTAAGGGTAGATCTGCCCACCACATTGCCTGCCTTGATCGATCTGTGCCTCTGAAATAAAGGTTGACTAAATTCCCATTTGTATTCTCACTCAAGGTGCATGACTAGTGCCCAGCATCAGTCTTCAGTCAGTACCACTGTTCCCTCTAAGGCATGTGCATGCTCACAAGTTTCCTGATGTCCGCTTAGTTAATTTTAGATCCCGCTCAGGTTGAATTAGGAAGGCTCCCACTGTGTGTGCATGTGCACACACAGTGACTTGATACTGCTGCCCAGAACAAAACTCATTCTGCACAGAGATGAAAAATATTAGAGGGACCACTGGTCAGTACACCTCCAAGCAAGCTGGAACCTGTACAGCTAAGGGAGGCTCAACCACACCTGGCTCCTGGGAAGGCACACCAATGCCAATTTAATCTGCATCCATATTGTGGGCTGCTTGGAAATTTTGTGACACTATGCCCCACCAAGAGGACTCTTCAGTCTGACCGAAAGAGCCAACCCACCACAGTAAGTGGCCTCACCTTGTTTGGGCATTCTTATGATGGATCCACCCAATATAGCCCTGCAAGGAATCATGTACAACTGTAAGTGTCCCTTTTCCAACCATGAGGACATCAGCTCCACACTCTGGCCATGATGGACTCTGAAGCCACTAGCTCTTTTAAGAACAGCCCTGCTAGATAGGTCTGCTGTCTATCTAATCCAGCATCCTGTTTCACACAATGGCCCACCAGATGCCTCTGAGAAGCTCACAGGCAAAGGGTGAGGTCATGCTCTCTCTCCTGCTGTTGCCCTTTTATTGACCAGGCCTTTGTCAGCACCAGATCCCAACATGTCAGAAACAGGTCCCCATCCAGGTTGAGACCATTAATGGCAGGCCTTTAGCCTCAGGGCCAGTCACCCTGGAGACCCCTGTAGAGGGCATATGAATTGGATACTACCAGGAGATACGACTACCTGCATGTGGCAGCCTCTCCCCATTTTCTAGTGGTGCTAGGGATAACTTGGGTAGCCAAGCATGATCATCATCTGGAGCCACCAGGATGTGATATTCAGCTGCCTCATCAGTGGTGCCATGCCTGGTACTTGAATTACCAGAAAAGTATGCTGATTACCTGGATGTAGTCCGCCTGGTAGAGACAGACACATTCTCACCTCACTGTAGGGTTGCGCATTTTGTATTTTTTTTGTTTCGATTTGTACCAAATCCGAATCACCCCAGTTTTGTTTTGTATCTGAATTAATCCGAATCTGAATCCAAATTAATTCAGATTTAAAAATGGGTCACATGGTCAAAAGAGTGGGTGGGGTTTATAGTGCCCAATGAGTGGAAGCTACCACAAAAATTTCAATGGAATTGGGCAAACTGCTGATATTTGGTGAATTTTTGAAGTTTGCACAGCTTTCAGATTTTCCCCATAGGGTATGATGGAGGTTTCAGGAAAAGTAGTTTCATGTGGGGTGGGGAGGGGTGTCCCAGTGTGGAGTGTGGTTGGTGGTAGTGCCTAGTTGATACAAGGAAGCTACCACAATTTTTTCAGAGGAATTTGGCAAAGGGCTGATTTTTAAAGAATTAATGAACTTACGCGTCTTTCAGATTTTCCTCATAGGGTATAATGGAGGTTTCTGCAGTCCCATCACTCCACTTGAGGGGCACTGAGGTGGCCCAGAGCAAGTGGCGGTGTAGTGCACAAAGGGTGCCAACCACCCACATGGGTTGCCAACCCATGAAGTACAGGGTTTTGTTGTTCTAGAGGTGTTCTGAGAGTAGATTATCTAGTAACATATGAGAGTGGATTCATGGTTTTTCATTAAAAATCTCATTTGCTACCAGAGAATCTAAACTCAACACCCCAGATAAAACAAAGCCCAGTACCCCAATGGGTTAGCAATCCAGGTGGGTGGGTGGCACCCTCTGTGCACTACACCACCACTTGCTTCGGGCCATCCCAGTGCCCCCGAGGTGGAGTTATGGGGCTGCTGAAACCTCCATTATTCCCTATGAGGAAAAATCTGAAAGACGCGTAAACCTCAAAAATTCCTAAGAAACCAGCCCTTTGCCCTATTTGGAATCTGGGTGCACCACCCTAGGGGCACTGCCACCCAACCCACTGTTTTGCCCCTGAAGCCCCATATAAACAAGATGAAAGAGTGAAGAGAATGAAGAACAACAACACCACTTAATTTTTTGGCACAGTTATTTGAGAATTTTGCAGCGGTGTGAGCCTGTCCCTGTGGCACTAGCACAGCAGCACAACCCATTTGTGGATTCAAGCAATCTTTCAATAAAAACACTCCCTCCCCATGGAACAGTGACCACAGGTCATTTGAGATAGCAAGATAGACCAATGAGCCAGCGTGGTGTAGTGGTTAAAGTGCTGGACTAGGACCTGGGAGACCCGAGTTCAAATCCCATTCAGCCATGATACTAGCTTGGTGACTCTGGGCCAGTCACTTCTCTCAGCCTAACCTACTTCACAGGGTTGTTGTGAGGAGAAACCTAAGTATGTAGTACAGTGCTCTGGGCTCCTTGGAGGAAGAGTGGGATATAAAATGTAAATAAATAAATAAAAATAAAATAAAACTGCCTTGGTACTATGGAACAGCTTCAAATGTTCATTTAACTGAAGTGGAGCGAGCTGTAGCCCAAACAAATCAGCCTACTGTTCAGAATTGTTAAGATTTATCATAACTGCATTGAAGAAAGTGCAAAACCATGGATCATGGTTACAAGAAAGAGAGAAACAACTAAGATTCCTGGGGATGTCAATAAATTGACAGGAATATCCCCCACCCCCCTCCTTTTGTCTCCTCTAGTCCCATGTGGATGACCTGTCCCTGCAATCGCAAAAGTTGTGAACCACGGGCTTAGACATCATGTCCCACCAAATAACATTGTGGCCTAAATTACATTAGACTGCTCAACTTGGGCAACAAAACTTAGACAACACTATAACTCATAACAATCAGAAGAAAAACAAAATAGCTCTTCAAAAGACCCCTGAACAAGTCAAGAGATTCTTTCTAAACCTTTGGAAAGAAAAACCTGTGTAATTTCAGAACTTTCCTAACCAGCTTCTCGAAAAGCTTCTCCACACAATGTATACCATGGCTTTTAGCAAGAGCTTTGGAATTGCATTGAGCTCCCAAAGATATTTGGGTATTTCTGTCTCAAAATGCTGTCTTCCAAATCCCTTTGCAAGGTCAGTTTGCATTTCAATCACACTGAATACAACACATATTTAACTAAACCATTCAAGCTCAAAAGCTTTTTGCATATCTTATCTTCAGCCAGTGCCTCAGCTGGAGTGGAGAGAGTCAGAGAAGTCATTCAATTGCAATGCTTTTCCAAAGAACAAAGCATTCTGTCCAAAACACAGTCATTTCGATTTGAAAACAAAAATCTCTGTTTTTTAATTCTTGATTTTGTTTTGGTTACAAAACCTCCGAAATTGCCATTTTCGGGCACAAAACATTTTGTACCCGAATCGAAATGCACAAGCCTACCTCACTGGCCCTATGACTGTGCTATCAACCTCCTATCAGGAGCTCACATACCATATCCTCTTTCAGAAATCAAGTGAGCAGCTTGCATGACTTCATAGACAAAAACCTCCACTGGTCATTTATCCATCCATCCACCTCTCCAACAGGGGCTCCTCTTGCCTCCTTTGTCAAGAGGAAGTGCAGGGGGTTACACCTAGTGAACCACTACCGAGCCCTAAATGCCATCACCATCCATAATCGTTACCCACTACCCCTCATACAGGAGCTATTTGGCTGACTCTGGACATCAAAGATCTACACCAAGCTAGGTCTATGAGGGGCATATAAATTGGTCCAGATTAAGGAAGGGGATGAATGGAAGGTGATATTTCAGACCTATTATGGTCAACTTGAATTCATTGTCATGCCATTTGAATTATGTAGCACACCATCTATATTCCAGCACTTCATGAATAAAGTATTTCTTGATCTCCTGGACCATTCCATGACTGAGTAACTTAACAACATACATCTATTCCAAGAACCTTTCCAACACATGAACCATGTGTGTATGGTGCTCCAGCACCTTCAGGACCACAAGCTCTATGCCAAATTGGGAAAGTATGCATTTGACCTGACCCAGTTGGAATGTCTAGGACACATTATCACACCCAGGGACTTCAGATGGATGCACACAAGGTCCAGGAGGTGCTTGACTGACAGCGCCCTAAGACCATTAAGGGCCCACAGCAATTTCTGGGCTTTGATGCACCGTTAACAGCATTGCTCAAGAAACAACAATCTCCATTGGGGGCTGATCACCTAAAAAGCATTTGCTCAGCTAAAGCACTTGTTCACTACAGCACCCATCCTTGTGTATCCAGATCCCTGTCATCCTTTCCTTATAGAGGCTGATGCCTCTGATGTAGGAATAGGGGTTATCCTGCACCAACCGCCCAATGAGACACACCTCAGACATCCCTGCATATATTTCCCCGGAAACTGACAAGCTGTGAATTGAACTACACCGTCTGGGAAAAGGAGCTGCTGCCAATCAAGGAGAACTTTGAGGCATGGCACCATTATCTTGAAGGGGCACAATACCCCATTATAGCACATAAAGACCATAGGAACCTAGAATACTTACAGACTGCCAAAAAACATAATCAGCGCCAGAGTCATTGCTCCTTATTCTTCCACATTGTTTATATTCCAGCTCCCAGAATTGCTGGGCTGATGCCTTGTCAAGGAAACTGGAATATCTGCATGGGAAGGAGGAGCCTGTGTCAACTGTTTTTTTGAATTCCAAGAACTGTGCGGCAACACAACAAGATTCAGATCTATTGGAGTTAGTGTGTGAGCAACAATAAAAGGACCCCTATGCACAAGGTCAGATCCGGCAGCTCTATTTATAGGGGTATGCAGAACTGGGGGGACAGTCTGAGTTCGAGCCGAACCAGACCTGGTTCGGATTGATCTGATTCAACCCAGTTTGGGATGCTTGTAAAGGGGAATCCAGTAAAGATTTCCCAGATTATGGGAAACACCTACAGTATATTGGGCAGCAGTGATATAGAAAGATGCTGAAAGGCATCATCTCATACTGATGGAGGAGGCAATGGTAAACCCCTCCTGTATTCTACAAAAGCAAACCACATGGCTCTGTGGTCGCCAGGAGTTGACACTGACTCAATGGCACAACTTTACTTTAACACTAAAAGGGGGTTGAAAGGGTGGGTGGGACTTACCCATGATGGTGGTGGCAGCTCCTCTAGGCCCTGCTGGTGCTCCACACCAGCAGCACGGGCCATCAGGGGCTCAGTTTCATGGAGGCTGGAACTGGGCCCCCGCCAGCCTGTGCTGCTAGGGGGAAGTGCCACTGGGGCCTAGAGGTGCCACCACCAGCCCACTGCCATTATGGGTAAGGTGCCCCCTTGCCTGCCCCCCACTTGCCCTTTCAATCCCCATTTAGTATTAGGGTAGGGATCCCCCTTTGCTTGTAAAGGAAGATCCTTACAGGATTACCCTTTACAAGCATCCTGAACTGTGCCGAACTGATTCAAGTTCACAAACTGACTGCCGGCCAATTCAAACAAACTGGTTCACGGACTGGCAATTCAAATTAAATTAGAACTAAACTGCCCAGAACGGTTCCATGCACACCCCTATCCAGGATGCGACAGATTCACCTCCAAGTGGAACCTTCCTCTCCAAAGTACCATCACTTTTGGTTCTACATACCACCTGGGAGAGTCCGACTGAGGGTAATTCACTCTTTCCACTTGTTTATGTGGGGCTTCAGGAGCAAAACAGTGGGTTGGGTGGCAGTGCCCCTAGGGTGGTGCACCCAGATTCCAAATAGGGCAAAGGGCTGATATCTTAGGGATTTTTGAGGTTTACGCATCGTTAAGGTTTTTTTCCCCCATAGGGAATAATGGAGGTTTCAGCAGCCCAATAACTCCACCTGGGGGGCACTGGGATGGCCCGAAGCGAGTGATGGTGTAGTGCACAGAGGGTGCCAACCACCCCCCTGGATTGCTACTGGGCTTTGTTTTTTCTGAGGTGTTGAGTTTAGATTCTCTGGTAGCAAATGAGATTTTTAATGAAAAACCATGAATCCACTCATCATCATCAGTTTTATTACAGCCATTGGCCAGCAGAAATAGAAATAACAAACACATCCAACACAACAATACTAAAACACAATAAAACAAAATACAGTCATTCATAAAAAAATTAGTTTAAAAAGCATAAACAACTCCCACAGTTAAGCACTTAATTGAGACCTTAACCTAATGGCAATATAAAAAAAAATTGCTACAATTTTTGTAATATCAGAGCTTACATCTTCATCCCAATGCAAAGAACAGTACAGCAGAACATGGGTGACAGTTTCCAGGAGGCCAGCACCACAAGGGCAAAAAACCCCATAGCAGATTGGTCTTTAGCAAACCTCTGTTCCAAAAGAGAAGAGGGCAACACGTTTAACCGAGCCTGAGCAAATGAGACCTGAAATTTAGAAAAGTGCAATGTTGTTAAGTAATTTGCACCTCTATCTCCCCTAGGTGGCAAAATCCCAAAATGCAGAGGGGAACAAGTCCTATTGGCCAAAGACATTAGTTCCTGACATTCAGTGTCATGCAACCAGAGAAATAGTATTTCCTTCACCTTATTGCATTCCTGAGTGAGAAGTTCAAAAGGAGAAAGGCCCAGTTGCATTATTTTGTTATTTACATATGTTAGCCAAGGGTTGGGATAAGAATCCACCCATAAGTATTGAAAAAAAGAGAATTCCTGAATCTCTGAGCAGAGCTTACACCATCTGGCAAAGGTAAGCTCCCAGGCTTTACAAGCTATGGAGAAAGACCCAGATTCCAAGCATAGAACAGAGTATGACACGCACCTAGGCACTGTGAGGATTGCTCTTAAAAAAATAGACTGTACTCTCTCCAGTTCAGCTGACACTCCCTGGATCCATAGCGGGACTCCAAAAAGTAATTGGGCCACAATCTTAGCACGGAATACCTGAAGAGCCATGGGAACAAACTGACCCCCTTTAGAATAATAAAAAC
Source organism: Hemicordylus capensis (assembly GCF_027244095.1). Taxonomy (NCBI): domain Eukaryota; kingdom Metazoa; phylum Chordata; class Lepidosauria; order Squamata; family Cordylidae; genus Hemicordylus; species Hemicordylus capensis. Next base: position 344,522,444 of record NC_069659.1, on the reverse strand, counting down.
GCAAAAAGGCACTGAGTGTATTACGGGCTATATGAATTGAAGACAACCTATGGGTGTTCCAATTAAGATTATATTGAAATATTATACCTAGACTTTTATAGCTGTATACCTGCTCAATGCGATTCTGATTTATTACCCATTTGTATAATTTCCTGGATTTTGAGAAAACCAGGACCTTTGTTTTTTTATAATTAACTGTTAGTTTGTTATCATTACAGTAGCCGGCAAAAGTGCGCAACAGTCTTTGAAGACCTAATCTGGACTGAGTTAGCACAGCTGCGTCATCGGCGTAGAGTAAAACGGGCACGTATATTAGCCAGCTTCGGAGCATGGGAATCCACCCTTTCCAGAAATGGTGCCAAATCATTAATAAAGAGATTAAGCAGAGTCAGGGCCAAGACGCAGCCCTGTCTGACCCCTCGAGTAGAGGGAATTGGATCAGTTAGGGCCCCATTGGTAGCATATCTGACCCGCAATGAGGAATTAGAATAAAGCTGCATCATCAAAAATAACAATCTCTTATCTATTGTTGTTTTTGCAAGTTTGGACCACAATAGATATCTGGAGATAGAATCAAATGCAGATTTTAAGTCAATAAAGGCCACAAAAAAATTGCATTTGGGGCCGCTAGAGTATTTCTTTGCTAGATGGTACAGGATCATGCAGTGATCGAGGGTAGAGCGACCTGCTCTAAAGCCCACTTGTTCAATCCCGAGAATTTGATTTTCTGAAATCCATGCCTCGAGCTTATCCAAAAGGTACAATGCATATAATCTGCCAACCACTGACAGTAAACTGATGGGTCAATAATTAGATGGATCTAAATGGGAACCATTTTTGAATATAGGGACAACTATTGCTGTTTTCCATTGTTCTGGTACAACTCCTGTACTATTAACAGATGTAAATAAATTGGCTAGAACTAAGGCCCACCATTCTATATTAGCCTTTAATAGTTCAGGGAGAAGAAGGTCAGGACCAGGGGCTTTTCCAATTTTAAGACGACCAACGAAGTCCATTTATTTCTACAGGGGTAACTGGAGGCCAACAGGGCAACTCCTCAATCAAAGGTGGAACAAAGACCTGGCTAGGCTGTGCATCATTATAGACCGCAAAGAAATGGGTTTCCCATGAGCTAGCCGGAATTCTATAAAGCATGGAAACCCAGCCCGTTGCTGAAACCATTCTCCAGAAAGAATGACTGTCTTTATTAATGGTAGCCATAATAAGCTTATTCCAGACATTACGTAATGCTTGATGTTTAGCAAATTTGAGACTGCTTTTGTATGCCTTTTTAATCTGATAGTAATTTGGTGGAACTATTTGTTCTGTGCCCAGTCTATATTCTCTGTAAATACTCAGCAGTTGCTTGCGTAGGGCCCTGCAACGCAAATCAAACCAATTATTAGCTGCTCTTTTACAGTAGGCCTGTAAAGAGTGCAGCTTACTACAGTATAAAAACTTTTGCATAAGAGCAGTTTCTAATTTTTCATAGGCCACAATTATATGCGGTCCCAGGTGTGCTTGCACAATGGAATTAAATAAGACTCTACCTTCGGGAGAATCATAAAACCTGGATATCTCATTTTCTGCCATCCTTGACCATTTTATTTTACAGCATGGATTGGCAGAACTGTCCTCAAAATCACAGGGGAACAGATTACCCTTCCTTTCCTGAGAAAGATCTAAATGGATGTTGATAGGAAGGTGATTGCTAAAATTTTGCACACCCACTTCAAAAAAAGATACATAGGAAAGAATAGATTTAGAAGCCATATCATAATCCACAACACTATTTCCCCGCGAGGAAAGAAACATAAATTCCCCAGGAATATCCGGGGATATAGTACCGTTTAAAATGGTCAACTCATGTATCTTAGTTAGATACAGCAGTCGGGCTCCTGATGGGGTGATGAATTTATCTTTAAAATAACGATTGGAAAGCGGGGCACCCTCTAAACAAACACCCCGTTTCCATAAGTGCGAGGCCATCAACATTTTATCATTGGAACCACATCTGGCGTTAAAATCCCCCATAAGAATTACAGAAGCTTGGGGAAAATTCAATAGTGCTTCAGTTATATACGTATCCAACTGTTCCCAAATAATATGAATCCACTCTCATATGCTACTGGAGAATCTACTCTCAGAACACCTCTAGGACAACAAAACCCTGTACTTCATGGGTTCGCAACCCATGTGAGTGGTTGGCACCCTATGTGCACTACACCGCCACTTGCTCTGGGCCACCCCAGTGCCCCTCAAGTAGAGTGATGGGACTGCAGAAACCTCCATTATACCATACGAGGAAAATCTGAAAGACGCGTAAGTTCATTAATTCTTTAAAAATCAGCCCTTTGCCAAATTCCTCTGAAAGAATTGTGGTAGCTTCCTTGTACCAACTGGGCACTACTACCAACCACACTCCACTCTGGGTCACCCCTCCCCCCCCCCCACGTGAAGCTATACTTTTCCTGAAACCTCCATGATACCCTATGGGGAAAATCTGAAAGATGCACAGACTTCAAAAATTCACCAAATATCAGCAGTTTGCCCAATTCCTTTGAAATTTTTGTGGTAGCTTCCACTCATTGGGCACTATAACTCCCACCCACTCTTTTGACCATGTGACCCATTTTTAAATCTGAATTAATTCGGATTCAGATTCAGATTAATTTGGATAAAAAACAAAACTGGGATGATTCAGAAGGCTTAATTTCAGACAAAATACAAAATGGGGTTGATTTGAATATGATACAAATCGAAACAGAAAAAATACAAAACGTGCAACCCTACTATAGGCTGGTCTCCAATCTCTCATCAATGGGCAAGGTGATGGAGAGTTTAGTGGCTAACCAGCTCCAGGCAGTTTTGGAGGAAACTGATTGCTAGACCCATTTCAAACTGGCTTTAGAGCAGGCGGTGGGATTGAGTCTGCCTTTGTCAGCCTGATGGATGACCTTTACCAGAGAATCAACAGAAGGAATGTGACTCTGTTGGATCTTTTGGATTTCTCAGTGGCATTCGATACTATCAAACTATGATATCCTTCTGGATCACCTGGGGCAGTTGGGGATAGGAGGCACTTCTTTGCAGTGGTTCCGCTCCTATCTCTCCAGCAGATTCCAGATGGTGGAGCTTGGTGATGGTTGCTTTTTGAAACGGGAGCTATTATATGGAGTTCCTCAGTGCTCCATCCTGTCACCAATGCTTTTTAACATCTACATGAAACTGCTGGGTGAGGTCATCAGGAGATTTGGTACAGGGTGTTATCAGTATTCTGATGACACTCAAATCTATTTTTCCTCCTCCTCCTCCTCCTCCTCCTCCTCCTCCTCCTCAGGAAATGGCATTCATTCTCTAAATGCCTGCCTACAGGCTGTAATGGGCTGTGTAAGGGACAACAAACTGAAGCTGCTCCAGGAACGTGATTTGTTTTTATATTGTTTTATAACAGTCTCCAGGTACTGGGAATTTATTCAGTTTTTACTTTCTTTCACTGCCACCATCTATCTATCTATCTATCTATCTATCTATCTATCTATCTATCTATGGCTAAGGACATACGTGGCAAGACATGCCCACACAGTGCTTTACCAATCGGAATTAATAGAGCAAAAGCACTGTGGTGATTGGGCAGTGGGGCACTCTACTGAGCTTTTGAATATTCTTTGAAATTCTCATGCTTTCATTTCCAGAAATGATTTTTATTTTTTAATTCTTTATTACATTTATATACTGCCCCATCCAATCTGGGCAGTGCACAACAAGTAAAAAATAAGAACAAACACCATTTTAAAAAATTGCTTAAAACAATATAACAACAGATTTAAAGCAGTTCAAAGCCATTTAAAAACAATCAAAATAGCCCAAAACAATTTAAAAGCCTTGGAAGGCCAGGTCAAAGAACTAAGTCTTTAGGGCTCTCTTGAAGACCAATGAGCCCAAATGATGGATATCTGCTAGGAGTGCATTCCACAGGCCCAGAGCAGTTATAGAGAAGACCCGGTTCAGAGTGGCCACCAGACATGCCAATGGTAACTGGAGACGGACCTCTCCAGATGACCTCAACGTTCGATGGGGATCATACAGAAGAAGGAGCTCTCTAAGGTAACCTGGACCTAAGCCATTCAGGGCTTTAAAGGTGATAACCAACGCTTTGTATTTTGCTCAGAAACATATTGGCAACCAATGCAACAGTTTGAGAACAGGCATAATATGCTCTCTCCAGATTACCCCAGAGACTAGTCTGGCTGCCGCATTTTGAACTAACTGAAGTTTCCAAACTATGTACAAAGGTAGCCCCACATAGAGCACATTGCAATAGTCAAGCCTGGAGGGTACCACTGTTACCACTGATGCACAGGTTACCACTGATGCACCACTGTTTTGAGATCATTCTTTTCAAGGAATGGACGCAGCTATCGAATCTACCAAAGTTGATGAAAAGTGCTCCTGGCCATGTGGATTGGTTCCATTTAAGAACCAGGTAAGCAGGTCCTTACCTGCTCCTCCAACACCCCACCATTTTTCTTGGCACAGCACTCGCTGTTGAAAAGGCCGCACATGGCTGCAGCGCTACTCCCAGCAGCCTGCATGTGGTGTTGGCACGGTGGCCATATGCATGCCGATGCCACATGCAGGCTGCTGGAAGCAGTGCTGCAGCCAGGCATGGCTTTTTGAACAGCAAGTGCCGTGCCCAGAAAAATGGTGGGGTGGCGGAGGAACAGGTAAAGACTGGCTTACCTGGTTTTTAAAGGAACTGATCCTCGCCCTGCAATGCGCTCTGTGTGGCATTGCCCTTGAAAAACATTTGGAAACTATCTGCAACTAAGGCAAAATCCTGTGGGCAAGATGCTGTTGGGGGCTAGGTTGCCAGATTAGGCTTTTAAAAAGCCAAATTCTGGCTTACGGCCCATTTGACCCATGAGTATACCCCTTAGGTTCTGGCAACTCTGGCCTGGGGGCATCTTGGATATACTGTGCTACCCTGTTACATAATCTTCATGGCTCCTGATTTTTTTCTGAGTGCAATTCAAGGGTCTGGTTGTTACCTTTAAAGCCATACATGGCTTTAACCATTTAAGAGCCAGCTGCTCCCATATGATCCTGCTCATCTTTAACAATCTTTGGGGCAGGCAGGCACTGCTCCATGTGCTGACACCTGATGAGGTTTGGCTGTCCATAACACATGCATCTCTTCATGGTAGTGGCTAGGCTCTGCAACAGCCTCCCTTGGGAGGTCCATGGTGCCCCATCCTTCATGGATTTCAGATAGCTCCTAAGAACTAATTTTAACCACTTTACTGTACCTTTGGGACTGATTGAGGTGACTTTTTCAGTTATGAATGTTATACTGTTTGGAAATTTTTATTTTGGTCTATTGAGTGATTTTTATGTATTGTTTTTAACTGATATTGTTAGCCACTTTGAGGCTTTATGCAGAAAATGGCCATATAGATTTACAAGTAAATAAATAGTGGCTCCAAGACAGGTTACAATCTAAAACAGATAGTTGGAAAACAGCAAAGGGGGAAAGAGACAAAAGCAGGGAGGAAAGAATATCAGCAAATGCTTGCAGATGCTTAAAGCTTAATAACAGTTGGGAATAAGGATTAAGAGTCACAGCCAAAGGCTGAGGAAAAAGTGGCTTCTGATGAGGCATCTGAGGGAAGGTGGTACCACTTACATCTTCAGCAAGGAAATTCAGCATATAGGAGGCAGCAAAGTAAAATGGATGGTGAGGATGAGCTCAGCTGAAGATAAGCAGAGCTCCCAGGCAGGGATATAACAAGAGCCAGAGGATAGGGTGGAGCAAAGGTGCAATGAGCTTTCAAAGTAATATCAGGGACTTTGTGATGGATTCAGAAGGGAATGGACACTGGTGGGCCACTGTGCAAAACAGGATGCTGGACTAGATGGGACTTGGGGCTGATCCAGCAGGGCTGTTCTTATGTTCTTAAGGGCAGCTCACCCATGAGGTGGACTGAGGCCACTGCCTCAGGTGGCAGGGGCCATGGGGGTCCACTATCATCGACCTCTGCCTGCCTCTTCTGTCTACCACCACAGCTGTTTCTCCTCTTCATATGTTCCCTGGATTTAAAAAGGAAGAGGGGGATGGAGCAGAGGAGGAAGTACAGAGCATCACCTGGGAGGAACTTTAGCCCACCACTCTTCTCCTCCATATTTCTTTTCCTACTATGTTTTCCTCTTTAAGAACACAGGAGGAAGAGCAGAAGAAGCAGCATCAGTACCCATGGGGATGGTATTGGTGCAACAAGGTACTGTGTACCTCCAGTCCAGGTAAGGGAGGCTGGCATCGCTTAGCTCCTTGCCTAGGGCACAGACCAATCTGAGAAGGGGTATCATCTGGTCAATCTAAGAGGATATGAAAAAGGAAGTTCAGAAGGGGGAAGTTTGCTGTCATCAAGGCAGGAGATTACTAGAACATGAACCAAAGTTTCAGACAAAAGAACAGATAAGAACAGGTGAGTGTTTGCCATATAAGGTATATCATCAATTAATATGTTCAAGTAGTAACTAGGGGGGAGGTTTAAGTATTGTTTTTTCAACACAAAGAGTGTGCGTAATCCCTCTGCATACACAAATAAGAAAGCCAATGGTTTCTGTTACTCCATGACTAGAGTAGGTCTTTAGTCTCATTTCTTGCCCTAAGGTGATCATGTCAATTTGCAAGTAAAACCATGGGGTGGGGAGGAGAGATGCAATGCATGGGGGTGGGGGTCAAGGAATGAACCCTCTTGAGCTTTGACAAAGGCAGAAAAGGAAAGAAAGGGGGGGAAGAAAGAAAGGAAAGAAAGAAGGTTATTTTTATCCAATTTTCAAAATGGGAGACCTAAGTAGGCTGCTATTTAAAAAAAAAAGCATTGAGATGTCATTCGAAATATCTAAAAACAAAAATATGCAGTGGAAACACAGCTAAGCAATTGGATGGCTTTTGTAGCAGATCAGTTATACCAGCTAGCTAGATTCCAGCCTTTAATCGTCTTAGTGATAACTCCTGCATATTTTACTTTAAAAAAAAAAGTTTTGATCCTGTTTGGCCTGATATGAAAAGAGTATTTATCTGTCTATCTAGTCTTTATCGCTCAGTTACAAAGATGAGTGTTGCAATATTTAGCTTAAAATGTGTCTAAAACCAACAGGCACATTTAATTGCAAATAAACATATTTTCTGGAAAAGGCATCTGAAGCCATAAGCATTTCAATATCTAGCTTCACATTTTTATGGAGGTTTCCCTTTGCATTTGGTTTTGTATTTGCAATAGGAAACACTTTCCTAGGCATGGAACTAGACATCTGTCCCTCATTTTAATCTAAATTACAGATAACAGTTCCATGCCGCAAGTAGTAGGGTTACCAACAGACAGTCCCTTATTAGCAGGGACACCCCCTTATTTCAGCCCCAAAGTGCCTATTCCTTGTGGAACGCCATTTGTCCCTTAGTTTCAGCTAATGAGAAGAACCTATGGCTCAGATAAAACCAGTTTTTTTTTCATTGATAATGAAATAATTAATGAGCACCAACTCCTTTCCCTTCTCCCTCCTTACCAGAGTATTCTGAGGTTCCTGTGGGCTGAAGGCTTAGGGTTGCCAACAGTCCCATACTGGGGAGAGGGAACATTAACAAAATCATAAAGTCATCATACCTTAGCATTATCCAGGTATTAGGATCATGAAAATTATGCAAGCGATTACTACTAGATAGATTTCACTCATGAGCACTATTTTTAGTGGCTAACAATGCTTTTTCTAGAAAACAAAATTACATCACACTCAGTTTGACTACCCATGGTTATATTAATAAGCAGAGGAGAAGCAATCTATGTTGTAACATATAACACAGTTTAAGTTGAAAGTGGTAAAAACACATTTCAACTCCCAATTACTCCCTCTCTCATGTCCCTTATTCAGGCAGTGGAATGTTTGCAACCCTAGCAAGTAGGAAAGGATATGCCAAGATTGGTATGTTCATATGACACATCATATCTCAGCATATCATTACTGAGACCAGAAGTAGGGCTCACACATATGATATGCTCAGGGCTCTAGCAGATCCACCATATTTATTTTATTTTACATATTTTACAAATAGCCAGTTTGGTACTACATGGAACGTCAACTGTTACATGTGCATCCTCCGAGGCATTTTTCTCATGTTCCAGGGCTAGGTGTAGCCACTGAAAAGTTTCCAAAGCTGAGCCACGGCTTTTTTTAAAAAAAGCCATTTCTTGCCTTTGGTTTACTTATTACTTCTCTATGGCTTGGTTGGGTTCAGGAGACTCCTTGTCTCATCCAGCACAAGAGTAAGATAATCGTGAAAGGGGGGGGGAATAGAAGCCACCATATGCCCTCAGCATCCTCTCTAATAAAACCCTTGGTGTCCGTCCGTGGACAACTAAGCGTGTGTCCGTGCCTCCCTCGGCTGTTCTGGGCATGCGCAAAGCGCATGCTCAGAACAGACCGAGGGAGACACGACCGCCAGCACCCGGCGGCCATGTTGGGCGGCCAGAAGCGGCCACCCTGAAGAAGCCGATGAAGCCCCGCAAAGCCGGGAAAGAGGCAGCGGGGGAAACTGGCCGCGGTGGCGGCAGAGCTGCCGCCTCAGCCATTGGACGTGGCGCGCCCGAGGCGGCGGTGGAGCCATGGCTGAGGCCTGGCCGCGCCGCCGAAGCCGGGCGGGAAGAAGAGGTGGCGGGGGAAGCCGGCCGAGGTGGTGGCGGAGCCGCCGCCGAGGCCTGGCAGCGCTGCCAAGGACGGGCGGCTCGGAGACTTTGGGGCCCTTGCCCGGCCCCAAAATTGCCCTTGCCCCAAATGTTTCCCACCACAGCCGCCGATGACAACCGCTCTCCCACCCTCCCAGCTGCCCGATTTCTCCTTCCCCGCACCCCCCCAAATGATTAAGGGCCAAAATGGCCCATGAGAATGCCTCCGCGGCCACGGCCGCAGCCGACCGCCCTCCCAGCTACCCGAGCCTTCCTTACCCGATCCAGCCCGCGACAGTCGGGCAAACTAAAAGCATATTTTGCGAAGAAGAGAGGAGATCGCGAACAGAGCTCCTCTCTGTGCAAAGCCACTGCCCAAACTGCCGCTATGGACACAAAGGACGCAATAGGCGTCCTTTGCGCCCAAAGCACCAGTTTGGGAAGAGGCTTTGCAGAGAAAGGAGCTCTGTTCGCGAGCTCCTCTCTTCTTCGCAAAATATGCTTATAGTTTGCCCGACTGTAAGAACGAAATAAGGGAAAAGGAAGAGCAAAACAACAACAACAACAAAAGAACAAGGGAGAAAGGAAAGAAAAAAGAAAAAAAAGGAAAAGAAAGACAAAGAGAAAAAGAGAAAGAAACAGAGAGAGAGAAACAGACAGACAGGTAAAAACAAACACACACACACAAATAACACTTAAAGGGGAACAAAAAATGGCTAGCGCCCTTTATTATAACGGGCTTAAAAATACTAGTTCCATATATTTCTTGAGGGAAAGGTCCAGACACAACCAAAAACATTCAGAAATTAGATTATTCCCCTATGGACCCATAACATTGAAAATCTCCCACAGCTAGAGTACATGAGTTAGAGGAAGGCTGATCAGCTGCAAAGGAGGAAGAGGACTCCTGCACTTTTAGTAGTTGAGAAGAAGAGGGGCTTTCAGCAAAGTGCAGCTTTTCTCACTTCTGTCTGACAGCACCTGCCACAATTCCTGCTTCTTTATATCTATTCAAGCTATCAGAACCATTTCTATCCAGTCATTTTTCTAAGAAAGCAGATTTTGGGCAATCTCTTGCTCAAAGAAGCAATCTTTGATATGGGCATCCCAGCTGAGATGATCAAGGCAAATCCCGAGTGGTGGGCAAAAGTGTTGCAGCCTGATTTACCCATATAAACAACTCAGCCTGCATACCAGAAGACTGGGGTCTGGCAATTGTTGTACCTATCTCCAAAATGGTTAATAGAAATGTTCCATCTAATTACAAACCCATAAGCCTACTTAATATTATTAGCAAAATGTATGCAGGGCTATTAAATCAGAAACTCATGGACTGGTTGGAGCAGGAACGATTCCTGGATGATGAGCAGGCAGGTTTTAGACCAGGACGTTCTACAGTTTACAACTGTCTGGTCATACAACATTTAGTTGGGAAATATACAAAATCACCCAAATCTACCTTATTTGCTGCATTCGTAAACCTTAAAGCAGCGTTTGATTCAATTTTCAAAGTATGCCTATGGTCCAGGCTCCGTAGCACCTTGATTGATAAGAGGCTCTTGCTGATTATGATCAAATTGTATGACAATACAAGCCTTAGAGCAGGGCTTCTCAACGTCGGGTCCCCAGATGTTATTGGACTTCAACTCCCATAATCCCCAGCCCCAGTGGCCTTTGGTTGGGGATGATGGGAGTTGAAGTCCAACAACATCTGGGGACCCAACATTGAGAACCCCTGCCTTAGAGTGAGATGCAACCCTAAGGGCCAGTTATCTAGGCCTATTAGGACATCTAAGGGGGTCAAGCAGAGGTGCATTCTGGCCCCTTTGTTGTTCAGTATCTATGTAAATTCTTTAATCAAGTGCTTGCAAGGCTTGGATATACATGCCCCAAAGTTGGCAGACAGATGGCTTCCTGTACTTTTATATGCAGATGACGTGGTCATTTTGTCCCAGTCACAAGTGGGGATGAGAAGAGCTATTAAGGCCTTAGCCCTATATTGCAAGGAAGAGCAACTGGATATTAATTATCAGAAAACCAAAATCTTGGCCTTCTCCAATAGGAGAATATATATATATATGGATGGAGGATTGACAATCACAGTATAGAGCAGGTTAAATGTTTTAAGTATTTGGGGGTCGTATTTCAAGAATCTGGGATGAAGACCTCCCAAATCAGTTATGCTGCTGCTCGGGCACAGAGCAGTGCGTCAGCAACTCTCAGGTTCCACAGTGTTGGGGACCCCAACATTCAACCCAGAGCTACAAACCCAGAACTATATGGAATTCAGGCCTGTGTCTAGTTCCATTTTATTACAGGAATTAATGCCTGGACTCAGGGTGAATGGACACCCAGATCTGCCTGAGTAACGCCTGGTAAATGAATTATAGAGGCAGGGGTAATCTAGCATTGTTTATCAGTGTTTGTGGAACTCACAAGAGACTCAATGAGTCGTGCTTAATTACCAGTCTCACACTGATGAAATTAACCTGCTGTCCAGTAATCCCCTTACTTCACTGACAGGATGCTTCTGCCTTAGTCAAATGTGTTGATTAACTTGCCTCACACATGTACCCCTTTTTATGTTACTTTAGATATTCTCTTGTTATAATTACACACTAGATAGAGGTACACAAGAAATAATGTAATTGCTGTCTCACACAAATAGAACTAATTCTCTCACTAACTCCTGACTTTTAACACCTTTTGGGACCAGGCTAGCAAATCTGGGACAAGAGAAGGGGCCTATTTGCAACTCAGAGATACAGATTTGCCTTGGTCAATGTCCCCTCCTCAAGATAGCAGCTAACAGAAGATGAGATTAATATCTCTCTGGACTGGCCGAATAATTAAAAGTTGATATCCAGGAGGTAACAGCAAGTTGTCACCTTTTGGGGGACCCAGGAAAAGATGAGGAGATTTGAATAGACTCTATGAGAGATCAAAGGAAAATACAACTATAAAGAACAGGCTTACTGGACAGAGAACTAGAAATCTTGTGCCTACAAGCAAGATCTGCTCACGAGCAGTCCCAGAGTTTGCTGCTAAGCCGCGGGGCAACAAGCAGGAACTCTGTCCATGGACAGGAGCTGTCTGTGACTTCCACTGCGCAGTGGGAAGTCAAGACTTCCCCAGCCATGGTGCTCTGACTCTCAGCCGTGCTCTGAGCAAACTGCATGCTTGATCCAAAAGCTCCTGTCTCCAGCCAAAAGCCTCACTCCTTCAGCTGAAAGATCCACCACTCTCAAGCCTCTGATCCTGGTAATATGCTGCCTCTACAAGCCTTGGATCCCTCCATCCTTTCCCCTTTTTCTCCTTTCCCCTTGTCCCTCTACTAATTCCTGATCTCCCCAAACCATGCCAGCCCTCAGCCTTCCTTACCTCTCCCCCCCACACACACCTTTCCCCATCTATATCTGAATTGTATTAGGCTCTAGGAAGATTTACTACACACACATATGTTAGTTAGGAGCACTGGGTGGATATTGGTGCTGGCTAGGGTTGAAATACTGTTAGTAATACTGATAGAATGTTCTGCTTTCTGCTCAGCTAGACTGATGTTGTTATTCTTTTATACTCAATAAAGCCCATTGAATCATTTAGGATTGGTTTGATCTCCTTTCTTCCTTGCGCCCAGATCCTACATGGTCACTATATAAAAGAACTTGGTCACTTGGTGACACTATGAGACAGGCCTAATATTGTATGCTAGCTAATGAGCATATTTAGTATATAAATCAGGCCTGGACCACAACAACAGGCGGCAAGGAGAGATGTTCATTCTGGCTGCCATCAACTTATTCAAGGCAAAATCGATGGCTCAAATGTTATATGGGGCACAGCTGGGACCCTATGCTAACTATTCCTTCCTGGAGCTGGTCCAAGCCAGGTTCTTAAGAACATTATTTCTGACCCAAATGTATTTCTAAAGCCACTCTGAGAGTGGAATCAGGTGTTATCTCAATAGAGGCCAGAGCTTCAGGTATCTAATACTAATAAACTGGGTGAGAATCAACTTTTTGCTCTCTGGTCTCCTTCCCTAGTTATTACTGGATAGGCACTGCTCGAGCTGGTGGGAGAACTGTGTCAGGAAACTCCATACCTATGGTCCTTCTCCTGAGGCAATCCTCTCTGTGGATTTGGTCAGGGTAAAAAAACTTATTAAACGAAGGATCTGGGATATTGAGTTTCAGAAAGACCTGTCGAGGAGATCTAGGTCATTCCACCTGCTCAGTGGTGGGATGAGAACTCTCCCAGCAGATTGTCGATACCTCCTCACCTTCCCTAAACATAGATGGACCTTCTCGAGGGCCCGTATGAATGCCCACTCTTTGGAATTTTTGACTGGTAGATATAGTAGAATTCCAGTTGAGCAGAGATATTGCCCCTGTAACTCTGATGAGATTGAGTCGGTTGCACATGTGCTGTTGCAGTGTGTCTTTTATATAGATTTTAAAGGTAAAGTGTAGTTGAGTTAGTGTCGACTCCTGGTGACCACAGAGCCTTGTGGTTGTCTTTGGTATAATATAGGAGGGGTTTACCATTGCCTCCACCTGTGAAGTATGAGATGATGCCTTTCAGCATCTTCCTATATCGCTGCTGCCCGATATAGGTGTTTCCTATTCCTAGTCTGGGAAACATACCAGCGGGGATTCGAACGGGCAACCTCTGGCTTGCTAGTCAAGTCATTTTCTGCTGCACCATTAGGTTAATTTACCCTCTTTTACATAATCTGCCAGGTCGATCGGACAAATTCTACATCAAATGGGTATTTAAGAGAACATCTTCTTCATTATGAGCCCCACCACCCATTGAGGTCATCTGGTCAGGTCCATCTCCAGTTGCTACCAGCTCAGCTGGTGATCACATGGAGATGAGCCTTCTCGGTTGCTGCCCCGAGACTGTGGAATATGCTCCCTACTAAAATACGATCCTCCCTCATCTCTTGCAATTTTAAAAAAGCATTTTAAAATACACCACCCAAGCTTTTTCAGCTTTTTAAATTTTCAGGTTTTAATCTGGTTTTGTTTTAAATTGTTTTAAGTTTTATGTATGTTTTAACTTGTTTGATGTTATTGTTAACCGCCCAGAGACTAAAGTTTGGGGCAGTGTACAAATTTGATAAATTAAATAAAACAAACAAACATTTGCTAACAGATGTGAATTCATCTATCACACACACAGTTGCAAAATTCTGTTATTCTGCAATACGAGTTTGTCGTACTCTGCTCACTAATGGTTAGATCCAGTGTACAGTTATGTTATTAATATGGCTATGTTTTAAATTTTATATTGCTTTAGATTTTGTGATATTGGCCAAAGACCCTAATACAGACTGACTGATAAAGGCAATCTCTAGCTCAAAGAAAGAAGATCTGCTAGTAAATCTAATCCTGTGGACTCATCTTGCCATTTTCTAGTCTTGCAAGGACATTCTGTGTAGGAAACCACCCAAACTGTTACTAATTCAAAATGAGGCTTTCCTTCTCCTCAGAGAATATCACACTACCAGAAAACTACAGTAGATGGGGGAAAGAGCTCACAAGAGAGCATACATGTATAGTTCTTCTTATGTTCACCTGATGCAAGCAACAAAAACAGAGCCAGCAGTTTTTGCAGGAGAATCATAAGTAAACATGGAGCAGCCATTGGTTTTTACGCCTCTACAGAGACTTGGAAGCAAAGGTCTCATACTTGGCTTAGCAGCAAATGAATGGCAGAGAGAGATTAATTGGTTACAGCTGGTGATAATTGTGATGCAAGAGGATTTACTGAATGGATATTTTATGGGTTTTATTGTTCCATCCCTTGTTCAGCTGTTGTCATGCAGGTTAAAGGGATAATGTAGTGGGCAGGCCAAATAGCTAGGAAAAGGGGGAGGGTGCCACATGGCATGCAAGAGGCAGAGGCAGTTGCTAGCTTTCAGAAGTTCAGGTGCTTCATTAAAATGCTCTCTCAGCTAGAAAGAATCCTTTTTCAATTTATTTGCTTAATAGACAATTAAAAGAAGAAACCAATCATAGAATATACTAAATTATAACATTAGAAAGCAAATAGATATGGTAGATGTTCATTGGGCATTTCTAGATGATTCCTTAATTGTGCAAGGAATGCACATTCATCATTGCAGATCATGCAAAACATCCTACCCGCAGTTAGTAGATTCTATGCAAGGAAACTGCATTTTCCATTGCTCAATCAATATATAAAAGGGAAAAAGCAGAAAACCGCCACACTAACGAGATAGTTAGACATTTCTCTGCAATGGCAAATCCCTCCACATGACATTGCTTTATGAAAGAGAATTGGCCCATCACCCCACTTCCTTAAATAAGGCCGTTCAGTTGCTTATTCAGTCCCTATTTACAAGTGTAGTATTCCATAGTAAAGCAGTACAACCTAGGAAAATAAGACTTTAAAAGCACTTCATCGAATGACACTTCAGAGGAAGTAGGGGCTGAAAGTAAAACGAGCAGTATTCTTGACAGCCAATTTGTCACACTTTCCATAGCATGGAAGAGAAAGCAGCAGAAGTGTTTGTGGATCAATCAATGAGAAATAACTCCACCAAAAGAGAGAGAGAGTGTGGACGACTGGAAAATAGTGATTCTACGGTATCTCTTATGAAATTTTGCTGAGGCAACCCTTGTGCACTGAAAGTTCAGCAAAGAAGACTTCTTCCCATGGGTGGAAAAGAAACTGTAAGTCGACCGCTCAGTAATGGATTGTTCATTTGTAGCACAGATGGGAAAGAAGCGGTATATAAGTATTCATTGTAGTAGTATATAGTGTTGTCAGCACACAAGATACTGCAGGATTACTGAACGATCAGCTAGTTATAATTAATTCTCTTAGCCAGCCACCAGCCATGCGTGGGGATGTGGCAAGGCTATGTGTGCTGGCGGAGGCGCCTGATTGGCTGGGCACTGGTGGGCTGCTGTGAGGAGGTGGCTGGCAATGGCTGTTGTGAGGAAGCGGCAGCAGCAGGCCTAGCCCAGCAGTGACAGGCCTAGCCTGGCCACAGCAAGGAGGTGGCAGAGGAGGCGGCAGAGGCGGAGGGCCCGGCTGCAGCGAGGGGGTGGCGGGCCCAGCCGCCTCAAGGCAGTGGTAGTGGGCCTGGCTGTGGTGAGGCAGCAGCGGACGGCCGCAGTGAGGAGGCAGGCATCAGGAGGTGGCGGCAGAAACCACGGGCGGGGGGTGGGAGGGGAGTGGCCTGGTGGGGAGGGGGGGAGAAGTGGCTTGGCAGGGAGGGGAGAAGCAGGTGGGCATCGGGGACTGGAGACTGGGGCAGAAGCTGGGGGGAGGGCTTGGGGGGAGGGGAGTGGGGCTGAATGTGCAGGGAATGTACTACTGCACAGATGCTCTGTGCAAGGTCAGTTAGTTAGTTATTAATAACAATCTTTGGGCAAGCATGTAGAATAACTGAACTTATCTGAGCAGGTCCTTGAAGAAATCATCAGCCTGAATCTAGCAGAAGAACTACCTGCTGTCTAGAAATGAACTTTAACTCCACCCTAGTAGTAACAGCTACTAAGTAATCTGAGGCCTTGTCTTAATGCCACATTGTCTTTAACATTTCCTGCAATACACAACAGAATAGTAGAAGTATTAATTGATTACTAGGCTTGTGCCCGAAACGTTTTGGAGGCCATTATGAAGGCCTCCAAAACGTTTCGGTTCTGGGGGCGGTTTCGGCGCTTCAGCACTGGCGGGGGTAGTCCTTTAAGGGCAGGGGAGGCTGCACTCACCCCTCCCACCGCATTTCCCCTGCCGGCGCTCTGTTATTTCGAAGCCCATCAGGGTGGCAGAGTTCCTCCCTGCCACCCCGTTTTCGTCATCGGCTGGAAGTGGCTGGAAGTAGCAAGGGTGCGCGTGCGCACACAATGGGCACACACGCGCTTGCTACTTCTGGTCACTTCCGGCTGATCATGAAAACGGGGCGGCAGGGAGGAACGCTGCCGCCCCGAGGGGCTTAGAAATAACAGAGCGCCGGCGGGGGAAATGTGGTGGGAGGGGTGAGTGCACCCTCGCCCGCCCTTAAAGAACTACCCCCGTCGGTGCCAAAGCAACTTCGTGCACATCCCTATTGAGTACAACATGATTGTGGTGTTTTACTGTGAAATAAGGTAAACCATGAAGGTGAGCTGTAGATGTTCTGACCTGACGATCTCCTCCCAGTCACCCACATACTGGTTGCATCCCAGTTGGACTATTGTAATGTGCTTTACATGGGGCAGCCTTTTGAAGATGGTTCAGAAGCTTCAGCTGATACAGAAAGCTGTCACCAAAATTCTAGTGGGTGCGTAGCAGTCAGTGTGAGAGTATAACTCCAATTCTGAACCAGCTACCTGGTTACAAGTGTGCTTTTGACCCCAATTCAAAGAGCTGGTTTAACCTTTAAAATCCTATGTGGCCTGGAAACAGGATACCTTAAGGACCACCTGCACCCATATGAACCCACCTGGACTTTAAGATCAGCCTCACAGGCCATGATCTCAGGTTTCCCACTGTCTCAGGCTTGGTTGGCAGCAACCAGGGAAAGGGCTTTTTTTTTTTTTTTTTTAGTGGTGCCAGCCACATTGAAATGCATTCTCTGTCATAATATAACAAGTACCTTCCTTGACAAGTTTTTAAAGAATGGTTTTAAAAAACCCTACCCTTTTCTCCAAGCCTTTGCAGTGAGATTTTTCTGCTAATTTTAATTCTTTGGCTGCTGTTTTATTTTCTTGCTCTTATTATTTGGGTTTTTTAATGCTCTACTTTTTGTAAGCCACTTTGGGAGGCTGCATGGCCTAAGAAACAGGTTAGAAAATATTTCAGTATTGAACACAGAGAGGAGAGCTGGTCTTGTGGTAGCAAGCATGACTTGTCTCCTTAACTAAACAGGGTCTGCCCTGGTAGCATATGAATGGGAGACTAGAAGTATGAGCACTTTAAGATATTCCTCTCAGGGGATAGAGCCGCTCTGGAAAGAGCAGATGGTTCCAAGTTCCCTCCCTGGCTTCTCCAGGATAGGGCTGAGAGAGATTCCTGCCTGCAACCTTGGAGAAGCCGCTGCCAGTCTGTGAAGACCATACTGAGCTAGATAGACCAATGATCTGACTCAGTATATGGCAGCTTCCTATGTTCCTATGTAACATATATGCATAAAGTTGTTGTGATCATAGAGTTAGCTCTGCTTAGCTGCCATAGAAATCAAGGGGTCTAAGCACCACTTCACACATTATGTTCTGAAGATGTACATTTTAGATATTTTGCATGTCAGTCTAAAAATGTGAAGTGAGAGTTCTACAAAGAGATTTGCAAATGTGTAACTGTAGCGATGGGAAGGATTTGAGGAATAGGCCTCACAGAGCAACTGCTGGGAGGTGGGCCTTTCCCTGGGGGAAAGCTCAGGAAAATAAAAACAGAAGGACCAATTCAGAAGACAGGAATTACACTCACAGCCACCAGCAGAAGAACAGAAAACTTTGTTCTATTTGTTTGTCTTATCCCAAGGGTGCCCTGAGAAAGTAGCTGGCTGAGATGCTGTTGAGAAATGGGAAGGCCACAGCCTGGAAGCTGGAGAGAGCAGGAAGATCCCTGCCTGTGAGTAATAAAATAGGGACCAGTTCAGTTAGATGTGTGAGGGAAGTTATTTTCCTTTATTGTATTGCTTGAATCTGAGTTGCCTGGAAGCTTTTCACACGGGGCTTTTGAAGCCCTTTAACTTGCATCTCCTCTGGAATGGAAGGGATGAATTCATATATAGATGTACTCCGAAGTCCCTGTGAGTTATTGGGGAGCAGTTCACACACAATTCGGATTTTTCACTGTGCATTAGTGTAACCCAATTTATATCCAGATTAAATAAATCCACTATTTGTGTTGGTTTGGGGGGGGGATAACTTCGAGTTCGCAGTAAAGCTGCCTCATAAACTCACTGTAAAAACCTGCTGTGCGTAAAAACTCCTGGTTAATGAAAACTTCTCTCTCTTACAATCTGCTTTAGGAAGAGATAATTGTTCTTACTGCATCCTAGTTTTTCTTGGAATCTAATTATAAATCCTTGTTGGTGAAGTGTGCTACTCTTCATTTTGGGTCTGCCTTAGTCACATGCCTCTGGAGGCCTAGGGATGCTCAGTCCCTTCTAGGGAGGGTTTTGCCACTCCCCCCCGAGGAATCTTATTTGGAGAGAGACGTTTGCCTCGGCTCCTGGCGTGGCAGCCGCCCACCATGTGTGCTTGGGGTGTGGGGGCAGCAAGCAATGGTAGGTGGTGAGTGGCAGGTGAGCAGTGGCTAGTTGCAGGTGGCGGGCAGTGGCAAGTGGCTGGCAGCAGTGGCAGCGAGCACTAGTGGCAAGTGGCCTGCCTCTCCACTCGCTCTGCAGCCTCACACCCACCTCAGCTCTTGGTGCGGCAGGGGGAAGGATGGCCAGGGTAACCATTCATTCATACTACTGTGCCTGGCCCTACTAGGGAAGTGTGGACCATTCCGGCAGTCCGGCGGTTCGGTTTGGGGATTCAGGGTTGAACCGAATCACACACACCCCCGGTTCCATCAGACTGGAACCGGACCACTAGGTCCGGTCCGGACCAGTCCGCGATTTATTTATTTTTAAAAAAATTTAAGTTAATGCAAACTACCTTTAGCCCCCTTCGGGGGGCTTGCTGAGGCCACGCAGGAGGTCCGTGCAGGTTCCCTCTCCCCCTGCCGGCTGTCTTTATCACCACCGCGGCCCAGGAATTCATCATTTCTGGCCCTTTTGGGCCTCCATATGAACATGCGGCCGCCATTTTGGTGGCTGCCACGCATGCGCCAATGCCCGCCTTAATTTTTTTAAAATCCTTTTTAGGTGCCAAGTGTAAGCCAAAGCTACTCGTAAAAAGATCTAAGAAACCTTCCCCCACCCACCACCCCAAAAGTAAACTACCTTGTGAGAAAATTAGTCACTACAAGTCACTAATTAGTCACTAATAATAGGGAAGAAAAATGTTCTAACAAAATTGACCTTTCTGTTTTTGTTTTCCCCTGCCTTTTGTTTAATTATCTGCTTGGTTTTTAAGATACTAAACTGTCTATAGCCTTAATCTGCTGTATGTGTATGTTCCTTGTGTCTCTGTCATATTATTAAAATACTTATATACTGCTTTGTTTAGCAAAAAAAAGTTCTCAAAATGGCTTACATAGCAAAATACATGAGAAAATTGTTCTTTATCCCAATGTTTCTCCTTACCAGGGGCGTAACTATAATAGGGCAAGGGGAGACAGTTGTCTGAGGGCCCACTGCCTTGCCCCCCCCAGAGGCAAGTCACATGACTGATTCCTCCAGCTGCACACCCGCCAGGGCTTTCTTCAGTTGTATTCATCCTACGAAATTGATGTGAGTGTTAAGACCTGGAGCTACCAGAACAGCATGGCTTTCTCTAGTACCATTAAATGACTTGCATCATCCACAATTTACAAAACCTTAAAAAAAATAATTTAGGATGATGTTCTATTGTGGCACATAGGTATGTGTGTGTATGTGAGCCCCTGGTGGCGCAGTGGTAAAACTGCCGCCCTGTAACCAGAAGGTTACAAGTTCAATCCTGACCAGGGGCTCAAGGTTGACTCAGCCTTCCATCCTTCCGAGGTCGGTAAAATGAGTACCCAGAATGTTGGGGGGCAATATGCTAAATCATTGTAAACCGCTTAGAGAGCTCTGGCTATAGAGCAGTATATAAATGTAAGTGCTATTGCTAAGTGCTATAAAGATTTTACTATGCTTTTTATTACCACTGTTCAGCCTTATTTAAGATTTCCTTACTTCATGAGCTGAGCTTTAGGGGTGTGCACGGAACTGCCTGGCCCGTCTGGCTTGCAGAGGGCATTTGCGCATGCGTGGCGGCTGCCAAAATGGCAGCTGCTTGCTCTTACAGAGGCCCGAAAGGGCCAAAAATGCTTTACATAACCAGCCGCAGTGGTGATGAGGAAGGCTGGAGGGGGGAGAGGGAACCTGCGTGGACACCGCCCCCCGGTACAGCTTCAGCAAGCCCCCAAAGGGGCTACAGATACTTCTTATTGACTTAAATTTTTTAAAAAAAAAATCGCGGACCTGCTGGATCGGAGGTTCCAGTCCGACGGAACCGGGGGGTGGTTCAGTTTGACCACAAACCCCCAGACCGAACCGTCAGACCGGTCCGCGTATCTCTACTGAGCTTCAGTGGGGGGGGGCTCATTTTAAAATCTTGTCTCTGGGCCCACTCCAACCTTGCTACGCCCCTGCTCCTTACAATATTTACTCACTATTATTTTGCTTTATGCTTGTAAATAATTTACATACTGTGTCTTTTATAAGCTTGTCATGGACTAACACTGGGAGACCTGAAAGGCCAAGTTGAAGACAGAGCATCCTGGAAAGAATCTATCTATGTGGTCGCTGAGAGTTGACACTGACTTGACGGCACCTAATCAATCAATCAATGGACTAACATACCCCAACTTCTTGAGAGTAGCTTCAGAAATTGCTAAATTTAACATTAAATATTTGCCCCTCCTCCATCACCAAAAATACATCTTTTTATACACTTCCTTCAAAATAAGGCTTTGCATATCAGATCACAGGAAAGTCCCTTTAAATTTTTCCAGCAGAATATCTACACTTGAACCATTCTTTCTAGTGCAAGCTGCCATATGAAAACGTGTGAGAAACCTCTCAAAAGCATGCATTGAGTTATTTCCAGTGCTTCTCATTTCTTATGTCTGGAAACATAAGGCTATTTCTGACCATGGCTCATTTTGTTGTCCTTGGTGTACATATTTTGCCAGCCCTCAAATTTAAAGTCCTTTCTTACTTCTCCTCAGGTGGTATCCAGAGTCCTTAGAGCAACTTTGACAAGTTTCAGACCCCCTTTCTGAGGTGTGGTAGCTCTAAATTATAACTCCCAAGACTGCATGCTTGGGTATAAATGGGGTGTGTCTGTGTGTGTGTGTGTGTGTGTGAGTGAGAGAGAGAGAGAGAGAGAGAGAGAGAGAGAGAGAGAGAGAGAGAGAACAAATGTGAATCTGAGAAAAATCTTTAGTTTCTTTTGGGCATGATTTGGTTTTGGAGTTACTGACCTGATTATTGAGTGGTAAACATCTGTTGAGAATAATAACAGTTGAAATCTGATAGTTATATTTATTTGTGGGGGGTTTTAACATATTGAGGATTTCTTCTAAAGAATACTGTACAAACAATATGATATTTAAACAGATTGTTTATTTTCTTCCTTTGAAATGGAGGAGCAGTGAGCATTCTGTCAATAATTTGGATGAAGTACTTTCCATCAGGCTGTAATTTTGGATTAAACAGATTTTTCCTTTAAAATGGTTATAGATTATTGCAGATTATTGTAAACTCGTTAATTTCTGAAATAATTCATTCAGAATAAATCCTGAAAACTGCAGTCACTAAAGTAACAGGGATTTAAAGTGTGCCTTCGAGTCTGTGTTGACTCCTGGAGACCACAGAGCCCTGTGGGTTTTTTTTGGTAGAATACAGGAGGGGTTTACCATTGCCATCTGCCACATACTATGAGATGATGCCTTTCAGCATCTTCCTCTATCGCTGCTGCCCGATATAGGTGTTTCCATAGTCTGGGAAACATACCAGCGGGGATTCAAACCAGCAACCTCTGTACAGTTAGTGTAAAAGAATGCAGTCTAACTCCCTATAACTGATTCTAGTGAGAGTGAATTCGTTTAAAACCAAGCACCTCAAATTAAGAAGGGCATTTCAATAGTTTTTAACTGAAAAGAAAAACTATGTAAACACGGGAGGTGGGGGGAGACCAGAGTAAAATTGTCCACAAGCATATTCTTCATGAATATACTTGTTAAACCCTCACATTCTTTTTCATGCCGTTGCTGTTTGGGCCCTCAAGAACCCACATGTTTAAAATCCTGCATGCGTAGGGCGATGATGCTTAACTTGCAGCAGCAGGGAGGGCGGCCTCCAAAGGCCTTTAGGTCCAGGCTCCAAAATCACCTAGGTGCACCTCTTTAGCAAGGACAATCCCCTTGAATAGCTGCCTGCACTTAAGAGCTGCTTAATGAGTCAGCAGCTCATAGGATTTGGTACTAGAAATCTAATAACAGCACCTTTTGTGTTAATCCCAAGACCCCACATGTCACATCCTGTTTCTCTCTGTATTCCTTTCAGGCTTGATTTCTGTGTACAGTTCAAGGCTGTCAACAGTTTAATTCATTTTACAAAGCAATAAAAATGCTACTCTGTCCCATGGTGTTTAGGCTATGGGGTGCCACAAGAAACTAGCCATTCTGTACCTCCTCTTTGCTCAATGTGGTGCATCTTTGCATCTGGTGGGCCACTGTGTGAAACAGGATGCTGGACTTGATGGGCCTTGGGCCCAATCCAGCAGGGCTGTTCTTATGTAAGGCAGTGAGCAGCTCCTTCCATGTTTCAGTTTTAAAATTATTTCTAGCAAGATTTTTGACTGCAGGGGAAAAGGGGTGTGTGTGTGTGTGTGTGTGTTTTGTTTCTTTTAACAACCCCATCAGAAGTCATTTTAAACCTGAAGCTGTGGAAAGGACTGCATCTGCAGGGAACAAAGACAAAGTCTCCTGTTTTAACCCTGGTAAGTAAGCATGGGGCAGGGGAGTGGGGACAAGGGGCTGAAGTGGAGTCAAATCTAAGCAGGCTAAATTGGACCTGCTTTGATTCATCCCAAGCTCGCTAGATAGAGTTCTGGCATGGGTCAAAGTGAGCAGAAGCCACCTCCTCCAATTCAGCCTCAATTTGGCCACTTTTTGAAAATTTGCTCTGGAACTGGAAGTGCCCTTTGTCACCCAAAAATACAGTATGTCTTTATGGGCTGTGGAACCCTCAGGGATATATTTTCAGGTAACCAGGGCACATCTGGAGTCAGAGCAAGTTTTCAAAGACAATTTTTACCTGAGTGCTTGACTTGTTCCACCTGTCCCTAAGGACCAGAGAGCTCTCATGAGAGGGCAGATTTCGGGAGCCCTTGGGAGCATAAATAGGAAGGAGGCATGCTGGAGGCGGAGCCAATGGTGGAGCCGGTGGACCACCTGTAGGCGGTTGCCAAAGCCGGCTACCAAAGGGGGCAGGCCTTTGGTGCCAGGCCTTCAGTGTGGGACTGGGGTCTGAGGGGAGGTTATATTAAGGTGGGGTTGGGGGTTTTGGTTGATGTTTGTTAGTCCTTTTATTGGGTTGTGCCAGGCGTCATGTGTTTGGGCTCTCTTAGGCTGGGTGATGTGGAGGGTGTGTCCAACAGTTCTGGGGCAGCTGTTGTGGTGGGGAATAGAAGAATTGGTGTTGGCAGAGCAGCTGGCCGTTACAGGAGAAGAGAAACCAGAAATTTAGTAATGGTTTCCACTTCCGGCTGCCCTGTCAGCTCTCTGGCCTCGGGGAGCAGTTCCAACTACCCACAGGACCTAGCTTTGCTCCTCTGCAATGCCCAGTTGGTTCAGGATAAGACCAAAATTATCCATGACTTGATCATGGATGAGGGAGTCAACCTGGCTTGTATAACTGAGAACTGGATGTGGGAGGCTAGTGGCCCAGTTTGGGTCCAGCTTCTCCCACCAGGCAATTCTGTTGTGGAGCAGGCATGGGGAAGTGGGCGGGGTGTGTGTTTGTGGACTGGCTGTGGTCCATAAGAATCCTATTTCCCTTATCAAGGCCCCTATGAGACAGTGGACTCTTATTTATTTATTTATTTATTTATTTATTTATTTATTTAGCAAGCATATTTCTATACCGCCCAAAACTTGAGTCTCTGGGTGGTTTACAATTAAAATCATTTAAAACATTAAATCAATTAACAATTAAAATCATTTAAAAGATTAAAAACATTTAAAACCCAGTATTAATATTATTTAAAACTATAAATCTAATATATTCAGCCTGGGTGAATAAATGTGTCTTCAGTGCCTTTTAAAAAGTTGCCAGAGATGGGAAGGCTCTCATTGTAACAGGGAGCACATTCCAAAGTCCAGGGGCTGCAACGGAGAAGGTCCGTTCCCGAGTAGCTGCCAGATGAGTTGGTGTCAGCCACAGGCAAACCTCTCCAGATGATCTTAGCAGGAGGTGGGGCTCATGGGGAAGAAGACCCAGGGCCTAAGCTGTTTAGGGCTTTGTAGGTAATGACCAGCACCTTGTATTTTGCCTGGAAACGTATTGGTAGCAAGTGCAATTCCTTCAACACAGGAGTAATATGGTCTCTCCTAGATGACGCAGAGACCAACCTGGCTGCCGTGTTCTGAACCAACTGCAGCCCCACAGCATTGCAGTAATCCAGCCTAGAGGTTACCAGCAGGTGTACCACTGTTACCAGCAGGTGTACCCTGGTGGCACAGTGGTAAAACTGCCGCCCTGTAACCAGAAGGTTACAAGTTCGATCCTGACCAGGGGCTCAAGGTTGACTCAGCCTTCCATCCTTCCAAGGTCGGTAAAATGAGTACCCATAATGTTGGGGGCAATATGCTAAATCATTGTAAACCGCTTAGAGAGCTCCGGCTATAAAGCGGTATATAAATGTAAGTTCTATTGCTATTGCTATAAGCGGGAGCAGCTTGCGTATCAGCCAAAGCTGATAAAAAGCACCTCTGGCCACTGCCTCAACCTGGGACACCAGGGAGAGGTTTGGATCCAGAAGCACCCCCCGACTGTGTACTTGTTCCTTCTGGGGGAACGTGACCCCATCCAGAACTGGCAGATCAAAATAGTCTCCCGAGTTTCGACCCTGCACAATAAGTACCTCCGTCTTATCTGGATTCAGCCTCAGTTTGTTATCCCTCATCCAGCCCATTACTGCCTTCAGGCAGGCGTTTAGAGAGGTTATGCCTTCTCCTGATGATGTTAACATGGAGAAATAGATTTGGGTGTCATCAGCATATTGATAACACCCTGCACCAAATCCCCTGATTATCTCTCCCAGCGATTTCATGTAGATGTTAAATAACATTGGAGACAATAAGGAGCCCTGAGGGACACCATACAAGAGTTCACATTTTGAAGAACAGTCTCCAAGAGACACCATCTGGAATCTGCCCGTGAGGTAGGAGCAGAACCACTGCAAAGCAGTGCCTCCCACACACAATCCCCTCAGACATTCCAGAAGGATACTAGAACCTAGAACAGGGAACAGGGAACCTAGAACAGGGAAATCACCAGGGCAGTAGACATGATTGCTCCTAACTGTCCCTTCTGACCTGCTTTTAAAGTGGCCTCTTGCTATACAGAGGAGTTGCGGGGTCTGAAACAGCAAAGTAAGCAACTGGAGCACAAGTGGAGGAGAACTCAGCTCGAAATTGACAGGACACAGCATAGAGCCCATTTGAAGGTTTATGCAGAAGCGGTGCGTGAGGCAAACAAACAATTCTGGTCTGCCCACATTGCTTCTGCAGGTTTGCATTCAGCAGAGTTGTCCTGGGTTGTGAGGAGTTTGATTCAGGTTCCTTCCAACTTCAAACCAGTACCCAGAAACTATGTTCTGCTGTGATGCTTTTAATGGGTTCTTTGTGGACAAAATCTCTTGTATTCGGGCTGACTTGGACTCCACTTTTTTTGCAGAGTCTATGAAGGTGGTGTCCAGTAATCCCTCTTGCAGTATTAGATTGGATCAATTTCAATCTGTGATGCCTGAGGATGTAGACAAGCTGCTTGGGGCGGTGTGGCCTACCACTTCTTCTGTGGATCCTTGCCCAACCTGGCTGCTTCTATCTAGCAGGGAGATGGTTGGAGATGGCATAATTAATTTCATTAACTCATGGCAGAGGGAGGGTAGGATGCCTCCTTGTTTGAAGGAGGTAATGATTAGACCACTTCTAAATTAGCCTTCCCTAGGTGATGGATAGTCATAGGCCAATCTTGCATGGTTGGGCAAGGTGTTGAAGGGAGTGGTGGCTAACCAGCTCTGGGCAGTTTTGGAGGAAATCGATTATCTAGACCCATTTCAAACTGGCTTTAGAGCAGGCTATGGGGTTGAGATGGCCTTGGTCGGCCTGATTGATGACCTTTACCAAGGAATCGACAGAGGGAGTCTGACTCTGTTGGTTCTTTTGGATTTCTCAGTGGCATTTGATACCATTGACCAGTATACCATTGACCATGGTATACTTCTGGATCGCCTGGGGGAGTTGTGGATAGGAGGCACTGCTTTGCAGTGGTTCTGCTCCTATCTCTCAGGCCAATTCCAGATGGTGAAACATGGTGATGGTTGCTCTTCGGAATGTGAGCTATTATATGGAGTCCTTCAGGGCTCCATTCTATCGCCAATGCCTTTTAACTTCTACATGAAACCACTGAGTGAGGTCATCAGGAGATTTGGTGCTGGGTGTTATCAGTATGCTGATGACACCCAAATCTATTTATCATCATCTTCTTCTTCTTCTTCTTCTTCTTCTTCTTCTTCTTCTTCTTCTTTTCTTTACCTTTAAAGCCCTGAATGGCTTGAATCTTGGCTACCTTAGAGAACGCCTTCTTCTGTATGATCCCCATTGCACATTGAGGTCATCTGGAGAGGTCCATTTCCTGTTACCACCAGTACATCTGATGGTGACTCGAAGTCAGGCCTTTTCTATAGCTTCTCCTGGCCTATGGAATGCACTCTCAGCAGATATCCATAATTTAGGCTCATTGAACCCTAAGAACTTACTTGTTTGGCTTGG
This sequence comes from Hemicordylus capensis, assembly GCF_027244095.1. NCBI lineage: Eukaryota > Metazoa > Chordata > Lepidosauria > Squamata > Cordylidae > Hemicordylus > Hemicordylus capensis. The sequence continues at coordinate 344,495,061 of NC_069659.1, read as the reverse complement.
CCTTCCAAGGGTTTTTTAAAATAGTTTTGGGGTATTTTAATTGGTTTTTATATGGCTCTGAATTGTTTTTAAATTGTTTTTATATTGTTTTAAGCAGTGTATTTTCCAATGGTGTTTGTTTTTAATGTTTTTTTTTTAATTAAAACATTAAAACATCCCACCCCAGAGCCTTTGGATGGAGCAGTCTACAAATGCAATAAGTAAGTAAATTCATTAGTACCAGAACTGGCATGACAGTCTGGTTAGAGCATCTCCTGCTTTTTGGAGTTGGTGTCTTGCTCACTGGCTGGGCCAATGACACTACAACTACAATCTCCTTATCATACCTTGGATTGCTGAGTAGTGTGTGCTGCTTATTCTGATCCTATCAACATGCTTTAACTTTTTCAGAATTCCTATAAAAAGTGTTTCACCATGTAAAAAGACCATTGGTTCTTGTCCTTGATGGCCAGTAAGCACTAAACCAATGAGAATATAATGTGGTATTCATTCTTTATTCCTGTTTCCTGGAAGGATTGCATCCAATGTAGAATAAAAGCTAATGAGGCTGTTCTCACACACAGCCTAACCCAGGCTAGCGAAGCCAAGGCTGCGTGTGAGAACCACCAGGATTGGGCCTGATTCCTATGGGGCTGCACCGCCTAGCCCAGCTTTTAGCTGGGGTTAAGGGAGTGAGCACTCCCTTAAGCCAGTCTCTGCAGTCATGTTACTGTGCGGGGTGCTTGCAGGACAATGAGAATTCCTATGAGGATTCATTGCACACCTTCATTTCTTCTATTCACTTTGACTGTCATTGGACACTGCCAACTGTCAAATGCTATGTGCCAACTACACCCACCCCCCACTGAAAGGCAGTGGAGTATTCTATTTATTTTTTAGGAATATTGAAGTGTTTTGAATCTTTGGTGTCTAATAACTTTTCCTCATAACGAATCCCTATGAGGATTCAACATATGCCTTCATTTCTTCTGTTCATTTTTATTATTGGACAGTGCCGACTGTTGACTACCATGTATCAACTAGGCACACACACACACACACACACACACACACACACACACTGGGGTACTCAGTTTATTTTTTAGGAATTTTTGAAATGTTTAGATTCTTTGGTGACTTCATTAAACACCTTCATTTCTTCTGTTCATTTTGACCCCACTGCTTTGTGGGTGGGGGTGGAGAATTACGGGCATCCCATGTGCCAACTACACCACAACCCACAAGCCAGTGGGTACTTAGTTTATATTTTAGGAATTTTTGAGGTGTTTAGACTCTTTGGTGTGTAATGAATCCTCATAGGGATTCATTATGAGGAAAGGTTATTAGATACCAAAGAGTCTAAACACCTGAAAAAGAATTCCTAGAACATAAACTGAGTAGTACCCCACTGCCTTGCGGGTGGGAGGGGGGGTGTAGTTGGCACATGGCAGTTGACATTTGCCACTGTCCAAAGCCAGTCAAAATGAATAGAAGAAATGAAAGTGTGTAATGAATATTCATAGGGATTCATTGAGGAAAGGTTATACACCAAAGAATCAAAACACTTGAAAAATAGTGTCCACACATTTTGCTCCATAACTCCACTTCTACAAGTGCTAGAGCTTAGCTTTTTTTTTTTTTTTTTAATGAAAGCTGGGAATCTGGGGAGGAATCTGAATCTTGCATCAATTCTATTTGAATCTGGCATGATTCAATTTATACCCAAATCTTGACAATGGACCACAGGGGTGATTTGTTCTGTCTCCAAGTCACCTGAATCAGCTAGATTTGGGTACAAATTGATTTGTACACTAATCGATTTGCACATCCCTAGTAGTGTGACAATACCTTATAGACCCGTGTTATTTAAAAACAGAAGAAAATCAGATATCAATCTGTGAAGATCTTAGGTTCAAGCATGAACATCATATGATCAAGCTCACTCAAAAAGTGAGTGAATTGAATGTCTGCTATATTGCCAGTCAAATGATCCTCAATGATCCTCAAAAATGTAAAATCTCTTTTCTGTCTAAGCTAGGGCCAGCAGGAATGGTAAGCACGTGCCACAATCAGCAGCCAGGCCTCCTGGATGAGACCACAGGCAAGGAGGAAGTCTGCATGCAGGAACCTGATCTATAGCCCAGCCCGGAGGACCCAGGACCTTCAGAAGCCTCCAAGGACCTGTATCCCAAGAATCTAGCCAGCCCCCTTTCATAAGGTCAGAGAATTGCCATCTGACTGATTCCAAGGAATACATAAGTGAGATAGAGCTACCACAGCCTCACCAGAGCCAGAGACCTTGATGAAAGCAGATGAAGCCCCTTTAACAGTCTGAAACTATGCTCTGGGCAACAAAGCTGCCTTCCCTCAAACCTGGACTACACAGAATAAAAGCCTGCAGTCAGGTCCAGGTCTCTGTTGAAGCAATGGTAATGTGGAATTCTTCTTGGATCTGCTTATCTAGCCTGTCAAGTTTCCTGCTTTGAGGGGTTCAGCCTCTGCCTGCCAGGCTCTGCTCTGCCTAGTCCTCTGTACTGTTGCTCGCTGGCTTGAACTGCCTGTTTGTCTGCTGCTCACCGGGAACTGCCTATCTGGCTACTACGATTGGCACCACCTACTTTTGGTGAGTGCCCATTTTCAACCACAGTAGCAGAACAGTCCTTGAGCTCTTGTGTGAATTTTAGTTGACCATGAGAGAAAATAAAGTGTCCAGGTTGAAGCTGTCTCCTCGGTTTTTTTTAATTTGACAGCTGCCAGTGCCAAGCCGTCAAAGATAGAGAGATGTATTGCGTAAGGCCTAGTCAGGTCACTTTTATATTGAATAAGTGCTTAAATAAGTTAGCTATATTATGTTAGTTAAGTGCTTGACATGAGTATGCTTGCTTGATGCAGTTTAGGCCACGAACTCATGAGCGAATGCTGTCATATAGGTGAATTCCCAAATCCCCCTCACTATGTCCAAAATTAGATATCCTCTTCACGGTTCCATACACATACTCCCACCTCGGTGGAGTCCCATTCTCCCACATTACGTTCAAATTAGATATTGTTTTACAGTTGAGCATACACCTCCAGAGCTTATACAGAGTGCAAAGTGAGTAATTTTCCTCTCACTGTTCAAGATAGCCCCCACCTTCTTGTCTAATCTTAGAGAATCAGCCTGTCAACTCAGGCAAACTTCCTCATTTTTCACTGAAAAGCATAGTCTAAAAGTGAGAGTATGCTAACCACAAACGTCACGCATGAGAAAAATTGGTGCCAGTATATCTGTAATGGCCGCATAGTTGCCAGAGGCAATACATCATCTCACAGAACAGGATAAACACAGACGAAAAACAGTATAGATATATATACTATATACAGTGTGTGTGTGTGTTGTATAGCTCCTAAGAGATGGCGATCATTTAACAAAAACTGCTCTTGATCAGGGTTTCAGTCAGACTGGGGCAGGTGCCTTGTAGAGTTGTTTAATACTCTCAGAGGACACACACACCCCTTACTGCTACATGGCGCTAAAAGGCTACGAATTGGAGCTGACGTCCAGCTGCAAACCTGAGATCTTTATTGAACCTGAGTGCTTCAGGACTGTCAACCCTGAATTTAAGATCTTTATAAGCAACATTGTTATTGCTGGATGGGGAAGGATAACACTGTGAGGAGAGCTTTTTATGGACATAGTGCAAAACTGTTGCACTAGTTAGTTGAGTTAAATCTGGACCTTTCATTCCAGGCTAGTGTTGCATAGCACAAACATGTTTCCACTTGCACAACAAGGTGTACAATCTGTGGCATCGCACCCCAGGAAACATTTGCGTAATAGCACAGCTCCACTATCATCTTGCACTAGGATAGCATTGCTCATCTTGGAAGCGCAGCATTAGCCAGGATGCTGGAAAGAGCACCGATACTTTTCAGAGCTTGCCCGCACTCCAGAACTATTCTGTTAGAGGCAAAACATGTTGCTGTGGGTAAAGCTCTAAAGGAATGGTTCTGGAATATGAGCTACAAAAGGTATTTGCACTCTTGTGCAGGAGTGCCAAAGTGCCCATCCTCTATAATAAAATGGTAAAGTGTGCACCCGTGTCTCTGCGCCCGTGTCTTTCTTGGCCGTTCTGGGCATGCGCGGAGCCCAGGAGTGGGGTGGGCTGGTAGATAGTGCCTAATGGGTGGAGGCTACCACCCGTCCCCAATTTCAGAGTGATTGGGCAGAGGGGTGAATTTTGGTGAATTTGGTGAAAAATTTTTGGTGATTTTTTGGTGAAAAAACTTCTGAGGTGTGAATTCTCATTCTATCATAGCAAATGAGATTTTTTTCAATTAAACAACTCTCATGACCCCACTTTCACTTTTTCACACTCTCAATTACTATGAATATGAGGAAGTAATCAATTTAGCACACTTCACCTTATGAAGACAAACCTCAGAAATTTACCAAAATTCACCCCTCTGCCCAATCACTCTGAAATTGGGGACGGGTGGTAGCCTCCACCCATTAGGCACTATCTACCAGCCCACCCCACTCCTTTGGGGCAGATCCACTTTCTGCTTCCAAACTGCCCCAAAGTCACTAAAACTTCAAAAATTCTTAAAAAATCAGCCCTTTGTCCAATCCCCCTGAAATTGGGGTGGTAGCCTCCACCCATTAGGCACTACCACCCCACCCCACTATTCTGCCCCAGGCCCCACTTTCTGCCCCAATCTGCCCCAAAGACATGAAAACTTCAGAAATTTCCCAAAAATCAGCTTTTTGCTCAATCCCCCTGAAATTGGGGTGGTAGACTCCACCCATTGGGCACTACCACCCCACCCCAAAATTTTGCCTCTGGGCCCCCTTCCCCCCCAAATCGATTCGGATTCGGATTAAATCCGAATCCGAACCGAATCAAGGGTGATTCGGGTGGCCCATATTCGGGCACAAAACAGAACAGGGGTGATTCAGTTCGGGTCCCAAACCGAATCACCAAATACCCGAATTGCACACCCCTACACTCTTCTGCCCCAAATCTGCCCCAAAGACGCACAAACTTCAGAAATTCTTTAAAAATCACACTTTTGCCCAATTTTTTTGGAATCTGGGTGGTAGCTCAACCCACTGTGGCACTCCTAGGAGGCACTCACAGACAGAAATGGGCACTGTCTGTCCCCATTGTCTCACAGGGTAGATGCAGCGTACACACACAACAACAGAGCTTTGCAAAGAACAAGGTTTCTAAAGGCCATGCTCATCCACTGTGTCACTCACCACATCCATTGTGTCCCACCATCTCCTCCGCCAGAAATGCTATTGATCTACACACAATAGTGTGAAACAACAACAATGAAATGCACTGCCCCACGCACCCCCTCCCAATGCAGGATAACAGCAGCAGCCAGCAACAAGCAAGCAAGTAAGTTAGTGCAATATCACAGATGTAGCAGACTAGGGCAGCAGACTAGTGCCAACAACAACAGCATCAATTGTGCCCTGCCCTCCCTCCCCCAAGCATTTTTCATCCACAAGCAACAGACACCGCTACATCTGTGGCACCCAGCCATAAAAGCGGGTTAAGTAAGGAAGAGTGCAAAAAACAACATTCTGCCAGTGAAACAGCAAGGGTGTGGCCCCCCTCCCACCTACACAAGTAGAAGAGTGATGATAACAACAATGGCACACAATTTTTGGCACATTTTTTTGACATTTCTGCAACGGAACATAGGAACATAGGAAACTGCCATATACTGAGTCAGACCATTGGTCTTATCTAGCTGAGTATTGTCTTCACAGACTGGCAGCGGCTTCTCCAAGGTTGCAGGCAGGAATCTCTCTCAGCCCTATCTTGGAGAAGCCAGAGAGGGAACTTGAAACCTTATGCTCTTCCCAGAGCGGCTTCATCCCCTGAGGGGAATATCTTGCAGTGCTCACACATCGAGTCTCCCATTCATATGCAACCAGGGCAGACCCTGTTTAGCTATGGGGACAAGTCATGCTTGCTACCACAAGACCAGCTCTCCTCCCATGATCGGATCGGAGTCTGTGGCACCAGTACAACCTATGCAAGCAATCTAGTTTAAATAAAAATGATGGTGCTAGAAGTCACAATATGACCCAATCTTCATTGCAAAGAAGTCCACATAGCGAAAGAGTGCCTACTATCCCCAGTTCCCCCAAGCAATCCAGAAGGATACCTTGGTTGATGGTATCGAATGCCGCTGAGAAATCCAAAAGGACCAACAGAGTCACACACACCCTATCGATTCCCTGGTAAAGGTCATCCATCAGGCCAACCAATGCAGACTCAACCCCATAGCCTGCCCTAAAGCCAGTTTGAAATGGGTCTAGATAATCTGTTTCCTTCAAAACTGCCTAGAGCTGGTTAGCCACCGCTCTCTCATTCACCTTGCCCAACCATGATAGATTGTTATATAGCCTATAATTATCCATCATTGAGGGATCTAGGGAAGGCTTCTTATGAAGTGGTCTAATCAATGCTTCCTTCAAACAAGGAGGCATCCTATCCTCCTTCAGTGATGAGTTAATGATATTAACTAGGCCATCTCCAATAATTTCCCTGCTAGATAGAAGCAGCCAAGTTGGGCAAGGATCAAGAGAACAAGTGGTAGGCTGCGCCTCCCTAAGCAGCTTGTTCACATCCTCAGGAATCACAGATTGAAACTGATCCAATCTAATACTGCAAAAGGGATTGCTGGACACCACATTAATAGACTTGCAAAAACAGTGGAGTCCAAGTCAGCCTGAATATAAGAGATTTTGTCTGCAAAGAACCCATTAAAAGCACTGCAGAGGAACATAGTCTCCAGGGCCTTTTTCTAACTGGAAGGAGCCTGAATCAAACTCCTCACAACCCAGGACAACTCTGCTGAACGCGAACCTGCCGAAGCAATGTGTGCAGACCAGTGGTTTTTTACCTCACGTACGGCTTCCGCATGGACCTTCAAATGGGCTCTATGCTGTGAACTGTCAATTTTGAGCCAAGTTCTCCCCCACTTGCCCTGCAGTAGCCTACCCTAATAGATTACAATAAACTATTTATGGTATGACAATCTGAATACGACAAATATTTATATACCGCTTTTCAACCAAAGTCCCCAAAGCAGTTTACATAGATATAAATAAATAAAAATGGTTCCCTGTCCCCAAAGGGCTCACAATCTAAAAAAGAAACATCAGGTAGACACTAGCAACTGCCACTGGAGGTATGCAATAAAGAGAATCACCACTTTTAAAAGGTGCCTCTTTACTCAGTCAGCAGGGGTTAGTCAAATCCAAAACAGATTGTGAGGAACACCAAAAAGAACTCTCCAAACTGGGGGAGTGGGCGACAAAATTTCAGATGTGGTTGAATGTTAGCAAGTGTAATGTGATGCATATTGGGGCAAAACCTGCCAACTTCACATATATGCTGATGGGGTCTGAGCTATTGGTGACTGACCAGGAGGAAGCAGGAAGCAGAATGGGGAGCCAGAGGTCAGGTAAGGACTTGTTCTCCTTTTTCTTAAGGTTCCTGAACCAGTTTCCAAAAAAGTGCTTGGGGTCATAGGGGTGTAGTGGATAGCTCATTGAAAGTATTGACTCACTGCATGGCAGTTGTGAAAAAGAGCAATTTCCATGCTAGGGATCATTAGGAAGTGACTTGAAAATGAAAATACTAATATTATAATGCCCTTATATAAATCTATGGTGCAGCCACATTTGGAGTACTGCATACTATTCATGTCACCTTATCTTAAGGAACTTGTCGACTTGGAAAAGGTGCAGAAAAGAGGGCAACCAACATGATAAGGGGCCTGGAGCACCTTCCTTATGCAGCAAGGCTACTGCATTTGGGGTTTTTTAGTTTGGAAAAGAAGCAACTATGGGGAGATGATAGGGGTGTATAAAATTATGCATGGAGTAGAGAGAGTGGACAAAGATAAATTTCTCTCCCTCTCACAACTCCAGAACTAAGGGTCATCTATGAAAATGGATGCCAGGTAATTTAGGGCCAAGAAAGGGAAGTAGTTTTTCACATGGTGCATAATCTGTGGAATTCTCTGTCTACATCACTCTGGATGTAGTGATGGTCGCTGGTTTGGATAGCTTTAAAAGGGGCTTAGAAAAACTCATGGAAGAAAGGTCTATCTATGGCTACTAGTCTGGTGGCCAGAGGTGCACTTAGGTAACTTTGGAGCTTGGACCTAAAGGCATTTGGACACGCCGCCGCCCCGCCCCCCACACACACACCCTGCTTCAAGTTAAGCATCATTCCCCTACACACACAATGACAAACACAGTATTTTTAACACATGGATTCTTGAGGTTGCAAACAGCAACTGAACTCACAAGAATGTAAGAATATGAAAATATGCAGAAACATTTCAACACCACTTAACATATTCCCATCCCACATATTTCTTTCCCTACTCCACAATCTCTCTCTAAGCACCCAGCACACGTTATAATCACATTCAGCCACCTAGCACAGTGCAGGCCAGTGGCAACCATACCACCCAGGACAGACTAAAGATGATTTGTGGGGCCCCAGGGGATGTGAGGCCCTTGACTTCGGGGCCAAAGTCCAGGGATAAGAGCACCACCGCTGGTGGCTATAGACCATCTCCAGCCTCAGAGGCAAGCTGCCTCTAAATACCAACAGGGGAGCAACAGCAAGAGAGAGGGCATGCCCTCATCTCTTGCCTGTGGGCTTCTCAGAGGCACCTGATGGGTCACAGTGTGAAACAGATGCTGGACTGGATGGGCCATGGGCCTGATCCAGCAGGTCTGTTCTTTTGTTCTAATCATATTTTAAAATCTATTATGTTAACATATCAAAGTCATACAAATACAAATTCATCCATTCAGTTTTTCCCCTCCCATAATTGGCAATGTTGGGGTTCACCATAGTCAATCAATGCTCATGTCCTCCAGATGTCTATGCATTTGTTTACAAGAAAAAAGAAAGAGATCCGAAGATGAAAAGGTGCCCTGCTGAGATGAAACAAGCAGGCTCAACATCAGGGAGAAAAAAACTAAGTAATTCTCTTTACAGTATAAAGAAGCAGAATAATGAAACCAAACAGAATAATTGGCCTAAATCTCTCGTTGAAGGGTTGAAGGGTTGATACAGAGAAAAGGGGTTTGAAAGACTCCACTAAAAAGAAACAAGATGGAAGTGTTCCTAAATCAGTGCAAAAAAACTAACTAGAGAAGTCTGTACACTAAGGGAAAATGGGGGAAGAAAGGGGAACTGCTGAACAGATCTGAGCAAGAGGAGGATAGGGTGAAGAATCTGTTACATCTGAAAGAAAAACAGAATTTCCAAATGGAAAGAAATTTGATTGCATTTGCTGACATTCTAAGAAGGGTGGTGTGGTTGCAATCAGGAGAACAGTGTATATCTGCAGCAGAAATATGACTGTTCGTGAGAAGCACTTAAGGGATATGGCATTCTAAAAGGATAAGGTCAAAACTTGGATATGTCATTACATATAATGGCACACTTAGAGGAAAAGTAATTTCAATTGTCACAGCAGAGAAATGGCTTAAAGAGACACACATGACAGAAGAAAAAATTATCCCCAAGGACCCACTTTCTGTACTACCATGGAAATCCGAGAAAACACAGGCCTACTGAATATTTTGCATTGAAAATATGCCTTAGGAAGGAAAACATCCTTAGATATAATATCCAGCATCAATATTTGATATCAGACTCACAAATATTCCTTCACCATTGGCATCTGCACTACTGTAAAAATCAAAGAATATTCTTTTGTCTGAAAGCCAGCACATTTAGTTATGAATTATTATTTTTTTGCAATTTAGAATCCATTTTGGGGTTTTTTAAAAAACATTTTTTAAAGTTTTTAGAATTTTGGAAACGTGTTCATTTTTATAGATTCAAGCCATTATTATAAATGATTTGCTTGCATATTCTCTGCCTCAGTATAGATGCATATTTTGAATATCAGCTATGTAAATTTCTATAAACCATCCACAAATGATCACCTTTTATTCATGATTCCAGCAACAGAAAGATGCCATTCAAGCTTTGCTTTGTGATTTATGAATAATAATGCTGATGGGTGATAATTATAATAATACTTTCATCTGAACAATACAGTAATCCCTTTCCTGCTATATGTCCAAAATTACAGACGTAAAAATGCATTCAAAAAGCCATTTTTTCCCCTTTGTGTGTATTATTGCTCTTCATAAAGAAACAGGTCAGAGACCCCAAAACTAGGAGCTAGATGAATGGATTTGTCAAGCCAATCACAGGGATGCTGTGTGGTCACGAAGGGCCAGATTTTCTTCCTGGAGGCAAAGTCAGTAGAGGAAGCCAATTTGTTAGTCACTCACCAGTGCAAAAGGCAAAAGTACAGTTCACAGAAACTAAGCTGGAAGACAGGTGGGGAGGGAAGCAATAATAGACTAAGAAAAGGTAAGATAGCAGCAGGTTTCCAAAGAAGAAAGGGAAGTGAAAAGATGTAATACCAGAGTCACAGGTAACAAAGGTAAGAGGACATTTCAGGGGCACATTGTGCCAAGGCAGGAATCTTGGTGCATGGTCTTCCTTTAATGTGAATAAAAACTGGCCTGGAGATGAGCAAGTAAAGATAAAGTGTGCCTTCGAGTCAATGTCGACTCCTGGCGCCCACATAGCCCTGTGGTTGTCTTTGGTAGAATACAGGAGGGGTTTACCATTGCCATCTCCCTCACAGTATGAGATGACGCCTTTCAGCATCTTCCTCCATCGCTGCTGCCCGATATAGGTGTTTCCCATAGTCTGAGAAACATACCAGCAGGGATTTGAACCAGCAACCTCTGGCTAGCTAGGCAAATCATTTCCCCACTGCTCAAGCAAGTAGACTGCGTAAATGGAGTGGAAGTGAATGTCCGCACATCACATTCTGTTTTACTTTATTTTTATGTGATGAGGTAAAGTCAGACTCATCTTATCATGTCGGTATTTTTAAACCAAATATTTTTAAAATTATTTTTTAATAAAAATTGTAAATGCTTTAAAAGGTATGGATTTAAAATATTGTCGCTTCCTGCCCATTACACTTTTAAAATGCTGTCTAACAACTATGTGATATGAAGATTTTTCATGTAAAAGAACAAAAGAAAATTTTGTCTACAGGACTATAGAGTTGTACATAACTCTCAAATCCCAGATTATTTTGGCCTTTGCCTTTCACGTGATGTACCATCCATCCTCTTCAGTCTTTACTAGAGGAGCACGAAGACCTATGGCCTTCCTAGAGCTCTTCTTTGCTTATGAATTGTTGCCTACCTTCATTTGAGAACAGCCCTGCTGGATCTGGTCTAAGGCCTATCTAGTCCAGCATCCCGTTTCATACAATGGCCCACTAGATACATCTGAGAAGCCCACAGGTAAGAGATGAAGACATGCTCCCTCTCCTGCTGTTGCTCTCCTACAACTGGTATTCAGCCTGCCACTGGATCTGAAGGTAGCCTATAGCCATCAGGATTATTAGCCACTGATAGACCTGTCCTCCAAGAATTTTTCTAAGCCCCTTTTGAAGCCATCCAAGTTGGCAGCCATCACCACATCCCATGGCAGAGAATTCCATAGATTAATAATACGCTGTGTGAGAAACTACTTGCTTTGTTCTTCCTAAATTTCCTGGGATGAGCCCCTGATTCTGGTGTTGTGTGAGAGGGAGAAAAATTTCTTTCTTTCCACTCTCCACAACATGCATAATTTAGAAACCTCCATCACTTTTTAGTCAGTTTTTTTCTAAACTAAAAAGCCACAAATGTTTTAACTTTGCCTCATAAGGAACGCACTCCAGGCCCCCAATCACCTCAATTGCCTCCCCCGCCCCCAGTTCTATAATGTCCTTTTGGGGATATGGTGGCCACAATTCTACACACACTACATTTCTTCAAATGTGGCCTTACCATAGATTTCTATAAAGGCATTATAATATTAGCAGTTTTCTATTCAATACACTTCCTAATGATTCGTCTTAGCATAGAATTTCCTTTTTTCACAGCTGCTGCACACTCAGTCGACACTTTCAATGAGCTGTCCACCATGACCCCAAGATCTCTCTCCAGGTCAGTCACTGACAGCTCAGACCCTGTCAGCGTGTATGTGAAGTTGGGGTTTTATGCATCACTTTACTCTTACTTACATTGAACTGGTTTCATGTAATAACTACATGAAACTGCTGGGAGAGATCATCAGGAGATTTGGTGCAGGGTATTATCAGTATGCTAACAACACCCAAATCTATTTATCCATGTCAACATCTTTGGAAGAAGGCATAACCTCCCTAAATGCCTGCCTGGAGGCAGTGATGGGCTGGATGAGGGATAATAAACTGAATCCAAATAAGACAGAGATACTGATTGTGTGGGATCGGCACTCAGGAGACAATTTTGATCTGCCAGTTCTGGATGGAGTCACACTTCCCCAGAAGGAACAGGTACACAGTCTGGGGCAGTGTTCCCTCTAACAGGGATTCCCAGATGTAATTCACTACAACTCCTAGCAACCCCAGGTGTAATGACCTTTGTCTGAGGATTCTGGAAGTTGTAGTCAACAATATCTGGGAATCCCTGTTAGAGGGAACACTGATCTGAGGTTGTTTCTGGATCCTAACCTCTCATTGGTGTCCCAGGTTGAGGCGTTCGCCAGAGGTGCTTTTTATCCGTTTTGGCTGATAAACCAGATGTGTCTGCTTCTCAAGATAAACAACTTCAGAACAGTGATACATATGCTGGTAACCTCTAGACTCAACTACTGCAATGTGCTCTATGTGGGGCTACCTTTGTATGTTGTCCAGAAACTGCAGTTGGTACAAAATGTGGCAGCCAGGTTGGTCTCTGGGTCATCTTGGAGAGACCACCTGTACTCCTGTGTTGAAAGAGCTACTCTGGCTGCTGATAAGTTTCCGGGCAAGATACAAGGGACTGGTTATAAGCTATAAATCCCTAAAACGGCTTAGGCGCTGGGTATTTAAGAGAACATCTTTTTCACCATAAGCCCTACCGCCCATTGAGATCATCTGGAGAGGTTTGTCTACAGTTGCCACTGTCTTGTCTGGTGGCTACTCAGGGATAGGCCTTCCCCGTTGCTACTCCGAGGCTTTGGAATGCTCTCCCTGTTTAAATAAAAGTCTCCTCCGTCTTCAAGCACTTTTTAAAAAACAGTTAAGACAATTTGTCCACCCAGGCTTTTAATTAGATTTCCAGTTTTTAAGAGTTGTAAATATTTCAACATTGTGTTGAATTTTAAATTGTGTTCATGTTTTAATTCTGTTTTAATTTGAACAGGGGCGTAGCAAGGTTGGAGGGGGCCCAGAGACAAGATTTTAAAATGGGCCCCTCGCTGATATACACACACAAACACACTTCACAATATATAGTGCACTCACACTCACATCCCCATTATGAATACGGTGGAAATCTAGTTCACATTGAATCTAGTATTTTTACTCTCTGCTCCTGCCGATCTCCAAGAGACTCAACATAATTCATAGGAGGTGCAACATGGGCGGGTGGGGAGTCATGTGATGTGCCTCTGGGGGGCCCCTCGAGGCAGTGGAGCCCCAAGACGACTGCCTCCCCTTGCCTAATGGTAGTTACGCCCCTGAATTTGAACTGTTTCGGTTGAAAACCTCCCAGAGAGTTTTGGATGCACCGAGCACTTTTAAAAAAACAGTTAAGACAATTTGTCCACCCAGGCTTTTAATTAGATTTAAAGTTTTTAATAGTTGTAACTATTTCAACATTGTGTTGAATTTTAAATTGTGTTCATGTTTTAATTCTGTTTTAATTTGAACTGTTTTGGTTCAAAACCTCCCAGAGAGTTTTGGATGGTATATACATTTGTTAATTTACAAATTTAATTACAGATAAGTTAATTTACAGATAAGTTTTGGGTGGTATATAAATTTGTTTAATAAATAAATAAATATGCCATTTTGTTGGCCACTTAACCAGTTTGGTGAGATCTTGTAGCTCCTCACAATCTGTTTTGGATTTCATTACCCTAGACAGTTATGTCATCTGCAAATTTGGCCACCTCACTCATTGCCCCAGTTCACCATTTCTTAGGTCTCTCCATTGTGAAAACTGTCCATTTATTCCTACTCTCTGCTTCTTGTCCTTCAACCAGTTACCAAGCTATAAACGAATCTGTCCCCTTATCCCATGACTGCTACTTTACTCAAGAGTATTTGATGAGGGACATTGTCAAACACTTTTTGAAAGTCCAAGTATACTATGTCAACTGGATCACCTCTATCTGGAGGCCTGTTGAACTCAAAGAACTCCAAAGGGTTAATGAGGCAAGACTTACCATTGCAGATGGGGATACCATCTGGTCTTGGTGATTTGTTAATTTTTAATTTTTCAGGACAGCTTAGAACATCATTTGTCACCTTTATTTGACCTTATTTTTCAGCCTCCACCCTGAGAAGCTCTTATGGATAACTTCATGGAAGAGAAGTCTATCAACGGCTACTAATTGGGGGGCTATAGGCCACCTCCAGCCGCAGAGGCAGAATGCCTCTGAAGACCAGTTGCAAGGGAGTAACAGCAGAAGAGAGGGCATGCCCTTAACTCCTGCCTGTAGGCTCCCAGTGGCATCTGGTGGGCCACTGTGTGAAACAGGATGCTGGACTAGATGGGCCTTGGGCCTGATCCAGCAGGGCTGTTCTTATGTTCTTAAGCAAAGTTAAGCAATGGGTATCTGTGCTGTTTCCTCTGCCATGAAGACAGATGCAACAAGTTCATTCAGCATCTCTGCAATCTTCCTATCCTCTTTAATAATCCCTTTCACTCCCTCGTCATCTTATGGTACAACCATCTCCCTGGCAGGCTTTCTACTTCTGATGTATTTACAGAAGTTATTATTCCCCTTGATGCTTTTTGTTATGTATTCTTCAAACTTTCTTAGTTATATATTCTTCAAACATTCTTAGTTATGTATTCTTCAATTCCCTTATTGTTTTCTTGCATTTCTTTTGCAAGAGTTTGTGTTCTTCTCATTTGGGCAGGACTTCCATTTTCTAAAGGAAGTCTTCTTGCCTTTTATAGCTTCCTTGGCTCTGCTTGTTAGCTATGCTGGCATCCTCCTTGGTTTCATGCCTTCCTCTTTGATCTGGAGAGTGGTGGATATACTAGCCTCCTGATTTGGCCCTTGTCCACCTAGGAGATATTTTCTCTCATATAAAAAATAATAATGTGATACCATGTTTCACTCTCCCATAGGGAAACAAGCAGTCTATTGCCCTGCCTGCTTGTGTGGAAAGAGTTTTTTAAAAGTCAAATGCTGAAAGAGACTTGTGAATATAAGCCTCAGAAGACATCTGTTCAGATACCTAGGGTTGTAACAGCTTGCAGGTAAATCTCTAGCACTGGGTATAGTTGTAATCAATGGTACGCTTATGAAATGTGAAAAGTGTAAATGTCTTAGTTTTTTGTTTTTAAAGAGGAAAATCTTACATGCAAACTAAGCTGAATATAGTTCATTTTCTGGCTGACATCCTAATTAAAGCCGCATACGTGCTGCCAAAGAAGGCTCATGCACAGCAATAGCATCCCTACTTCTGATGCATGGGAACTCATGCTACATGGGGCAATTTTCCTGAGCACTTCCAAGGGAAGGGGGGATCAGTGAGCATTGCCTTCCTGTGCACAAGCCCCAACACTTCAGAAGCAGGGATGCTATTGCTATGTGTTTGCCTTTTTTGGCGGCACATGCACAGCTTTAGTCAACCTTTATTTTTAAAACAGTAAAGTTTGACTATAATATAAAATCAAGAATTGTATATATTTCCATTTCCCCCCAAATTTCTATTTTTCCCAAAGAAAATTGGAAAATGAGTGTTTTTCGTGGCTTTGAAATTTCTGGATATTTTACATCTCTAGCTGAGGCAGTGGTTCCATTCGGAGGAACAAGGGGTGGAGCAATAGAATGGGTTTCTCAGTGAAGTAGTCTGGGCAGAGACCCAGACCACCTCTTTGTTATGGGAAAAAGACCTAACACTGCAATCTCAAGTACAGTAATTAACCATGTGTGGCAATGTTTGCCAGTAATTAGAGAGGACTTTACAATGGACATTTCAGACAATGAATTTCACATTCATTCCTTACTCAATTGGTCTTGCCCTCCTTTTCTCAACGTTGAATCTAGTCATTTATTATACTGCTTTTCTACTAAAAGCAGTTGCAGAAGCAGTGTAATAAATTTTAAAACAAATTGAACAGAATCAAACCTAATAGAAACATAGACATAAAACACCAACAGCAGCAAACACAAATAAAAGCACATACGCTGCTGAGATCCTCAGTACAACCAATCAGCAGCTTTCACAAGCCTTACAGAAGAGAAAGTTCTTTACCTGATGGTGAAAGGAAGTGATGTGAGGTGCTGTCATAACTATCAATTATCTGGGGGTGGGGGTGGGGGTGGGGGAGTTGCACAATCTAAATTCCACCATGGAGAAGACCCTGCCTCAAATCACTATCAGGCATCCCTCTGACAAGGGCAGGACCCAGAGCAGAGCCTCTCCAGCAGATCTAAAGGTTCAGGCAGTTTTATATGAAAGAAGTTATTCTTTCTGGTACCCAGGGCTTTAACAGTAACAACCAGCAACTTGAATTTTGCCCATAAGTAGACTGGGTGCCAATTTATTGAAGCCTCAGTGTGACCAAGACATGGAAGATACTGGCCAGAACTGCTGTTTCCAGGAAAGGCTGAAGATGTTCTACAACCCAAAGCTAGGCATAGGCGTCTCTGGCCATCAGGGAGAACACTGGATTGAAGAGTATGCCCAAATTATGAACATGGTCCTTCAGGGGGATTACTACCCCCATCGGAGAAAGTAATAATAATAATAATAATAATAATAATAATAATAATAATAATACTGGCTGCACAAGAACAGGCACTAAGAACAAATGCAATAAGAGCAAAAGTAGAAAAATCCACAAGAAACAGCAAGTGCCGCCTTTGTAAAGAAGCAGATGAAACTGTGGACCACCTGATCAGCTGTTGTAAGAAGATCGCACAGACTGACTACAAACAAAGGCATGACAAGGTAGCAGGGATGATACACTGGAACATCTGCAAAAAATACAAGCTACCTGTAGCCAAGAATTGGTGGGACCATAAAACTGAAAAAGTTGAAGAAAATGAAGATGTAAAAATATTATGGGACTTCCGACTACAAACAGACAAACATCTGCCACACAATACACCAGATATAACTGTAGTGGAGAAGAAAGAAAAACAAGTGAAAATAATCGACATAGCAATACCAGGAGATAGCAGAATAGAAGAAAAAGAAATAGAAAAAATCACCAAATACAAAGATCTACAAATTGAAATTGAAAGGCTGTGGCAGAAAAAGACCAAAATAATCCCAGTGGTAATTGGCGCCCTGGGTGCAGTTCCAAAAGACCTTGAAGAGCACCTCAACACCATAGGGGCCACAGAAATCACCATCAGCCAATTACAAAAAGCAGCTTTACTGGGAACAGCCTATATTCTGCGATGATATCTATAACCATTGACAATAAAATTCTGGCATCCCAGGTCCTTGGGAAGGACTCGATGTCTGGATAAAACAAACCAGTCAATAACACCTGTCTGACTGTGTAAATAAATGTTATAATAATAATTCGATTTCTATACCGCCCTTCCAAAAATGGCTCAGGGCTGTTTACACAGAAAAATAATAAATGAATAAGATGGATCCCTGTCCCCAAAGGGCTCACAATCTAAAAGAAACACCAACCAGCAACAGTCACTGGAGGTACTGTGCTGGGGGTGGATAGGGCCAGTTACTCTCCTCCTGCTGAATAAAGAGAATCACCGCATTAAAAGGTGCCTCTTTGCCAAGTTAGCAGGGGATTAGTAGTACTCCTACTGATCACTAGTACTTCTCTCTTGTCTGGATTAAATTTTAACTTGTTTGCCCAGCCCATCATTGCTCCCAAACACTGATTCAAGATATTTACTGCTTCTTTGGCATCATCTGGAAAAGGCAGAGCTGGGTGTCATCCACATATTGGTGACAAACCAACCCAAACCTCCTGACATCTCCCAGCAGTTTCATGAATATGCTAAATAATGAGGTCATTCACACAACTGAAAACTGGGTAGGACAAGTGTCCTATCCAAGTTTGGAAGCTGTGCATGCTCCCAATTTTTGGTTGTGTGGGAAAAAACTTCTAGGTAAGAGGAGAGAGAAGTGATTGTGTGGAATCTTGGCAGGAGGAAAAGCTGGGTAGGACAGCTTCTCCTCCTGCCTTGGTCAAATGCTGGTTATTAAGGCTGGGTAGGACATGACTTTCCTACCCAGAACTTCCTTCCATACAATCACTTCTCCCTCCTCCTACCTAGCTGTTTGCTCCAACTCAACTAAAAACTGGAAGCACACGCAGCTCCCAAACCATGGGTAGGACACCTGTCTTCCCCGGTTTTCAGTTGTTTGAATGACCTCAGTTGACTGTAAGCATTTTGGGACCTGGGACGTGTTTCATTTTTTGGTCTGTGCACCACTGTATACTGCCATGTAGACTGATAGCACTATATAAAGCATAATAAATTACACTTCACCCTACCTACCTGTTGGAGATGAACTTCCAGTGCATCGACCTTTTGCACCAATTGTCCTAATGACCACTAGGGGCATTGGGAGTAGAGACAGTGAGTCATGGTCTCCTTATCTGTCCCTACTCTATGACCCCTGAACTGACTCTGCAGCACTTCCTGTGCTGAGTCATAATCCTTCCTTTCCTCCTAGAGAGCAGATGGAAACATCTCTCTCTCTCTCTCTCTCCTTACCTATCCACTATGTAGTCCTTTAGATTAGATATAGGTCTTTCCTGTCTAAGTGTATTTAACCAATAAATGTTTAGTGTTTAGTCACACAAGGATCTCCATGTGTTTTCTCTAAATAGCTGCAGTATCCAAACCATCCTCTGCTACCTACTCTTTAACTGGAGTGTGTGCTCATTCCTTAGTGCTCTGCTGTTTTACCTATCGTGGGTAAAAATCAACAACCTCTAACACTACCTACCTCGTATGGCGGGACAGCCAAATAATAAGGCCTGGCTCTTCTTGCAGAACAAGGAAGCATCAGTGCACCAAAGGGACTAACAGCACTTCCAGACTAACTGCCCTTGAGTACTGGGGGAAGGGCTGATTTTTGACAGCCTCCACTTTCCCAGGAAACCCTCTACACCAGGGATCCTCAACGTTGGGCCCCCAGATGTTCTTGGACTTCAACTCCCATAATCCCCAGCCAAAGGCCACTGGGCCTGGGGATTATGGGAGTTGAAGTCCAAGAACATCTGGGGGCCCAACGTTGAGGATCCCTGCTCTACACCACTCAATGTGTCATGGGCATATTTTCAGGTAGCTTCCTGGGGAAGGGAAGCTTGTCAAAAATTGCCCCTTCCCAGGTGCAGTTAATTTGGAAGTGCTGTTAGTCGGCTCTTCCCACTGTACCAGCGCTGCCTTGCTCTGGATGTCAGCCACTGCTTTTGAAAGTAGTTCTGTCTGAGGATTGCATGTTAAAGTCCCAAATTTAAGCACATACAGATTATTAGCACCTACCAAGGAGTTTAGAAATTAATCACAACTCACAAACTTCTAATCTGTTCAACCTGGATTTAAACCAGTTTAGTTCCACTGATCTTGGTGGGATTGCAGTTATTACAGTGCATGGGCATTAGATTTAAGTTGCTCGCAGATCACACTGTAGGTTATTAATATTTCCACTCAGGGAGGCAATGTTAACGAATGGCAACTCATCAAAGCATGTATGCAGAAAACTACTGCTGACCTTTGTTTTAAAGATAAGCACAGCTCTCCATATTTAAAACAGATTCATATGATCCACACCATGCATGATTTTATAGACCTCTATCATGTCTCCCCGCAGTCGTCTTTTTAATAAACTAAATAGCCTCAGGTGTTGTAGCTTTGCCTCATAAGAAAGGTGCTCTAGGCCCCTCATCATCTTGGTTGCTCTCTTCTGCACCTTTTCCAGTTCTACAATGTTCTTTTTGAGATGTGGTGACCAGAATTGTACGCAGTACTCCAAGTGTAGCCGCACCATAGTTTTCTATAAGGGCATTACAATATTAGCAGTTTTATTTTCAACCCCCCTCCTAATGACCCCTAGCATGGAATTGGCCTTTTTCACAGCTGCCGCACATTGAGTCGACACTTTCAACACGCTTTCCACCACAACCCCAAGATCCCTCTCCTGGTCAGTCACTGACAGCTCAGATCCCATCAGCGTATACTTCAAGTTGGGGTTTTCGTCCCAATGTGCATCACTTTACACTTGCCAACACTGAACCGCATTTGCCACTTTGTCGCCCACTCCCCCAGTTTGGAGAGATCCTTTTGGAGCTCCTCACAATCTGTTTTGGATTTCACTACCCGAAAGAGTTTGGTATCATCTGCAAATCTGGCCACCTCACTGCTTACCCCAACTTCTAGATCTTTTATGAATAAATTAAAAAGCACCGCTCCCAGTACAGATCCCTGGGGAACCCCACTTTTTACTTCCCTTCATTGTGAAAACTCTCAGGCGGGCTCTTGCTGGTAGGACTTTTCCAAAGTTGTTTTCTCCCCGGGGGGGGGGTGTCAATTCCTTGGAAGCATGCCTGAAGGGGGGAAAGTCCAGATAGAAGCAGGAGCTTGGGAGCCGAGCTGTTAGCTGGTCACCATCTTGCTCTCCCACCTCCCCTTTCACTGTTTTTAACCAACTTCTCAGGCCACTCAGATCTCTTTTATCTAAACTTTTTACTATCTGACCAGAAAGATGAGATATCTCTAAATGTCACCAAGTTTTGTCGGACTGCTAGTAAAATCTGTCTGGGGCTCAAATTTACTTTGCAGAGGTGGACATCATTGGATACAGTATTCACTGTACTGGTATATTTCCCGACTTGTATTGACTATTTTCTGGCCTGTGACCATATCACTGAAGATTGATTGATTGATTGATATTATCCCATCTCTCTGAACCCTTCTCTTTGATAACCTTCCCTCCACTTTTGCCGTCACTCCATACCCCTTTGCACTTCCACAGCTCTGCACACCCATCTCTCTGGGCCATACTGTCTGTTTGAATTGGATCTTCCAACATTTATGCAGTTTCAAGGGGCTGCAATTTACTCATAGCAACAGCTGCAGAAGGTGTATTTAACTTTGCATTATCTCCCCATGGGACAAACATCAGCCTAGGAATGCAGTTTTCATTTGGAAAAAATGGCATGGGAGAAAGAGTTAAACATTCCTTCCTTCCACCCCCACCCCGGGTTGCTGCTGTGAGCAAATGCAAAGTCCCCCCATGACTGCATCTTAGTTAAAAAGAAATTCAGCTATGGCTTAGGAGTGTGCACAGACCATTTGGTGTGGTTTGGTCCAAATTCGGTTCTAATTCAATGGTTCAGTTGAACGGATTGGCTGGGGCAGTCAGTTCGACAAACCAGTTTGTGATGAAACTGGTCGAACTGGCCCATTTCATGGTGGTCAGGTTCACAAGCAAACCAGTTCTGGCACATCCCTACTATGGCTTTCTCACATAATGTGCAGTTTGCCCCTTAGCTGTTTGGTGTTTTTTGTTTGTTTGTTTTCCTCTCCCACAGGTCTCTTTGCAGTCATATCTCACTCTGATCCCTTAAGTCCCCTTCTCACATTGTGCCAATGACTGCACCTTCCCCAGCTAGGGGAACATAAGCTCTTCCCTCCTGACTTCTCATATGTTCCCATAAATGTGTGAAGGAGCTGTACTGCAATGGCTCTCACAATGCCAATGTAATAATAAAAACCTAATGGTAAAAAAAACCTAATAATAATAAAAACTTTATTTATTGGCTGTCCCATAACAAGGCCTGCACAACTTGTGATCCACCAAGCAAACACAGCCCACTTGCCAGGTGTTTAACAAATTCCCAGCCATTCCAGACAGCAAAAACAGGTTTATCAGGCCCATGGTAGGCTATCATTCATAGCCCGTGGGCTGCATTCAGCTTGGTAGGTCATAAGTTGTGCAGGCCTGCTTTAAACATAAGATGTCCATTCTTAAGATGTGCATTTATTTCTTATTTACTTTCCTATGTAAACTGCTTTGAGAACTTTTGTTAAAAAGTGATATATAAATATTCATAGTCGTAGTTATGCGGGAGTAAATGACCCATTTAATAACTTTTAACTCTGATTCTGTTGTTTCTGCTTCAACATTTCCCCCTTTATATTTTGTGGATAAGTAAAAATGCACTGCCAAGTGGAAGTTCTTTAACAGAGGTGTGTTCCCATTTCAGTCTTATAATCATAAGCACCACTAGCCTAAGATACACACACAAATCTCCCTGCATCAAGACATTATGTTGCTAAAAATTTAATCTTACTTAGTCTGAAAAAACCACCTTCTTAAGGATTTGGATTAAGTAATAACTATGCTCTTGCAAGCTCACCAATGTAAATTCAGCAAGAAATGAAATGACCATTTCAAAACCATTTTTTAAAATAAAGTCAATGGTCAGTGTATTCAGGCAAGCCATCCTGTGAAGCTTCATCTTCAGATGCACTAAAACCTGAAATTCCTTAGATGTAAAACCACCATGCTTGTAAAATTTATTCCTGAGTCTAGGCAATTCCATATTGTGGAAGAAAGAAACTCAAAGACTGTTCTCACAAGCAGCCAAGCCTGGGCTTGGCTGCCTGTGAGAACTGGCGGGATCCACGTGGATCCCTGGTACTGCCACACCACCAAACCCAGCTCCATAACCTGGCTGTTTGCCAGGGTTAAGGACACAAGCACATCCTTAACCCTGATTCTGCGGTCATGTGACCACTAGGACTGCTTACAGCCCAAGCGCACAGAAATGGGAGCCCAGAATGCCCATCTCATGGGAGAATCTCCAAATGTACTGCACTCATCATGTGATGCATTGTGAGATTCCCAGAGACTGGGACACATTGTCCCAGCCTCCAGAAAGCTGCACAACTCCCAGGATAGCTGCCCATATGTGTGGCCAAGCCACACAACCAGGAGGCAGCAGGAAGGGCATGGAGTACAACTGGGGTGAAAGGAAGTTTTGCCCAGCCTCCCCCCCCCCAACATCCAGCTACCTGCCCACCCCACATCTGGTCGTGTTAATACCTGTTCAGTCTTTTTTTCACCCAAGGGGAAAAATGTACATGGCTTATCTTAGATCTCTTCTATTCCTAAATTCGTAAGTCAGAAATGTTCAGCACATTTACAGGAAAGTAAGGTAAACAGAAATCAGAAGCACTGTGTAAGTGTATGCAATTGGAAGCTCACATGAGTTCATGCCAAGAGAGGTCACATTAGTAGGGTGAGAGTTGTCTGAAGAAGTATGTTTAGGCAAGGTTAGACAAAATAAGGGGAAACAGGCAGAGAACAGTAAAAGTATAATAAAATGGTAAGTCCATCTATTTCACCCTTAGCTTCTGTAATGAGATTTGTAAGATTTAACAGGAATATCAACATCAAAGATTTTTACAATGAGAAAAGTTAATCTACATCAGGTTTCAAGATTCAGAGAGATGAGCTCATCTCAGATTTTCCTAGTTCACCAACTAGATCTGTCTCTCAAGAAGAAATTATTGTAGAAACAAGGGACTGGCAGCCCCCCTAGTTCCAATATTTACATATTAGACATTTTGTTATACAGGATTTGAAGACAGTTCAACTCAGGCAATAAACACATTAGGCCTTATTGCCTACAGATGGAGAATTTTAAAAAAAAAATTCACAGATTTATCAGATTATAATATCGTTGGGGGGGGGATGGGGACCAGAAACAGAATAGGGATGTGCACAAAGTGTTTTGTGTACATCCAGGGAGGCGGACAGCAGTCACATTAACTGGAGGAAGGCACGTCTTACTTGCCCCCCATTGCTCCTCCGCCACCCAATGCCTCCCCAGTTTTCTTTGAATTAAGCATTGGAAAAGGCATACTGCCTGACTGCATTTTGCTTAGGAACAGGAGGTTCCCTGTTCCCAGCAGCCTGTGGGCAGTGTTGGGAAGGAAATGGCATCTGAGCATGTGCGGATGTCATCTTGACACTCTTAGCACAATGCTGACACTTAAGATGGCATCTGCACATGCTCAGGTGCCATTTTCTTCCCAACGCTGCCCACAGGCTTCTGGTAAGAGGGAATTTCCTGTTCCAAAGCAAGATGCAGCCGGGCAGCATGCCTTTTCCAAACAGAGATCCCGGATGTTTAGTACAAACAGGGGCAGTAGCTGCAGGGACAGGGGGATGAGAGGAGCATTCCCCCCCCTTTTTACTTTGTTTTTTTAAAAAAAAACTGCAGTCGTGGCAGTAGCTGCAGGGAGGGGGGTGACCGGGTGAGGGGAAATTTCCCCCTTTTGCCACCTAAAGATTGCTGCTGGTGGTAGCGGTGGGATGGGGGACAGCGCGGCTGGCTGCAGTGGGGGCGAGGAGGGGAGAGTGTGCCTTTTTTAACCTGTGAAAGACCACTGTGTGGCCGGGCAGCTGTGAGTGCCTTCCTCCTCCCTTCCTCCCAAGTGACTGTGCATGGGCTCTGCTATCTGTAGCCCATTTCCAGCTTTCCTTCCACATGGAAAAGCCGGAACTGGGCTACAGATAGTAGAGGCCATACACAATCACTTTTGAGGATGGGAGGAGGAAGGGGTTTGCTGCCGCCCGGCTGCACAGAGGGCTTTCACAGGTTAGAAAAGGAACACTCTCTATGTAGGGCTGCCTTTGTATGTAGTCCAGAAACTGCAGTTGGTTCAGAAGGTGGCAGCCAGGATGGTCTCTGGGTCATCTAGGAGAGACCACATCCCTTGAGAGAGACCCCTTTGTTGATAGAACTACACTGGCTGCCAATAGGTTTCTGGGCAAAATACAAGGTGCTGGTTATTACCTATAAAGCCCTAAACAGCTTAGGCCCATAGCCCGAACACCAGAGGCACAAAAGACAAGCTGCTGATTGACTAAATGATTTTAGAAAATTGCAAGAGAAGAAAAACCAATCTAAGTGTTGCATGGATTGACTACAAGAAAGCCTTCGATTTATTGCCTCGCACATGGATACTAAAATGTTTAGAAACAACTGGTGTCAGCAAAAACATTCAGATATTTATTTAAAAAAGCAATGAGCATGTGGAGTACACAGTTAACAATCAATGGCGAGATTGGACTTGGACAGGTTAGCATTAGAAGAGGCATTTTCCAAGGGGACTCACTATCCCCTCTGTTGTTTGTAATTGCCATGACCCTACTGTCACAAATACTAAGCAAAACAGGCCTCGGATACCAAACATCTAAAACATCAAGTAAAATCAACCATCTGCTGTACATGGACGATCTGAAGTTGTATGGAAAGTCCCAGTCAGAAATTGAATCACTGCTAAACACTGTCCATATATGCAGTAGTGATATAGCAATGGAGTTTGGACTAGACAAGTGTGCTGCATTAATAATGAACAGAGGAAAAATAACAAAAACAGAAGGAATAGAACTACCCAATGGAAGCAACATCAAGAACATGGAAGAGAAAGAACCTTACAAATACTTGGGCATTCTCCAGGCTGATAACATTGCACACACTGAAGTTAAAAGAAAGATTGGAAGTGAATACATCAGGAGAGTTAGAAAAATCCTCAAGTCCAAACTCAATGGCGGGAACACCATACAAGCCATAAACACCTGGGCTATACCTGTTATCAGATACACTGCAGGATTAATAGACTGGACCCAGGCAGAGCTAGAGACGCTGGATCGTAAGACCAGGAAAATCATGACCATCAATCATGCTCTGCACCCCTTCAGTGATGTAGATAGGCTATACCTCCCTCGCAGCTCAGGTGGAAGAGGAATGCTGCAAGTCCATCAAACAGTAGAGGAGAAAAGAGGCCTTGAAGAATATATCAAGGACAGTGAAGAAGATGCACTTCAAATGGACAATAATGAGAAACTATTCAACACCAATGAAACAAAGCAGGCCTACAAGAAAGTACAAGTCAAGAACCGAGCAGAAAAATGGAGAAATAAGCCACTGCATGGTCAATATTTGCACAATCTAAGTGGAAAATCAGACATCACCAAGACCTGGCAATGGCTTAAGAATGGCAACTTGAAGAAAGAAACAGAGGGTTTAATACTGGCTGCACAAGAACAGGCACTAAGAACAAATGCAATAAGAACAAAAGTCGAAAAATCCACAACAAACAGCAAGTGCCGCCTTTGTAAAGAAGCAGATGAAACAGTGGACCTCCTAATCAGCTGTTGTAAAAAGATCGCACAGAGTGACTACAAACAAAGGCATGACAAAGTAGCAGGGATGATACACTGGAACATCTGCAAAAAATACAAGCTACATGTAGCCAAAAATTGGTGGGACCATAAAAATGAAAAAGTGGTCGAAAATGAAGATGTGAAAATATTATGGGACTTCCGACTACAGACAGACAAACATCTGCCACACAATACACCAGATATAACTGTAGTCGAGAAGAAAGAAAAACAAGTCAAAATAACCGACATAGTAATACCAGGGGATAGCAGAATAGAAGAAAAAGAAATAGAAAAAATCACCAAATACAAAGATCTACAAATTGAAATTGAAAGGCTGTGGCAGAAAAAGACCAAAATAATCCCAGTGGTAATTGGCGCCTGGGTGCAGTTCCAAAAGACCCTGAAGAGCACCTCAACACCATAGGGGCCACAGAAATCACCATCAGCCAGTTACAAAAAGCAGCTTTACTGGGAACAGCCTATATTCTGCGACGATATCTATAACAATTGACAATAAAATTCAGCCATCCCAGGTCCTTGGGAAGGACTCGATGTCTGGATAAAACAAACCAGTCAATAACACCTGTCTGACTGTGTAAAGAAGAAATAATAATAATAATGGGTTTAAAATGTTTTTTAAATTTTTAATGTTTTAAATGATAGCAATAGCAATAGCAATAGCACTTACATTTATATACCGCTCTATAGCTGGAAGCTCTCTAAGCGGTTTACAATGATTCAGCATATTGCCCCCCAACATTCTGGGTACTGATGTTAATTGTTAAGTGATTTGATGTTCTAAATTACTTTAATTGTAAACCAGCCAGATACGCATGTTTTGGGTGGTATAGAAACGTAATAAATAAATAATAAATATAAATATATAAACAAACACTCTCCCTTCCTCCCCTCCCACCTTCCTTGCAGCCAGCAGCGCCGCGCCCCATCCCACCGCCACAGCCAGTGGCAATCTTGCTTTAGGGGGAAAAGGGGGAACTTTCCCCTCACCCATTCGCCCCACAGCCTCCCCACAGCTACTGCCACTGTGGCTTTTTTAGAAATTAAAGTAAAAGGGGGGAACACTCCTCTCACCTCCACCTCCGTAGTTACCTATTCCCACCACCACCACCCCCAGAGAGGCGCGACAAAATTTGAGGAGCAGCATGGCACTCCTCAAATTTTGCCACCGTAAGTGGACAGGTAATACCTTTCTTCCTCCTGTTATATTGACCCACTCATCCTCGCCAAAACGATTTGGCTGGGGTAGCTTGAAGCATTTCAGCACTTTAAAAAAGAGGCACTGAAACGCTTTGAGCACATCCCTACTGTATGAGTGGTGTGTTAAGAGCCAAGTGCTGTGGAAAAAAACAATAAATATTTTCTCCCAATCAATTATTTCAACAAATGTGAAATAATTCACATTCTCACTCATCACTCAGAATGTTCTTTGTTAGCCCATTGCCTACTTTGAACCTTTCCTTCTGCCATCTTGCCTTAGAGCTCCCTGCCTCTTAGGTTCCCTATCTCATGGAGCCTTTTCCCAACCCTCAGTCTGCCCTACAAAGCTGTTGCTGTCTGTAAGAGCTGTGCAATGTTTCAGTCCCAGCCTAAGTGATAATGTTACCTTCCCACACAGTATATGACAGCTTTGTTCATTGAGCACTTGAAAATGTTCATGAATGGCATACCATCACACTTGTTATGCTAACTGATATCAGAGATTTTACTGCTACACATGTAATATAATATAGACTAGCTGACCGGACACAGAGCGTCTACACCCCTAGTTCTCCCTGACTCTCCCCCGCCCGCTTCAGCCCCTTCTCCCTGACTGTTCCCCCAGGCATCTCTGACGCCTACCTGCTTCTTCCCCCTCCCTGCCTGTGGTTTTTGGCTGGCTTTCAAACCGGCCCAGCCCCTCCTGCTGCCACTTCCTCTTCCTGGAGACCAAGCTGTCTCCTCAGCCCAGCGCCTGCGCAGGGCCCACCTCCACCGCCACCTCACTGTGGCTGGGCTGGATCTGCCACTGCCACCTCCTCACTGCGGCTGGGCCTGCCGCCACCTCCCCATGGCGGCCGGGCCCGCCGCCGCCTCCCCACCATGGCCGGGCCCATCACCACCGCCACCTCCCCACCGTGCCACCGCCTCCACACTGCAGCTGGGTCGGACCGGGCCTACAGCCACCTCCTCACTGCCCGCCCAAAGTCAGGAACAGCTGCGAGTGGTGCTGCCACTCTTGTGAAAGTTCCAGGATGCATCCCCATGCATTCCCAAGCGGCACGTCTTTAAAAAATAGTTATATAGATTTTCTTGTATTTGGTTCTTGAGGGACAAACTATATCTATGATTTGATCTTCCAATACTTTTGTAACTTTAATGCTGTCATGGAAAGGGCTCCAGATTTGATTTGAACAGTAGTATAGGGAGAAATGGTATATAACCCTTTCCCCACTACACTGTTTTCCTGATCTAAAGCAGCACACACACATCAAGTTGTTAGCCCTGCAGGCTTCAGACAATGATTTAAATTGGGGAAATGGCATGGGGTGGAAAGCCTAAACACTCCTATCCGCAATACTGCTACACTGATCAGATTTTGAATCCTCTGAAGATTAAATGAAACAAAAACAGTGGGCGATCTGATATCTGTGTGACGAATAGTTTGTTCCTAATTCATAGTATCAAAAATAGGTTTTAAAACCATGGTGTGATTTTATTGTCCTGTCCAGTTCAGTGAATTATGCTGCAGAGGCAGTTGGCCTCTCATCAAAATAATATGAACGTATGAAGCTAACTTACACCAAGTCAGATTGTCAGCCCAACTAGTTCAGTATCGTCTGTACTGACTCTTCAGTGTCTCGGGCAGAGATCTTTCCCAGCCCCAAATGACTGGGCAAAAATACAACATTTCTGGAATACTTCAGCACATCACTAGATCTCTCGTCACTTGATTACGTGACACCTGATGAGCTGAACATGCTGAACAGTCAGCAGAATATGGAAGATACCACTGGAAGATACTGTGTCTAAGGCTCAAACCACATTTTACATATAGTTCCATTATTCTTTCCTCTATGTTTGGTCTGTTTTTTCTGAATAAAAAGCAGCCTGGATTACGCAATGTGTAAATGGCATAAAGGTGGATGAAGGGGGGAACTGCATAACCCTTTCTCCTTTGATCATTTTCCAGCTCAGGATCACATCCCCAAGCTGCTTTTTCACCTGTGGGGAGAAAGGTAAAGGGTCCTCATATCTTCCCTCTATAAGAGAACAAGCAGGGAAGGTAGATGTAACTTTCCCTTTGCGGCTGAACAAGCACCTTGAGGAGTGTGGTTTTTGAACTGAAAATGACAGGAGAGAAAGTATTAAGCAGGCTTTCTGCACCCATTCTTCTGTTCAGCAGTCTGCCCCAGGGTTAAAAACATTTGGGCTCAAAAAATGGAAGAAGGAAATGCAGAACCTCATTTAATGTGTAGTTTGAGCCTGAGACAATTTGAAACCTCTGTGTAGTGCTTGATTAGTGACATGCTTCTTTCACACAAGCAAGTTATCACTAAGCAGTGATGTTGCTTAGTGGGAGGTTAGGGAATATCAGTGCCATGGTGTACAATATCTTCAGTAGCAAATACTATAGCAGATTGACCAGAGTGCTGTACAGAATGACAAAGGATTTAAAACTGGGAGACCCAGTTCTAAATCACGACTCAGTCATGATGTGGCAGGTACCCCTAAACAAGTCATTATCTTTCTGCATAAGGTAACTGCAAAGGACAGTTGTGAGTATAAGCAGATATAAGTAATGTAAAACACTTTGTAAACTATTGCTGTGTTGCAGAAATAAACTACATTCTACCAGCTCCCTTGACAATAAAGTCACTTTCCGAAAAGCGACAGAATTGGAAACAGATGGAAGCATACCTTGGTTGGTCCAACACATGGTTCAGTTTTATAAAATTTAAACTGATGCAACAGGTAATCTCATTATGATGAAAAGGAAAAATAATACTAATACTAATAGAATATTAAGCTGATGGGAAATTACTGATTTCCTATACAGTATGTGTCAAAGAGGCAGTGTATATGGCTAGCTGTATTTAGAAAATGAAATATATTCCATTTTCAGATATGACCATCTAAATAACTCCAGTTCAAAAATATTGGAATTAATTTGAAATTATTCCAGTGTAGCTAACATCATAATGTGTTGCTAGAACTAGATCCATTACTTCTTCAATAATGTTTCTAGGATTTCACTACATGAACTGGAGTTTCAGGTCGAATTAAGGTAATTGCAGCTGTAATAAATACACATGTTAAAGGCTAATAAAAGTAAAATAAAAGCTAGTTAATGACTGGTAACACAGTCCACTGGGATCTTCTCCTGCAGAAGTCCCATTGAAATGAGTTGGGGTGGAAGATGAGAACATTTTGAGTCATTCACATGTCTTTTAATGGGACACAAGCAGCAGGCGTGTGTGTGTGTGTGTGTGTGTGTGATGACACTGCTAAATTGCATCCAGCATCAAAACTGATGCTGCAGGTGAATTTTA